>NC_137456.1:258578682-258942574 GCF_964235325.1 Thermobia domestica
TTCTCACCCTACATACAGTTACAAATGCCGATCCAAACCAGCTCCCGAACCAACAAAGTCAGAGACTGTGGCAGCTTTACGCATACCGGAACAAATCGAACAATCGGCTCTACAACAACCTGTAACTTCCATCAGCTTCTCACATTTCTTACCTTTTCGCTACAAAATATCCATCCATTCCTTCGAGATCACATCGCCCAACAAATTCAAATCGCGGCTAAGGCAATTTTCCACGCCAATATCTGTGCAACATATTCCGGCAATAATGTCTATTATCACTCAAATGCACTCGAAACAGAGGTTTAACAGCTATCCGCTCACCATTCACTGCATTATGTCGCTCTATTTTTTGTTCTTAAACATCCGTTCTTTACCACAGCATACGTCGCTCTTCGAAGCACTTTTACTCGAAGAAACAATACATGCCTTTATCCTTAAAGAGACATCTGACACCCAGATTGTCGTGCCACATACCTCGCTTCCAACTGTTACGTCAAGATAGCACTTTACCTGCTAGGCGAGCCAACGGGGGAGTAGCGATTGGGTTTTTACCTTCTATCCCACTTCGTAGTCACTCTTCGACTCTGCACAATCTTCCTGAATACCTTATCACATCATTATATTATCAGGAATTGTATGTGACTGTAGCAACCATATACATCCGTCCTGGGCATGATATTCCGTTCAGCTTCTTTCAGTATATCTCTAACACCTTCCGCACCTAAATAATTATGGCAAATGTGAATTTACATAGGCGGACACATACGCAACGGGACCATTTCCTCAATTACATTACCAGTCATACTACTGGAGTGACTCTGCCACTTCCAAAACCGACTCGTCCCGCGAGTCAGACTACTCCAGACATAGTTATTGTTTAGAGCAACATATCACATCGTAGTTGTGTTAACGTTCTTGATCTCATTCGTAGCGATAATGCTCCAATCAAACTAGATATTCAGACTCGTGTAACTACCACTTCTCAGCCTTCTCATCCCCATAGTGTCTATCGCTACGATAAAGCAAATTGGACAGCCTACAGATCATATCCTCAGGATCATCTTCATCATTTACATCCACCAGCTACAGAATCAGAACTGTCTGAAACTCTGGATTCTCTAGTCAATGCTATACATAACGCCACAGACAAATATATCCCCAAGTCAACCGTTTCGACTTTTTGACACTCTTTACCTCCTCAATACTTAACACTGATCAGACGGTCCCGACAGTTTGATAGAGATTTTGCTGCCACTGGCAACCTTGACACTCTTCATCATTACAGGCAGTTGCAACGAACGGTGCACAACTACCTTAAGGCTTACAAAATGCGATACTGGGTCAAAGCTTGCAACAATCTCGGCTCACTTTCACATGCCACTCAGTATTGGAAAAGATTCCGACAACTTACAGGTCAAAATACTTGTACAACATATTCTCTTATTGACAACAATACTCCGCTGCACACTGATACAGACAAGGCCAATGCGTTTGCAAGGTATCTCAAAGACATCTTCACGCCTCTCGCACCTGAATATCCACATCGTTCTCATCCAGTCGACATACTCACTATGGATTCTCCTCATCTCCAGCCTAATGTTAATCACACTCTGCTCCAAAACAATCCTCCTACTGCACCGATCTCTATATCTGACATCAATTCAGTTGTAGCTCACACAAGCAACACAGCCCCTGACATGGATTCTATTACATATAGACACATTAAAGAAAGTCCGTACGTAGTATTATACATGCTTTGTCACATCTTTACTGGCTTTGTACCTGCTGACTGGAAAACTTCGAAAACTTATGTTTCTCAAACCACATAAACCTGTTGCTTCTGTTAGCTCATACCGTCCTATTCAACTAACATCGACCTTCAGTAAAATATTGGAACGCATCATTGTCAAACGTCTTCATTCATACCTGGCACATCACGACGTCATTCCACTCGAGCAAGCTGGTTTCAGACCTTCTTTCAGCATTAATGACCAATTGCTTCGCCTCTCAAATTCCATCTATATTCACTTTAACACAGGCAACCCGTCCTGCTTAGTCTGTTTGATCTCGAGAAGGCATTCGACAAGGTCTGGCATCTCGCTCTCACCTATAAACTCAAACAACTCCGCTTGCCTATTGCCTACCTTAGATTCATATTTAATTTTCTTATGTCCGTATCAACACTAGTTTTTCTTTTCCTATTTTTCTTCATTCTGGAGTTCCCCAAGGATCGGCTTTGTCGCCCTTACTATATATTATATTCGTTTCCGACTTCCCAGCAATCCCAGATACTGTTAAGCTCTTACAGTATGCCGACGACACTGCAGTTTTTGCGACGGGAAAAACAATTCATCTGCTTAATCTGGCTCTCCAGGATGCTATCAATGCCTTTGTTGACTGGAGACTGATAATAAACCCAGCAAAAACTCAATGTATTGTATTTCTTGCCCCGAAGCATCGTTCCCGTGTACACCGCAACCCAACACTCTTAAACCTCTCTGTACAAGATGTACCTTTAAAACCTACTCGCAATGTCAAATATCTAGGAGTAACATTCCATCATTATCTAACCTGGACAGCACATCTGAAATATATCTCCAAGAAGGCGTACTCTCGCCTATATCTTCTGAAAAGTCTTGCTGGAACTACCTGAAAACTCCATACTCATACAATTCTTAACACATCTAAAGTTTTCCTCCGCTCTATTTTCACGTACGGATTTACAGCTTGGATATCTGCTCCGACCTCATACTACTAGAAATTACGCATCCTGGAACGTCATGCCTTGCGAATTGCTTTTCGTATCAAATTACCAAGTTCCACTCAAGATCTCTATCATAGACTTACATTTCTGCATATCTTATATCGTTTAGAAACACTACGCACTAAATATATCACCCAGCGCCTGCACAACAATAATCCACTTCTTCAGCAAACTTTCGACGACCTCGCCCGAAGTATCTCCCCTGCGCTGCGGTTCCCTACGCTCTCATTACTATCCACTTTGTACTGTTACACTCTACCTCCAGACCACCCTGACACCGTCTACTACGAGCCGTACACTACAACCGCTCATCTACCTCACATATGGCCATATACGCACAGTAACACCTTCTGTACTAACAGGTCTCCTGTGTCTTCATTGATGCCTAGCGCCGATCCTAGGCGAGAAGATAACCAGCATTTGTTCAACAGAACCTATGTGTTGTAGTGAGTTTTGCACTTCATTTCATCATTCCACATCATATCACTTACAGTTATGGTTTTCCCTCATTCAAGTTTATGTATTTACCTTTCCTCATGATTATGGTTAAAGGCCATAATGACTGTTGAAGTTTGAATAATAAAGTTTTCTTTAGCTACCCATAGCCCAACCACTGCTCCTGAACAGCACAATATACTCAACATCTCTTCCAGTACAGAGGACGTAGTAGCTAGCGTGGGCTAGCTAGTAAAAAAAAGTTTTTAGTTGCTCTTGTAGCATTTTAATAGATAGATTCTGACAGATTTGGCAACCTTTCGAAACTTGCCGCCCCTTGCAAATGCACGTGTTGGAGCCGGCCCTGTCAATTCAATTCAAGCCTTAATTCACACATCTCCCTAATTTCGTCACATGGCTGTCTTCCGCCCTTCCAGATACTGACCAGGGAAGGGTTCCAAGGGGGTACTTGAGTTGCCGAATGACATGTTTCAGATATGAAAGAGAGTGTGAAACGATGTACATATGCAAATTTATAGCGGCTGAGGGCAACATGGAAAAGCAGTAGAGCCGGAAGAAATAAGGCAGACCGTAGGGCTTAGCAACACAAAAAGCTAAGGAATCTCTCGTTCTCAACGTGAATGGCCACAGAAATTAAGATCAAATGTTTAGTAGTAGATGCATGATAAGATTTGCTATATTTAATGAGCATCATGGCCGCCATATTTAGTGGCCATCTTGAACTTGGATTCACAATGTAAAAGAGAAAGTGAGCCATGTGGCATATGAGATAACACTGAAATTTTACCAAGAATAATTTGGTATTAACTATTTTGTAGTAACTTTATTTGTGAGTTGAGAAGTAACATGCAAGAAAGTCGTGGCACAAACTTCGGAATAACCTGTCGGAATAATGTTAACACATGATATACATCTAGAAGAAAAATACAAAGAGCATTTGCACATACATAGAGCTGGTAATATCGCAGTGTTAAAGATGAATAGTTGTTGTCACGTTAAAACACCCGGCACAAAGGAGGGCTTGGGATTACAGATACAATTACGACGTGGTTCTTAAAGAAAATAACATATATCATCACATAAGCAAGTATAGTGATAAAGGTACATACCAATCTATGAATTGTTGATGTGAAGAGTATCTATAAGAGTGTGGTAAAAACAGAAGAGCTGTTCTCACCTTACACGCTATCATCTATCTCTAACGTTTGTTATTATTCGACCATTGTATCAATTTTCACTAAAAATTACATTTCTGATCTTCCGCACAGGGATTATTATCGCATATCCCAAACTGATGCACTAATAATGACACAATTACCTGGGGATTCATATTCATAGCCACAAGAAGAAATAACTTTTCCAAATGATGAACTAGAATATACATTGTCATTTTCCAGCACTTCCTCAACAATGGCTCACATATCAAGGGCACATTAACCTTCCTACCAACCACTCTATCTTTCTTGACTACTTCTCTGATAACGCAGATATTATCTAATGAGCTTCTCGCGTATTTTCTGTCTACAAACAGGACACACAGTATCGGTAGATGGTACGGACTCACCTTTGGTCTCTTCTTTCTCTGTCGTCAATAACCATATTTCCCTTACTCGCAACAATTCTGCATGTAAACACACTTTTCCTTTGGTCTGTATACAAACCACAGTTCTTCAAACTCTAGCTTTTGCGTCATAGTAGTGAGACTATCACAGAGTTTATATGCGTCCTTCTTGCATGTTATTTCTCAGCTCACAATAGTTGCTACAGAATGGTTAACACCAATGTATTTCTGATAAAATTTCAGTGTTATTTCATATGCCACACGACCCCTCTATCTTTTATACCGTGAATCCAAATTCAAGATGGACGCTTTCAATATGGCGGTCACGATGTTCATTACGTATAGTACCTACTACTAAATATTTAGCTTCACTTCTATGGCAATTTACCCACGGAACGAGTGATTCCTTAGATTTCTTTATTGTTGGGCCCTACGGTCGGCCATAGAAGACCCTTAGATTTCTGGCTCTCCTCCTTCTCCATGTTGCCCTCAGCTGCTATAAATTAGCATATGTACATAGTTTCACATCCTCTTTCATATTTGATACATGTTCGGCAACTCGAGTGCACCATTCGGACCCTTCCCTGGTGAGTAACGTGTTTCAATGCAGGAATAAAGGTGCAGGGTGTAGTGGATGGAAAGTGTTAGCATAATTCGTTAGTAGCCGTTTTTATAATGTAGAAGAAAAGCGTGTAAATTAATTTGTCTGTGAGCTTGTTGTCGTTTATTATTCATCAATTGGCGGCGATGCATGGTGAAATCGAACCAAAATGCAAAACAGTCTAATTCACTTTTTTAAAGTAGTTTGGTAGAGAAACAACAAATGGTAAATAGAAGTAATACATGTTGGATACAATTATTTTGCAACAACATTCCGTTGAAATTTGAGGTTGACACAGGAGCTGCTGCCACAGTAGTGCCAATTAGCATATATTACAAATATTTTAGCGATCTTCAATTAGAAATTTCAGATATTAATTTAAAGGCAGCGGAAGGCTCATCTTTAATTGTGCAAGGCCAAATCACAGTATTAGTGCAGAAAGATACATTTGCTCGGAAGATGATTATGGTGATTGTCACAGATAAGTTAAATCATCCTATTATGGGGAGGCCATGGATTGATGTCATATTTAAAAATTGGAGAGAACTGTTTCAAAAGCCGGTAGACAATACGGTTCTTAATATGAATTATACAACGTTGAATGATATTAGGAGTACATTAAGGCAGAAATTTTCTGACGTATTCTCGGATTCTGTTAGTCAGCCAATTGCAGGATTCAAGTGTCAGATTCCAGTTAGGCCGGATGCCATTCCGATATTTAGAAAATATTACCAATTACCGTATACTATTGCTGACCAAGTGAAAAAGGATATCGAAGTTTTAGTCAAACAAGGAATCTGGAAACCTGTATCGTATTCGGATTGGGCTACTCCAATGGTAGTGGTGAAGAAAAAGAATGGAGAATTTAAATTATGTATAGACTATAAGGTGACGTTAAATAAGGTATTAGAAAAGATGGTTTATCCACTTCCTAAACCAGAAGATATTTTTAACAATTTGCTGGGAATGACCGCTTTTACGGTAATTGATTTACGGATGGCGTATCAACAAATATTGGTTGATGATCGATCTAAACCTTTTCTTACAGTTAATACACCTTGGGGACTTTTTAGCCACAACGGTTACCATTTGGATTGACGTGCAGTCCCCATATATTTCAGAGGGTAATAGAGCAAATTTTAAAAGATTTTCCGGGTGTATTTGCATTTCTAGATGACATTTTAATAGCTGGGCATGATAGAGAAGAGTGTTTTGAACGCACTAATAATGTGCTAAAACGTTTACAAGAGTATCACGTTAAAGTACGTTTGGATAAATGTCAATTTTTACAACCCGAGATTGAATATCTAGTACATACGATTTCTCCAAGAGGTATTTTTCCGATGGTGAAACATCAAGAGGCAATTTTAAAATGTGAAACACCAAAAGACGTGTCTCAATTAAAAGCGTATTTAGGTATGTTAAACTTCTTTCACAAGCATCTGCCAAATTTTTCTTTAAAACTGCCTCACTTATTTGAATTATTAAAAAAGAAACAGAGATGGGTTTGGACAAAGGTGCATGATAAAGAATTCCAATTATCAAAAGACATGCTAAGGAAAGCAAAATGGAACCAACCTTTTGACAAATCAGCTGAAGTCGTTCTCATCACTGATAGTAGTGTGTACGGAGTTGGAGCTCAACTTTGTAACAGGAGACAAGGAAAACTGCATACTGTAGCTTGCGCATCAGCAACCTTAACTGATGCTGAGAAAAATTACAGTCAATTTGAAAAGGAGACCCTAGCAATAATATTCGCTGTTAAAAAGTTCCATAAATATCTATTTGGTAGACCTTTTGAGATTCAAACGGATTCGCTACCAGCAAAATTGATTTTTGAAGAAAAAACATGCATACCAACTTTAGCTTCACCCCGCTTACAAAGGTGGGCATTACTCTTACTTAATTATGACTATGTGATAAATTATTCCAAACATGTGGAAGTAGCAGATTGTTTGTCTTGGTTGCCATTGTCAGAAGAAGTGAGAGATTGGGAAATATCTCAAAATTTTGTTACTAATATCACAGTTGATCCACCCTTGTTCGCCACGATTTGCAAGGAAACGACTCTGGATTCTACGATTAATCTGATAAAGAACTGGTTGCTTCATGGTTGGCCTTCAAGATTGCCATCTACAGGTAATGTGAAGGAATTAAAAGCTTATTATCGTCGACGTCATGAGTTATATGTGCAACAACAGTGTCTCTTTTGGGGTCATAAACTGATAATACCGGCGTCTTTAAGAACTATGATATTACAAATATTACATGAAGGACATTTAGGTGCACAAAACATGAAGGCTGAGGCAAGGTCACATTATTGGTGGCCTTCGTTGGATCAAGACATAGATCTCGTAGTTCAAACATGTACTTCATGTCAGGCTCTACACAATAAAGCACCAGAACAGAAATATATATCATGGAGAGACTCAATACATCCTTGGCAACGAATCCATCTAGATTTCTTCGAGTTGGCTGGAAGAAAATTTCTTTTGTTAGTAGATTCGATGTCAAAATGGATAGAAGTATGGCAAATGAACTCTACTAATACTTCAGAAACAATTACAAAGTTGAACACTTGTTTCAATAAATTTGGTTGGCCTCAAGTCATGGTAACGGATAATGGTCCGCCCTTCTGTGGTAAGGACTTCAAGGACTATTGGCTAAAAAGGGGAGTGAAGATACTGAATTCTCCTCCGTGGCATCCCCAGAGTAATGGTCTAGGGGAAAGAACGGTGCGAACCGTAAAGGGTTTGATGAAAAAGAAGTTAATGGAAAAGGGACTTTCTGTGTGCATATTTGCGGATCCCAAACGTTTCAGCATATACTCTGATCTGATTGGTCGATACAGATGCGATATCACAAGACATGATCTACATATAGCACAAAGTAAACGAAAATTGTTGTCGGCTCTGGTAGCCGAGTGGTCTAGCGTAACATGCTATAAACGAAAATGTTTTTGGCAAGGGTTCGAATCCTGCCTACGGACAGTTTTTTTTACTACTTTTAAAAATGTTTATAACACTTCTTTCGTTAAAATAAGATTAAAAATAATATTCAAAAAGTGATTTAACGATCATTGTTTTAAAATTTTCATTAAACTTCTTTCGTTAAAATAAGTTTGCCCTTGTACTATATAGATCCACAGCAAATGTAATAGTAGTAGTAGTACGTTTGCCCTTGTACTATATAGATCCACAGCTAATGTAGTAGTAGTTGTAGTAGTAGTAGGAACGGGTTAGAAGCCCCGCAGGGGTTGTTTGGATTATGTTCTCGACATCAAATTGGCAAGAATGCTGAAACGTTTGGGATCGGCAAAAATGCTTTCTGTGTGTTCCTCTTCACAGTTGTTAAGGATCTTGGAAGACATAGTATATGGACTTAGGTTCACACGATCAGAAAAGTTGCATAATTCACCAGCCGGTTTACTCTTCCGTTATGAACCACGTACCCGGTATAATATCACGTATCAAGACTGTAGGAAAGACAAAGATGACCAGGATAATTCCATATGACAGTACAGGGGAAAGCGGGAGGACGTCGTCATCCCACTTCCCGAAAATGTCTATGCCATTCCTCACTTTCTTAAAAAAAAAAAAAAAAAAAAAAAAAAAACAATGGGCAAAGATAGGCAGAGGGGACGGCGTGACGTCATGCGTACTCCTACCTTTTCAGATCCACTTTTACCCTTGTTTCAATGTCTATCCATGAAAAAAATTCACTTTGTGATCTGTATAATGACATAAATCTGCATACAATCAAGTTGAAATGTGCCCAGATGAAATCATTTTTATGCAGTTAAGAAAATAAGTCCAAAACATACAATACATGCATTCACGCGCGGTTCCAAGGGGGCTACCCTTGACGCTCACGTATACACTGTTTAAAATGAGCTTCAATCCTGCTCTACACTGGATAAAGCTGCAAACTATGGTTTAGCCCCTCACTTGATCCTGGATCCGCCACTATATGCATTAGTGGTGTTTTTAATACTATTATGCTTAATGTGATACTATTTTATTCAATTAATAAAGACTTTACATATTAAAATATGAAAGAATTTAATCATACAGTTCTTTGCTTTCATTTTCACCAGATATTCACTGCATTTTCAGTAATTTTAGCGATACGAGCAGGCACCACTGAGGTGAAAACAAACGCCTGCAATGACAGCTGCTTGTCGTTGTGTGTTTTAAGTTGAGTGTGCATTCACTGGTTGACACTATTAAAAAGGTAGGAAGAACTTATTGACGCATTGCAAAAATTAATAATTGACTATGGTGTTCTCTGTTGTTTTGTTATTATGCCATGAATTGTGTTAAAATTAAAAATATTTGGACATAAATCATCTTTGTTTTGGTTGATATGTCAAGTAAGAGGGTATCTCAAGTTTGGATGGTACCTTATTTTACGTATTTCAGTAGCGGCTTTTGCAACTGAGACAATTATATTAAGTCACCACTACCGTGGTTTGCTGTAACAGATAATAACACTTCGTTCACATAAGAAGTTCCGGGTATTAGGCTAAACGGTTTGATTTTGTAGTGCAGTAAACTCACAACCGCAACTGTTAAGTATGCTATTTGGCTTTGTTTTTTGACATTTATAGGTACGTATGTTAGGACAGAATGTATAATCGATACATTACCAAATTAAGAACTGGTAATAACAACATAGTAAACGACGGGAAGGTTCTAGATTGCTGGTCCCCCAGGCAGCTGGGTTGGTTTCTTTCTGTGCTAAAGTTTATACATTTAATTTACACATTATTGCCAAGCGAGCGTTAGCGACTGAAGGTGGGTTAGAGCCCCGCAGGGCACGTTGTTTTCTGTCTTTATTACTGCTCAATGGAAAGGGGGACCAGTAATCTAGAATGTTGCCGTAAAGGAACAGTCCATAGCTAAGTAGTTGTTATTGGATTCACGTACCGTGTGGTATCGAGTCCTCGTAGTAAAGAGGTATGCCAGGTCATTCGAAATCCATATCGTATGTAACGTGGGTTGTCTGTCATTCATTTGTTAAGTTTACGGTAAGGACATCTACAGTATAATTATCGCTCAGGGTAACAATAACTAAATACAGTGTCATTTAAATAAAATCAACTCCTCGTAGAAGTGTTCCCAATCTTCTTCAAAGATCCATTACACATTACCGCAATTTTCTTGAAATATCCCCCATAGAAAGAATATAGGTCTTTACTTTGGTCAAGGCGATGATATCCTGTTACATTTAGTATTATTCACAGGTTGTCACTGGTTCTTTGCTATTCCTTATTCAGATGAACATTTTCTCTCTAATGTCGTTGCTGTTCCTGATTCACATAGTATTGCCTAGCGAGTGAAGGCCGGTTGGAGCCTCGCAGGTCACGTTGTTTACGGTCTTCCGTTCTTGGGAACTGTAGCTGTAACTGCGGGAACCGGTTCAGATGAATCGGTTTCTGTCACTGCCTTGCCTAAAGTAAAGACTTGCCGAATATAGTTTTACAGTTCATCAGTGGCTCTGACCTCTAATAACCCCTTTCAAGCTATGTCCTTGGTTAAAAAGTTTTTATTTCGATGTTGGTCGTTTGCCTCGTTCTCGAACAAAAGCGTAATAATAGCTACGAAAATTTAAGAATAATCGATTTTTACTTTAAGTTTACTGATTTCCTGTTTCGTTCCCTTACCTCGCGGAATGAGGAAAGGGGTTATTTGTCGTCTGGTTTTCGATCAAATGCAGACAAGACTTTACTGTTTTGCGTGTAAATCTCCTTTCGAAAATTGTCATAAGAGTTAGAGTGTAAACAACACAAACCACCCTGTGCTAGGTGTCCAGAAAAACCACGGGTGTCAGAGCGATAGCGAGGTAGTGCGATCGTAGGGAGCAGACGCGTCTACGATGGTGCGTATGTACGTAAAAGGCGATGTCACTAAAAAGCATAGGTGTTTCTTGGTGTATTTTTGGATTTGGGGAGCCAGATTTTTTTTTGCTTTAAATTCGTACTTTCTTGCTATATTTTCTGATGGTTTAGGTTCGATTAGTTTGGGTTAGGTTAGGTTAGAATTTTTGGATTTGAAGGCCAAAATTCTTTTCTTAAAATTTGCACTGTGTTTTTGATGGTTTAGGGTAGGCTAGGCAAGGTTAGGTTATGTTATGTTAGTACTTACCCTTACGTAACATCAACTCATATCTACTGTAAATATGGTGATTTGTATCTGGTTTGGCCTCCCAGTTCCAAAATTATCCCTTTTTCTTTTCTAATTATGTATGCAGTTTGTTGTTTGATTTGTTAATCCATAACTTTTAGACAGTTTCAAAAGATTTCCCTTATTATCAACGTATTGTTTCACATACTGTATTGGTGTTAAATCATATCCAAGGCAGCGTCTCTGTACACTGGAGCCGTGTTCATAATACAAATGCTTGTGACTTCCCCACATTCCAACTGTAGGCCCTCCGTTTAACCAAATAGTTCCATGTTTATAACCGGTTATAACTAAAATTAAACAAAGCTTTCCCTCTCCTTATATATTATCGAGCACATAAAGGAGCATATTGTGTATTTATTCCTGATAAATTTTTAAAATTTTACCGGAAACGGATGACCAACTTTGGAACTTAACCCGATTTGAACATATTGCTATATTATTTATATATAATTAATACAGTGTCTTCGTTGTGCGATGTGATTTATTTTATTTATTTATTTTTTTTTTTCATTTCATCCCTAAAATTTCGGTGACTCACTTTGCGTCAGTGTCAACCTTATGTCTAACAGTGTGTAACACCATAGCAACTTTTACTGAATTAACGAATGCCCATTTTTACCAAGTATGCCAGCATGAGGGGTTTTGATTCGTAATGCACGAAAAAGAAAAAGCCTGCTAGGAGTGTGACAACCCGTAGTGCCAAGTGAAACAGAAGAAAAGTGCGCAAAAGTTTGTAGGAGCGGGTGCAGTTAAAACCATTGCGACATAACACATTAAAAAAAAAAAAAAAAAAAAAAAAAAAAAAAAAAAAAAAAAAAAAGTTGTGGTTTAATAGGGCAACAGCCAGGCTATTTGTCCCCTTTACGAAAAGGCCATTGGTCGACCCATGCTTCACATTAAAAATTCAGACTAAAGCTTCTAAAGAACTGTTGATGATTCAAATTCTATAAATTATGAGATTAAAACAAGTGTCGCAAAGTGGTTAATGGAATACTGGAAAAACTGAATGGAAAATAATCCAACAATAGCAGTATTAATAATACAAATAAAAACAAAATCCTCAACGCATGTTAACGGTTCCAGTCTCACTAATAAAGATGAAAATACCATCACGAAATCACCAAAAACCTGATCAAGATTTTTTTTTTAAATAACACAGTCTCTGAGCAAATCAAAGTGTTTTTATTTAAAAAGTCAATTTTTTAAGTAAAAATACTGATTCGCTCAGAGACTGTTATTTTTATTTTGAATTACTAAAGCAATGCAAACATGAACCAGGTGGATAGAAGATTATTTTAGATAGTCTTAAACGGTCTCTGAGTATTGGACGTTCTACAAAAATATATCGCATATTTAGTGGGACGATACAGTCTTCAGAATACGGACGCTGTGTGTTAAATGAGAATGTTTGAGGTGAGTATGTCCGACGCGCAAGCAAGTCAGAATCACTTATCTCAGTACGCCATAACGTCTACCAAATGCCCAAAATAGGTTTTACTGATCCGAGCTTATTTTTGTTTGGGTGTTCGGGTTCCAATCCATTTGCGCCTGAGAGCGCATCCGTTGATTGAAATAGCGGGAGAGTACAACTCGCTGTCAAAGCAACATTCGTGGCTGCTGCGTTAACACCTTCATTTCCCCGAACACCGACGTGTCCCAGCACTTAGCAGACAACGATGATACAGTCCAGTTGCTGAGTTCGATGACATCTCACCAGGATAGAGTAGGATATTTTTTATTGTCATTAAATAACGAATGTTGCAATAGATAGCGTCAATAATATACAAAAATCAGTTTGTTATAATTTATTTTTTTCTTCAAATCTATACATAACGTTGTTTACAAGAAATGCTTTACGTTGGTTTTCGAAATCGGCGTTACACATCCTTCGAATATGTATTGGTAATTTATTATACAGTTTCATGCCAGTATTGGTAATTTATTATACAGTTTTGGGTTTGTGTAGCCTCTCATGTTGGTTATTTAAATGTCTTTACGTCTTGTATTTATATAAGTGAACATTATTGCGATAACCAATGCCATTTTGATTTTCTCTAACGTGCACGAGGCATCTAAAAATGTACAAAGAAGGAACTGTCATGATTTGCATTTTCTTAAAAAATGATCTAAATCAGGGTTTCTCAACCTGAGAGTAGCAATCACTAGGAGGTTCGCAAGAGGCTTTTGTGGGGGTCACGAAGATAGGCAAAAGAGATAAATATAATTAAAATATAATACCGGAAAATATTTTTAAATATCTGCATTTTGTTCTGATAGACATATTTTTATTTTCATACGTTATGTTAAGAAGAACAAAAAATAGGTCTACCAAACATTTTCAACAGATGCAAAGTTGTTTAAAAATCAATTTAAATGAAAGAGGCACGATATGAAACTAATGATAACTGCATATTGAAGTACCAGAAAAATACATATGCAACAAAACGTGCGTATTGAAATACAATCAAAATTGAAAACACTGATCCGCAATAGCTGCGTTGCGTTCGTTGATAAATCAGCAATGGACAAATTATTCTGTCGGCAATAAAAGGGATTGCTTTTGTTTAGGATCCTTGGTCGTTCTTTGCAAAATTGTACATATTATGTGTGTATGAGCGAATAGTCTTTTTTTCCAGCAAGTTGGCCACAATGAAAGTATATTCTTGGGGTGGGGTTTTGTTTGTTTCCTAAATTTTAAATGTAAACAAGTTGCTTTTAACAGTTTTTGGTGATAACACATACACAACAATGTACCAAAATTTACAATAATATGAGGTAACTCAAAGTGGAAGCCTCTCGAAAATTAAAATACTTAATAAACTTTTTTTTTTAAACAACTGTTCAAGTTTTTTTTCAACAAAAATTAGAAATCACTTTATTTGTTTATCATATGACCCAAAATTGAGGGAGTTATGAAGTTTTAAAAATTTCAAACGGCCTCCGTTTTGAAACATATAACGGATCGTATTCAATATTTATAACATGAATGAACCGACCAAATTTGGTTTTAATCCATTCGTTTCTAGGGAAGTTATTGTACCCACTATATACAAGAAATGGATTCTACTATTATAGAAATAGATGAATATCGTGAGATCTTCGCAATAGGTATACCGGTATTAAAAATCCTGGACAAGCTTGTTACAAACTAGAAATTATAAGGGGGTCGCTGGCAACAGGATGTGATAAAATGGGGGTCGTGAAAGGAATTAGGTTGAGAACTGTTGGTCTAAATGATACAGTATCTGGCAAACCTTTTATTGCTCTTATAGATTTCTTCTCCCGTTTGAACACAATTTGAGCACCCGATGAATTACCCCTCAATAATATAGCGTATTGTAAATAACAATGAAAGAGAGCATAATATGCTGTAAGAAGCACGGTTTCAGTAACTGTTGTCCTTTGTTTACGGATTAAAAACAATATTATAGATAGCCTTTTACATAGATTTTCAGTATTTACATTCCGGTTTAGCCTTGGATCTAGATAGATTCCCAGAATGCTTTTATAACCAGTTTAATAACACTTTACGAGTCAGTAAAGATAAGAACACGAAGTAGCGAAAGCTGAAGTGCATGGTCGAAGGGCAAGCTTAACTGCTGTTAGTTCAGCAGGGAATACTGCATACAGATGATACAGACTAAATTCTGAGCTGTCGTCCTTGACGAGGGCACAACTAACGAAATTATCTCCATTAAAAGTGTCCATATGCGCCACATTAAAATTGGGACAGAGGCGGCCGCTGGAGAGGAGCCAATGTGCCATGGCACTACCTCAGATAACGCAAAAAATAATAATAATTGATTCTTGCTAAAGAACAAAGTTACTCAGATTCACGTGTACTACGTTAATTGGAGCGTCAGAGAAGCTGGTTTGAGTCGCACTGTGATTGAATGCACTAAGTATCACTCGCGTGTCTGATTTCGCCTGGCTTTCCCAAAAGCCTGGAAAGTTCTTTCTGTGCATGCGCGTTAGTCGTGGATCAGGACGAAAGTACAGACAGGCTCCAAGTAGCGGGGGATTCGCTTGGACGCTGAAGTAGCCTGAAATGGTGTCACGTAACCCCTTGTTCATTTGTTTCCATTGCATTGTTTCGAAACTAGCTACCTTTTAACTAGATAAATTTATCATTTTTACCCCATAGCAGAACATGCCGCGATTTGCGATGTGGTCGCAGAAAATTTGCCGAGCTTGTGCAAAAAAATGCTTCTTTTAGCAAATCTCTTTCAAAAAATGTGACTTCACAGGTTGTAACTCGAACTAGGGACACCGCAGAAAACTGTTTATCATGCTTCAGGTAACGCTGTAATAAAAACATGATAGTATCATTTTGATTTTTTTTACTTTGGAATTCCTGCAGAAAATTTGTGACTTACAAAAGCTCATCGCAGAAAGACAAAGATAGTTCTGCCATCGGGTATTATTACCATTTAAATTTGACCTAAACATATGATTGATTTGGAGTTTTTTCTTTTCTTTCTTTCTTGTGTTGTCAACGCAGGTGTGATTTTTCCCTGCTGATAGAAACAAAATCAACGTGTTGTGTGCTGTGTATCTATGCTGCTGCTGCATAAAATAACGTGTTGTGTGCTGTGTGTCTATGCTGCTGCTGCATAAAATAACTTGTGAACTCTGTATTTTTTGCGAAGTTTTAGTTATGTGTATTTCAATAAAGCACTGTTCACAACTTTCCTCTGTTTCTTGTAACTAGTTTCTGATTTAAAATTGTGTGAAGCAACTGACCCATCATAAGAAAAGTTTGCTTCCATTTAACAAGAATATATATTTGAAAAGCAGTTGGATCTGTAGTTGCGATGTAGTTAATGGTTTGTTCGGGGGGAGGGGGGAATGCAAGTTGGACAAAATTTGGCATCACTGACTTCGTGTATATTTGGGATAAAATTAAAATACATGAAAAGTCAGCAGTGCGTGAACAGTGTGCTAGTTTGTCTTCATTAGGCAAGACAAATATTCAAGATCGATTGGATTCGCAATATCATCAGTTCATAGTTAAACACAATGAATAAGTAAACAAAAACAGATATATTTTGAACTTGATTATAAGCTGCATTCATTTCTGGAGAGTTTTAGAACTCGCATTAAAGGGACATGACGAGTCTAAGGACTCTTCAAACAATGGTATCTTTCGGAAATTAATTCGTTTCAATGCAGAACCGGATAAAGATTTGAAAAACAACCTAAGTCGATTGATCATCTGTGTTTTAAGGCAACTGCTTCACTGTATGTTAGAAGTGTACCATGAGTAAGTTGCCAAAGAAATAAGTGCGGATTACGTTGCCATCATAGCTGATGAAACGACAGATATATGTGTCCAGTTTCAATTTTAGTAATGAGATACATCGACTGGGGAATCCCAGTAGAGATATTCTGGAATTTTGTAACTCCTGGTAACCATTATGCTCATGCAATAGCAAATTGTATCTTAAACTAACTGAATCCATGAGTCAGTGAATATGCAGAGAAACTAGTAGCACATGTTTTTAGTCCACTCCATGAGTGGATGCATAAATGGAGTGCAGAAACTGATGGAAGATAAATATCCCAATAGAAACTATATTCATTGTTATGCTAATCTGTTTAATCTTATAACTTAGAGTTTAAGTAATACAAACTCAGTAAAGTAATATAATCTCAGTTTAAGGTAATACAAACTTAATTGAAAATTATATTCCAATGTCACTTATATCAACTCCGGCTAAAATATTTGAGCACATAATTTTTAATAGAAATTTTAATCATGTTAAATTATACATATCCATATATCAACATGGATTTTATCCAGGACGTTCAACTGTGACCAACTTAATTACATTTATCCAAAACATCTCAGATTCCATAAATAATAAATTCACGGGTGATACCATATATACGGACTTTGAAAAGGCTTTTTGACAGACTCAGGCATGATTTGATACTACAAAAAATATCTTTGGATTATCATACAAGTTATTGATATTAGTTGTATTGTATCTTAAACATCGCGTACAGTAAAAATTATATAATCAATTAAGTTCGTCACACTATTATCGGATGTACCACAAGGCCCAAATCTTGGACCATTACTTTTTCTGTTGTTTTATCAATGATTTGCCTCGATTTATAAAATATTCTAAATGTTTGTTGTATGCAGACGACATGAAGTTGTATAAAAAAAATCAAATTGTAGAACAACGATGATGTAATCAAGTTACAAATGGATTTAGATAGCTGCTACAGATGGAGTATTAACAATAAATTGCATTTTAATAGAAATAAATGTTCGGTAATAACGTTCTCGAGAAAGGTAACCCTACTTTATTCCAATTACTTTATGAATAATATAATAATACAAAGAGTAAGACATGTAAATGATGTAGGCTTCCTTATAGATTCTAAACTATGCTTTAATCAGCATATATATATATTATATATATATATATATATATATATATATACACAATGATTAATGAGACAAACAAATCTTGGGGATTTTTAATTGGAAATCCAAATGAATATACTAACATAAGAGCTTGTATGGTTTTGTTTAATAGCTTAGTATGTAGCATGTTTGAGTATGTGTCATAGTATGGACTCCTTCCTCTAAACAACATGAAAGAAACATTGAAAGAATACAGAACAATTTTTTAAGATATTTGTATTTTAAAATGTACGGGGTGAATTCCTATGACATAAGAGTTTCTTACAGTACATTATTAGGTATTTTTAAATATTCATCATAAACTACACGGCGGGAAATATCTCAGTTAATATTCCTATTTAAATTGGTGAATGGCATTATAGATGATCATGAATGCATAAGTATGTTAAATTTTAATACTGCCAAAACGAACTTAAGGACTAGAACGCTTAAAATGTAAAATCTAGAACTTCTATGCATGTTAATTCCCCCCTAATTCGAATTTGTCGGAATTATAATAATGTGTCTAAGAAAAGTCCAGAGATTGATCTTTCTCTGCCATACACTTTATATTTAAAATTATTAAAACAAACATTAGATAAAAGGTGTCTCAGATAATTATTAAAATATTGTATATATTGTATGATGATTTTTCTCCATCTTATCTTTATATTTGAAATTGTCGAAACAAATATTAGACAAGAAATGCATCATTTGATTATTGGAACATTGTATATATTGTTCTGTTCTTCTATTACGTTATAGATGTAACATTGTTTTTGTTTTTCTTTACACTAATGCCAATCAAATGTATACCCTTCTTTATTTTATTTTAACTCGTCTTTCTTTCTATTTTTCTTCTATCTTTTATTTTATTTTTATTATTGTATATGTGTATAAGTATTTCTACGTAATTTAATTTTTGTAAGCCTATTGTAATTGGGACAGCAGTCCTGTCATAGGTGACAAATAAATAAATAACGTCTCGTGCAGCAGCCGTATATCGCCATGCTTGCATCTTCTTTGGACATTTGTCTGGGATATATGAATTTTTCACAGTCAACCGAGAAAACTAAAATTTTGAATGTTATTGTACGGAGAAGCTTGTCTCATGCGTAACAAACCCGGTAGAACTTCCATTCACGTGGAGTAAACATAGTGTATAGAAAAGGTAATGGAAACGATTGAAAACAATGAAAACATTAAATTACACAATATTATTGAATAAGCTGGAGTATAAACTGAGGCTTAGAGATCGGACATTTGTATTTTGGTTAACATTTTTACACAGAACTATGCCTCATGTTGAGAATATTTTTTCAGCTGAAAAAAAAATCACAGATCCCGTTAAAGTCAGAGAACATCTACAGCTTCGAAATGGGCATTCAGATAGTAAGAGGAAAACTAAGGAAGTTCAAAACTTCCACCTCATTAAGGAAGCTTGGAATCAGGTGGAAATGGATATCAGCATTGCATCGAAAAGACCACGTACTGATAATAGAGAATTAGATATCATGAAAAGGGTCGGAATGGAAGCATGTGACAGATATTAATGGAAATTAAAGATAGATTTGAATTTTCTGGCATCTCATAGCTACAAACCTTTTCATGGTTGAAGAATTTGACAACTACCACATAAAATTTTGTAACAAATACCTTAGTCAAATGGTAAGCAAGTATCTGTCTTAGTAAAGAATAGATTCAAGATTGAAGTTGCTGTGCTGTATTAAAGAGGAGAGCTGAAAACTGTTTCTGGCGCTGTTTAGGAAAGCCCGTGAAAGCACTAATTCAGGAGAACATTGACGAAGTGCATGAAATCATCATAAATGATCGGTGAATGACCATCAGGCAGATTGCTGAGACTGCAGACTTATCTACTGTAAGCGTTGACCGAATTATCACCCATCATCTAGGAGTGAACAAGATTTCCACAAAATGGGTGCCAAAACTTTTGGCACCTGATCAAAAGCTTACCAGATGTAACATTTCAAGGGACAATCTTCATCTCTTTCGGACAAATACAGATGTCTTTCACACTTGATGAGACCTGAGTCCACCGTTACCAACCAGAGTGTAAACAAAGTTCTAAGCAGTGGAAACACCTCTCATCCCCCCTCCGAAGGGATGAGTGCCCTCAGCTGGAAAAGTGATGCCTACAGTTTTCTGGGATTCGGAAGGGATAATGATGGTGGATTATCTTTCAATGGGGTGAACAGTGAATGGGGAGTATTGTACAGGTCTTGTACATCTGCTACGAGATAATATTCGGCAGAAACGTCGTGGAAAACTGATAGCAAGTGTGCTTCTCCATCAAGATAATACCCCTAGCCATAAGTCAGTCATCACAATGGCAGCAATTCACGATTGCGGCTATGGATTGGTCCCCCCCACCCACCTTATTCGCCTGATTTTGCACCTTCTGACTTTCATCTCTCCAAAACTCAAAAAGAAGTTGGAGGATACTTATTTTGACATTGATGATAACGTCATGCATGTCTTAGATGAAATTTTACACGACTTCGACAAATCAATTTTACCAGCGGCATTAACGCACTTGAACATCGACGGCCAAAATGTGTTGACTTGTCAGCGAACTATGTTAAAAAGTAACACTATCCATAAAGTTTTTGCTGCTCCGTCCATAGCTAGGCTTAGAACATTTGTAACAACCGTCGTATATAATGTGTTATAAAATATCGTATTTTTGTCTTGACATATTACTTTTTTTTTTTTTTTTTTTTTTTTTTTTTTTGTGGATATGCATTTTTTACTCTGTGCAGTTTTGGCACTTCCACTTCATATAGTCAGTGGCTTGAACTCCAGACTAGTTATATAGTATTTGGTGTGACAATAACGAGCCGTGGCGCAGTCAACAATCATGGGGGAAAGGCATAAACATGTAGCACAGAGATGGCCTCCGAAAATCATATCCGACGAGAATCTCTGTGGACAAAGGTGCCATTGGCGTCTGGCCCCAAAACGTGCTGCATATTGCTCATAAATCTGGCTACCATGCAAAGGAAAGCAGCAGGGGTGATCAGAAATACAAACAATTCGTCTGTGGTAGCAGCTCTCGCGATGCGTGAGGTGTGTATAGGTGCATTGTCCTGGTGCAAGAGCAGCACACTACGGGTCAATATCTTACAGCCTCTATTTCGTGAAATAATCACGTAATTTCTTTGATTAGGTCACTGTGATAGGTGCCAGAGATGGCATGATCTTTTTGTACGTAGTTCACAAGAAAAACACTTGCATTCCCCCCCCCCCCCCCAAAAAAAAATAAAAATTAAGCCAACACTTTTTTGGCAGATGATTAGGCCTAGAACTCTTGTTTGTGGAGAATAAGGATATTTCCTCTCAATGCTTTTCAGTTTTAGTCTGTGGGTCGATGCACTCAAATATCATATATGATTTCAAACTTTTCAAGGAAATCGAAACTTGTCAAGGAATTCATGACTGATAAGAACTCGGGTGCACTTCTTATCCGCGGCGAGGTTTCGGAGGACATTTTGATTTAATTTAGATTTTAGCGTCACATCTTGCAGACATTTTTTTTTTTTTTTTCATTTGCAAGTCCTAGGTGATTATGGTTTGCACAGTACCATGTGAGAAGGAAAACATCTTAGGACATTCCTTCAGATACAAATGAACTTTGTTGATGTTTTAGTTCGTCGTGACAGTTTTTGGTGCTTCGCGTGGATGTTCATTCTCGCACGACTCCCCACCAACTTGAACTCACGGCGCAATCTTTTAAGGGGAGCTCAGTGGTAAAGCGTTCACCTCTAGTTTATGGGATCGTTGGTTCGATCCCAGCTCTTGCCAAGTGAGCTTTGTGGTCGACAAACCCGCGTCCGTGGTCTCGGGGTTCTCCCTTGCATCTCACTTTCTTCATTTCACCATTTCATTTATTTCTCATCATCACCGTCTCCTTTAGCCTAGTTGGCATAACCGTGAGACATACGGCTTAAAGATTCATTTTGCAGTTTTTTTCACTGTGTTCTATGATAGAGCTTACAAACTTTCACCTGCTCCTGCAAGATGGCATTGGGAACTTTCGACTGTTTGTTTTCTTCTCCATTATATGAGAGGAACAGAGCACATGAACTCGAGTCTTGTGTATAATGTTGCATAATTATGTGATTTCCGGTCATGGAGTAGGATTATGCTACCCTTGCTATGTAGTTTGTCTTTCTTACCAAAGAATACATTTTTCGTATCGCAGGGGGGGATATGCCCAGGTTTCCGTTATCTGCGATGAGCGGTAGAAGAGGGCCCAGCTACAACAAGGAATTATGATTTACCATAGCATTGAACCCTTTGTTTGACACAGAAATCTTTTGTCATGCATTGTATAATTATTTGGCTATAAATATAACCAATAGGCCGTAATTTTCGGAGCCATATGACCGCTCTCATCTCTCTCTCTCTCTCACACACACACACACACACACACACACACACGCACGCGTTTACGGTTGCTGCTACCTTTCGATCGAATTTGTTACCCTAAAGCTGAAACCACATTCTGTAGGTGGTGAATTTCAACGCTGTAAAAGTATCGCTGATTGTAGATTTTTATCGGAAGAAAAGTTGGGACTTTCGCCTAAGCTCCGTCTACTTTGTCTTGTAACCATCACGAGATCCTTCATTCCAACTTGCCCCTCTAGATACTTTATTGTTTTCTGTTCCTTAATTTTTCTTTTGTTCTTATGTCGAAATTTTCCTGCCTGATGAAGCGAATAAGCGAAAGCCCTAGGCACTTTCAGATGCGTGAGATTATTATTTTAAGTAGTTTATGGTAAGTCATTCATGAAGTACATACATATATAGTATTTTTAGCTATCAGCATAGCCTTTAGAAACAGGTAGGAAGATACGTACGTTATCATCAAATCCAGACCTGTCCCTTGACTTTAACCATCTTTAATAATGCCACTCAATACCTATCTTTAATGCTCTATTACATTACATTACTCCGTTTCTCCGACTTAAATATATTTCAGATACTTTTCATTCCGCATTACCACCCATTATTTTCATAATTTTATTTTTATTTTCGTTAGTTTCTTTATTAAAGTTCATTTTTCAGTAATTTTTCCTCTAATTTATAGGCATATGAATTTTTTCATCATTAATTACTCCTTCACTGTTCAGCACTCCTGCCGATCTATCCATTCTATTAATTTGATCTTCACCAACCTAGAAACAGTATTATGAAACTGTGCATTCCTACAGGACATACCTGGACTGTTTCGTGGATCCTTCTATATTCGTTATTTTTATTTTTCCATTTCGTGCTTACAGTGTGTCATTTTAGTGTATTTTCACTAATTTCTGGTAAATAATTAGCAGGGCTCCCAGCTGTCCTATCTTCCTGTTTTTTTCCTATATTTTGGAAATTTGTGTATATTTGTCCTATATTTTAATCTTGTCCTTTATTTCCTGTATTTTTCATTGATTGAATTATTAAAAATACAGGCCAAAGGCAAAATTGCTACATAGTAGCAATATGCTAAATGTATCTTAGCATTTTTTTTTCTTCTGAAAGACTAGTCACTAATCCTCACTATTACTTTTTTTTTAAATTTGTTTTTTCCTATCCTCAGGTCCATTTTTTTTTCTTTGTTTCCTATGTACTTAGTCTTCCCCAATGAAGCTTAGCTGAGGAACCTTGCCATGCTCTAGTTCACCGTTTCCCAACCTTTTTCAACTTGCGGCACACTACGGGTGTAACTTGAATTCTCACGGCACACTCATTATTATTATTATTATTATTATTATTATTATTATTATTATTATTATTATTATTATTTGTAAATATAAAATACAATGGTAATTTTTTTCTGTGATTACTGATCTCTTTCTCACAGAGAAGAAAGCTCGATCACTGTTTCTCTCCCATGGTAAATCAATATGCTTATTTTTCATTCTAATTTTAAAATAGAAAAGAATTGCAATAAAATAGGACTCAGTTTTTAAAAAAATGCACTTTCTTTTTCAAAATTGTATCCAATCTTTCACTAAGAAGGAATATCACTAAATAACGAACGAACAAGCAAATCTCTTGTACTTTTACGACACAAATGTAGGTAATTTGTATGCATGTTTGCTTTGTTGAAAGGATTTAGCGGTATTTTAAAATTTCAAGTTACGAAATAGTCTGCAAATAATGAAGCAATAATGGTCATAATAGTAATAAATACTGTTTTTAACATTAAAAATGTGCAGAAAAGTAGCACAGTAGGAAACTTATAATTTATTAACATGGTTAATAAACATTACAATTTTCAAATATTATATGAAGCATGAAGGTTATTGTTAAATAATATTAGTAATGTAACAATCTTTTAATAATATCTATTAAAGGTTACAATTGTTTAATAATAATACAATTTTTAAAAAAATAAGTAAGACGAGTTGGTGCACGAAGCAAAATTAATGTGCAACTTGAGCTTGATGTTCTTTTATGATCTTTTTCAATTGCAGACGGATAGTCGATAAACATGCCCTCATATCTTCCGGTTGTTACACTTAATCGTGTTCATTGCAGAAAATCTTGCTTCACTTAAGTAGGATGTAGAAAAGGGAATGAGTTTTCACAGCCTTTGTAGAAATAGGGCTGCTGGAGAGAAATCCAGAATTATGCCCTGTCTTATTGTGAGTGCTAGAGCTTCAAACCTCGGTCATTTCTCAGATCGACCAATTCACTTTCTTCCTGAACATTTAATTCTGCTGATTGTAGGAGAGAACTCGCAAAGGGGTCCCTCACCCAGTCAAATGAAGTAAACTGAAGTGTAGGAAAATACTTCTCAACATTGGTAAGCAACAAAGACAGTGTGTCTGAAATGACTGTTGAGAGGTTTGTGTCAATTTTTCAGCACTTTGTAAGCTCAAAAATGTCACATTTGTTTTGTTTTCTAATTTTGTTCTGCCATAGTGAGAGTTTCTTCCTAAATGAACAAATTTTGAGTTGAGTTGAGTTAATTTTGTCACTTAAAATTAGTATATTTTCGTTTTTTCCCCTGCATGCTTTTGTTTAGTGCATTCAATGTTTGGAATATGTCGACAAGAAAAGGTACTTTATTGCAAGAAGAATCATTACTAAGGAAATCGACATATTCACTTTCTTCTGACAGAAAGAATAAGAGAAGTTGTTCTTTGAGTGTATAAAATCTTTACAACATGCGACCACGAGACAATTACCTTACTTCTGTGTGAATAAGCAACTGACTGTATTCAGAATTCATTGCAGAACATAGACCTGAAAATAGTCTGTTTCAAGAGGTCTTGGCATTATGTAATTAACCATTTTTACCACTTGATTTAATACTTTTGCAAGTTCAGGAACAAGTGATTTTGAAACAAGTGCTTCTCTACGGAAAAAAACAATGTGTAAATATTATCTCCGGATTCCTTTGCTTTACTAATGCCAAAAATCCCTTTACGGAACCTGTCATAGAGGGGGCGCCATCTGTGCCAACACTCAAACAAGATTTCCATGACAAACCTGCTGCATCAAAATAATCACTTACTATATCAAATATATTTTATCCCTCAGTTGTTTGGGAGAACGCTTTACAAAATGAAAACGGTATAAATTTGAAAGTTCATTCCACCTCTCTGTATGGACTTTCAATTGAAGCGTAACGTAGCAGCTGACCGTGAAGATGTGTATGGGGATCTGGCAAATAAAATTCTATTACCGAAATACTATCTTTTGCACAGTATTATATGTACAATAATATACAACAATTACAGTAATTTTTCCATTGTAGAAGTTCATGATAATATGAAATACAAGTATACATTGTTCATGTGTCTTGCAATTTGGTTACTATAGAATTAATAATTTTGTTTCGATTTTCTCGCGGCACACCAGCGGCCCTTTCGCGGCACACCGGTTGGGAAACGCTGCTCTAGTTTCTTATAACGCAAGCTGTGTTAGCATGTTCTTTCAGCAATGTGTGCAGCAGTATTGGCTAGGCATGGAGGTGTGTTGGTATTCACCAACGTATCCCAACGCCTTCCAATATTGCTCTACGTATTGTGCAGGGTTCCCACATGCGTCCTGGAAATAAAAGTGTGTCGTGGAAACGTTATAAGAAAGTTATGGAAAGCAGAAAAATGATGAAAATCGTGGGAATTATTTAGGAACTGTAAATGTCCTGAAATTTATGTTGTATTAACAGTTGTTATAAGTGTATATATAATTTGCAGAGCTATGATGAATGAAATGTTGTTACATTATTTATTTCAGAAGGAAATATGTTGATCAAATAATTCAATGTTTAATTAGATTCAAATATTTCACTACAGAGAAATAAGTTTTCAGTCTTGTTTTTCATTTTTTTCATTAGAAAGATACGAAGTAATGAAAAATAATGTCAAAATATAGTTTATCTGTAAATAAAAGAGAAATAGTTAATATTTTGCATGTATTCAAAATTACGTATGAATAACGACATGTAAAAAGTGTTAAATGCTATGGTAATCCTATAAATAAGAGTTAACTATTTCTTTTTCTTCTGAGGTAGTGCTAATATGTTCTAAATTCTAACAATATTGAAGGTGCATTTTTTTAGTGCTTTTACTATTTTCAATGCCTTGTTCAAATTCTATTGTTTACACAAAACTCATATATAAAAGTAGTAACGTGAAAAGGGTTAGAATGTATGGGGAGGTGGAATCCTTAAAGAAATAATACTTCCAGCTGCATTATTAATTTGTGTTTTGCATTGTAGTCAAAATTGTTGGTACCCCGGAAAATCTGCAATGAATACAGGAAAAGTTTTGGAAGGTTGGCGGGTGAAGAGTGGCCTTTTCTTACGATACGTTTATATTTTTTTTCTGTGCTTCAGAGCGTAATATTTTATTGTAGAAACCAAACTGTCCTATTTCATAAACCAAACTGCCCTATATTTTTTCAATGTCCTGCTGGGAGGCCTGAATTCGTTTTCCATTCCTGGTTTAAAATTCCTCTGTTACAATTGCGTGCTAATACTTGCTGGAAATTTCGAAAACGTGATCTCTATATAGGAAAGAAACATTATTCTCATTCTTCAAATGGAAAGGACGTTGGGAAACAGGTTGACCAGGTGTAAGGCAGTTAAATAGGTGCTATGTTGAAATCATGTTCCTTGCATGAGTTGTATCGGCATTCCACTGTGGTGTCTATAGACGCTTTGTAACTGCTAATTCTGTTCTTTAAATTTTCTTGTATAAGACGAAGTGATTACCCTGTATAACACGAAATCTGTCCTTTACATGGGAATATATTTTTCTTATGTATTTTTGCATGAGGAAATCAAATCTGTAATTACTTTATATGTAACACATACATTTTTTGAAGTTGTCAAGTTTGTAATTTACATAAGGTCATGTGAAGTACAGTGCTTTTTACAGATAAGAATGAAATATATTTAAGAAATAAATATTGCACATGCAATATACCTTGCAGTATAGACTCATAGGCATCCTCACCAACAATTTTTGTTTATTATAGAGGAGGATACGCTGTTTATAGAGGGAGATAACCCTCATCTCTCGTATTATTCACTAACTGCAGAAGAGACGTTTTCTGCGTAAATATGGAATACTAATTTCCCATAATGCACCTTATTGTCATTCTTTACTGCATCTGGTAGTCCAATTAACATCTACTGATAAGCCTCTTCACAAACTTGTAATGCTTAACTGTTGGTCTCTTTTATGCTAGCAGTTGAGTAGATTTTTTTGTGTAATTGCATTGTTATTTATTATGTGAGGAAGGTGGTCAGATTTTTAGGGTTTTGCTGTGCATCAAGGAAGTTCTGTATAAGTACATTTACTTAGCATGGAGCAAAAATAATCTGATTCATTTTGCTATGTATGATGAACTTACATTTAAGAATCGAAAGTACAGTCTTATGCCCCAAGTTCAAAAGGCTGATGAACTGTACTTACCTGTGCAGTTGGTGACGATGGTACATCCTGGCTACCAAACATATGCTGTACTACATGTTACAAAGAATTTCAGAAACCGAATACAAGGAAAACACACTGCTGTAAAATTTGCTATTCCTGTAATGTTGCGTGAACAAATAGATCATGTAACAGACTATTGATACTTTTACTTGACAGATGTGAATATGTTTTCTTCTAAATCGTAACATCAGATTCATTATCATGATTTAAATTTTAATTATGGCATAAAATAGTTTTTTCTTTATATTTTCACATTTATGGCAACCACGGAAATTTGGAAAATATGATAAATGTTGAATCTTTGAGATAGTTGTTTCTGCCAGAGTTACTAGTGAAGAACCTGATGGAATTCTGGTAGACAGTTCTAATTGGTCTATCTGTTTACAGAGAAGGGCTTAGTTATTTTTGGGTTGGGTTTTCTGTTCATTTTGTCGTCAATAATTAATGTGATAAGTTTGAGAAAATGTAAGGGACAACATGTGATCTTAAATCCTTTTGATCGCGGTATGTCCTATTTATTACAACTTATCATCTTTTATGATATATTCCTAGGAAAAGTTCACATTACACACATGGGAACAAAATAAGTTTTCTGCCCTTTCTTTCTGGGAATAGTCCTATTATACCATTTACAAAATGTGCTTTTGTTTTGAGCGGAGGGAAAAGAAACGTGTTATTGTACTACAACTCTTATACTCTGATTTACATCCAGAAACAAAACAGCACGCTATCTTCTGAACTAACAAGGCAGTCTACTGACACTTCAAATACTTTAAAAACTGGAAATCTACTAGAAATTTGTATCGATACTGGAAATTATCGTGTACCGTAATATTGGAAAACTGTTAATATTCCTTTCGAGACCCTTGAAGATGGCAGCCGCATCATCTGAGTGTAGGTGGTGATAGAACTAATAGGCCAACCACTGAGAAACTAGCTAAGTGCGAGGAAGGAAATGGATAGTTCTTATAATGTAAATGTTCATAAAATGTTTTCTTTTAACTTATTATATGCAGTTTGTATTCATTTAATATTTGCGAAGTGTCAAGACAGTAGCACATCTAAATGTGTAAAGATGAACATTAAACATATTACTCTTTGATATTTGTAATTATTTAACCTTTTCTTAACAGTGTTTCTGTATTGAATATAATACCAATGAAAAAAATAAATCTTAAATATATGTAATACGGTGAGCTGGATAAAGAAGGATTGACTGAGAGGTGAGAGGAGGGCAACACACACACACACAAATGCTTCTTTGACTATAGCAGTTCTTGACTTGTCTCTCTGGTACAGTAAGCGTCTCTCGTCAAAATACTTCCCAAATATTTAAAATTGTCGGCCTCTTCAGGTTCTCTTTGTTCTACTCTGGTCTGTAAAGACGCGTTTCCATGGGATATTCTCATAATTTTCGATTTTTTAATGTTGATTTCCATTCCATATAGTTTCCCATTTCAACTATTTTGTCAATCATCTCCTGTAGTCCTCCTTCGGTTCTAGCTATAGTAACTGTATCATCTGCATACCTGATCTTGTTAATGATCTTATCCTCCAATCTTGAAATCTCCAACCCCCTTTAATGCTTCCTGCATTAACATTCACTGTAAATGTTGATGGGGGGATATATTACATCCTTGTTTGACTCCTTTTCCAAACTCCACTATTGGTTTTTCCTTCATGCAAGTGCCACTTCACTCGTTGTACTATATACAGAATCTTTCCAGGTGAGAAATAAAGCTAATGGTTTTGTGATCGCTGTATTTCTTTGCTTGCTTTTTCTTGGATAATGCAATCATTGTAACATCAAGAAATAGCTTTGACCATTCTCCACTCATGTAGATCTTGTTAATAAGTGAAGTCAGTACTTTTATTGCTTTGTCTCCTAATCCCTTGAGCAAATTTGCTTGTATGTCGTCGTCTCCGTGGCCTTCCTTCACATGTTTCTGATGACTTGTACTACTTCACTTTTCAATATACTGGGTCCTTTTTCTTCCTCATCCATCTCTTCCTCTATCTCAATCGGAATACGTTGGAGGAGGCTCTTCTGATTATACAGATAATTCATCATAATATACTGGAAATTTTTCTAGCAGAATACTGAAAATACTGGAAATATCCAACCCAGCTCCAGTAGACACCCTACTGAGCGATTAATTTCACTTGAAAGCACTCATTACTAAGAACTACAATAATAAAGGAACGTCAAACGCGCTTTGGCACAATGCACGACGAGTAAAACCGGGAGCACTAAGCGATGCCACGCTACAGTTTCTGTTGTTGGCCGCTGGTCACAAAGAAGGGTTGGCAAAGAGCCTAACGTGTGGTTTTTAGTCACCACGCTTTTTCTTATAAACTTTGTGCTATAGGTATATGGACGAAATTATTTTCTTATATAAAAATGAAACACAACTGACTTGTTTAAAAAAAAAAAAAAATCCTTTATGGCATTCATAAGAAAAAATGTAACGGTAGAAAAGGAACTAAACAACCAGTTCAGTCCTCAAATTTAGTAATATACGAAAAGAATAAAAATGAAAGTATTTGGAAAACTAAATGCAGATATAATATACATTCGTTATGACTTAACACATTCTTTCCGAATAAAGGCCAACGCGTGGAAAAACTTGCAGAGCTTTGGTGTTCTCTCTGAATAGGGGCCTCGGTGGTTCAGTGATGGAGCGCTCATTCCTGGTGCGTGAGATTTCTGGTTCGATCCCAGTTTCCGCCGAGTGAACTTTATGGTGAACAAACACTATGTACGTGTGTTTTTCGGAGTTCTTCCGTTTTCTGCCACCTTCTTCATTCCACCATTTCATTCATTATCATCATCAGCGTATCTCCAAGCCTCGGTGCACAATTATGGAATGTGAAACTAAAAATTTCATTTCTTTTTTCTTCTGAAAAAGGGATAGATCAGATTAGACCCATAATAGAAGTAGGGAGTTAAAACAGATGGATATGTCTTATTAATTGTAGGAAGTGATTGAAGGACTTGAAAAATGCTTTCCCCAATAAAACAGGGACCAATAAAAATTACATTTTTTTAAAACCAAATTCACGCAACTTAATAAGCTTCTAGAGATACTTTTTAGAAATAAACGTGACTATAAAACCAAATAAAATTTTAGAAAAGAATGAGTTCTGTTACAGACTGTTAAAAAAAAATAGAGCAAACTAATTCATATCCTGGGTAACGAATTTTACATTAACACAAAAAATATAACCGATACAAGGAAAATAATACAGAAGACAGTAGTAAAGAATTCTTCGTCTCAAAATGACTATCTCAACTTTTAAAAACCAGTGATCACCTTGATGTAAAAGAAATTACCAAATTTTGCTAAAATCGGATAGAACATTGATAAGAAAATCAATAGACGTAATATAAGACTCCGACTCAGCACTTAAAGAGAATTTTTACAGTAGCGGTTTAAGTATCCTATATGTTGGTACCAATAGTTAAACATTCCTATTTTAACTTTCCTTTTAATTTTCTCAACTGATTTTACAGATTGATTAGCTCTGAAACGTCTTCGTGTTGTTCTGAATGTTGGGTCTTAACATTTTTTTAAAAGTCATTTAGATTGCAGTTATTGTACGAACTTGAACAGTTCGTTAGTGAATTATTTTTTCATCTCTCTCTCTCTCTCTCTCTCTCTCTCTCTCTCTGTGTGTGTGTGTGTGTGTGTGTGTCTGTTATTTGCGAATTTTTCAATTTTGAGCCCCTCATTCGATAGAGCATCAAGAACTGTCTGAGAAAGTAATGGAATTTTTCGCGTTACCCTTACCGTTTCTGAGATATTGGCCCCAAAAAAGTTCCGATTTCGAGAGATTTAAAGAGGCATATCTGGGGAACCGTAAGTCATAGACAGATCATATTTGTGTTGATCAATATCTAAGAGGATGATGAACATTTTGGTGCCAAATAGTAACCGGGCCATTGGCCAACTGGCGACCGTTCCCCAGATATTGGCCAAAAAAGTTCAGATTTCGGGAGATTTAAGGAGCCATGTCTCGGGAACCGTAAGTCATAGAGAGATAATATTTTGTGAATTGTCAATTTTGAGCCCTCCATTTTGATCATATGTTTTCGTAAAACAACATATCGTAGAACAAATTATGTGGAAAAAAATTAGTACTGAAGGAAATTATAAATGGATAGATATATTACAAGAATTGTTTAATGACTATAATAATAAAGTACATAGAACAATTGGTATAAAACCTATAGAAGTTAATAAGAAAAATTAATTCTTTTTAAAGTTCGTTCTGGTAATGCTCTTGGAACATTCTCAACAAGTTTAACTATGTATTTGTGTCCATATGGTACACCCTTTAATGTAAGTACATTTTGCTACTGAGTGTTTATTTCTTTTTAGTTATATTTATGTAGTTTTACCTTTGATGATGGACATAGACTTTAGTCCGAAATATCCAGCACTTTCCCGGGAATCCGAACACCTAAGAACTCGATCAACTTAAAATACAAACAAAAAAATCGAGCAAATTTAGCCTCGCGATACTAACGCTGCTTTGTAATCTGAACCTCATCACGTATTTTCTTTGTCTTTTCTCGATGTTTTCCCCCTGCGCATTCGTGCGCTTTGTTATTCAGTTCGTTGTCGGAAGCTTTACTGAAAGCATCTCGTACAAGTTTCTCTGCTAATTGTATGCCTTTGTACGTGTTTTTTTGTTATATTCTTGTATGGTGTATGCGCCATGGTCCTTGTTACTATTAGTTAATACCGTATTTTACTTTAAAATCCAATGCATTAAAATCATTGGAAGTTCATGGGACCCATAAACAGATTATTCTAGTTTCTATTATTGTAAATGTCAAACCTTTTCTTCGAACTCGAACAGGGTTACGGATTAAGTTCATATTCCAAGGTAGCACTGTGTATGAGTAGGATGAGGTATAAAATACAAGTTTATATCTAATCGGGTAAGATATTAATATGTAATTTTAGTATCATTATACTTTTCGTCTATCTATTCAAATAGGAAAGATTTTTAGTGTGAAAGAACTATAAAATTTACGTGACTGAAGCATTTCATTACAGTACAATTATATGTTCTATATTTATTATTTATTATTATTATTATTATTATTATTATTGATGGAATATGGTTGGATATGATTCTGTTTTCCACTGACTTAAAGCGATTGATCATCCGTAGATCGAGTAGTGATAGATTGACAGGGCTTGAAAAATCTTGCTTGAAGTACTAGCCAGTCAAAAAAATCTACTAGTCAAACCATTTTGCAGTCACAGCGTTTAAACAAATTAAACGAAAATCACTTATGCGACACGGTAAACATATCAATACATTTTTTAATTTGTTTACTGGCATCTCTCTTACAAATAGTTTAAAAAAAATGACATTGCTATTTATTCTTAAATTTCTTGTGGACATTGTTTGATTGATCGGACTTCACTCGCCAAATGTAGAAAAGTACTCTCCATACTCTCCATTGGCGAGCATGCGAATGGATTTTTCAAGCCCTGTATATTGGAAATTACTCATTTGCAGACTATACTTGTGGAGAATACGTTTTATGAAGACAAAGGTATTTTGAACGTGAAATATACAGTATTGTCCCCGAAATCCGAACGCCCTAGAATTCGAACAACTTGAAATCCAAATTACCAGCATATTTCGTGTTGTTTCACGTGCGTTTTTTTCCCTGCGCGCACATGCGCTTTGTCGTTCAGTTCGTTGTCAGAAGTTTTACTGAAAGCATCTCGTGCGATTTCCGCTGCTAATTTTATGTCTTTGTAAATGTGTTGTGTGTTATTTCCGTGTGTGGTGTACTATTCACCGTGATCATTAAAAGTTCTTTTTTTTTTATTCAAGTATTTTGTTAGTTTTGTTTGTTAACATTTTACCTTAGAATCCATTGTATAAGATGTTAAAATCGTTGGAGTTCGTGGGACCCAGGAACGAATTAATCCAGTTTCTAGTATTTTAAAGGGAAAAGCTTGTCTTGGGACTCGAACGATTCGGAACTCGGAACAAGATTCTGGAACGGATTAAGTTTATATCCCAAAGTGTCACTATATACGGTAGGCTTGAAGCTTTACTTTAATAATAACAATAATAATAATAATAATAAAAATTCCGACAAATTTCTAATTTATTTCAAAACTGACTATTTTAATCTTCACTTCTATTAAGATCTAATTAATATTTCTTACAAAATTTGTTCGTGTATCTGGTTTGTATTTGAAAGAAATATATATGATACAATGAATTGAAGTGAAACTTTCAGATTAGCTTTCTATCATATAATGGCTTTAGGGAAAAGGATGTGGATGTTTAAGGACGTGTCAATGAAAGGAATTAAGTATAACGTACATTGATTAAAAAATAATACTTTAAATATTTTGTTTATATAAGGGGGTTGCGGTGGTTCAGTGGTAGAGCGTACACCTCTGGTGCATGGGGTCTTGGTTCGATCCCAGCTCGCGCGAAGTGGGCTTTATGATGGACGATGTGCGTGGGTTTCCTTGGGGTTCTCCCGTTTCCTCCTCCTTTCTTCATCTCACCATGTCATTCATTTCTCATCATCACCGTTTCCTTTAACCTAGCCGGCATAATCGTGGGACGTAAAACTTAAAGATTTGTTTATATTAAAAAAATAATTTTGAGTGGTTTCTGGGAAAATCCAGGTTAGCCTGTACTCACTTCAAATTTACGAATACTTCCGTATACATTGAAAATTTAGTATCCACTCTTCTTGATTGTTTTGTGAACTAACCTTTTTCAAATGTTCAAATTATTATTATTAATAATATTAATAATAATAATAATAATAATGTACAGTACAATATAATCCGTATTTAATGATATTTGAAATTATTTTCTTATAAATGGAAGTTTTTTTCTTAATAGGGATTTGATATAAAAGAAGTGCACATCATAAAAAAGAAGTGACTACTATGTATGCAATTCGTTTTAAATGACTGACTTGCATTTTAAAACAATGTTCATTTTAGAAGATTATAAAAATTAACGTATTTAAATAAACATACGAAACATCTTCAAACAGATTGTTAAATGACAAACCATTGTATATAATTTATTGTTTTTAAAAATATGTACACCATCAGGTTTTCACTGCACCAAGCAGGGTTTGAAAAAACCCGGGCTTTTTTGAAAAAGCCCAACCCACCTGGGTCCATATGGGTTTTTTCGGGTATTTTCGGGTTTAATTGGGTTTTTTCGAAATATTTCAATGTCTTTGGGGTAAAAGTGTTAACATGTGATTTATATTTCAAGATTGTCATTGTCACAACTTGTAACAATTTTCTGCTTACTGCTGCTTTGAAAAAAATGTCCGTCATTTTGAAATTTTACATTCGATCGCCGAGAAAATCTATACAGCAAACTTAGCATATCTCGTGCTTCCGCCGTCAAAATTTCAACTTAAAAAGACTGAAAATTGCGCTTCGTAGCGTGGATAATCGCTGTTTTGGAAAAAAAAAAGCCTCCATTTTGATATTTTACGTTGGTATGCCGCCAAAATCTATACAGGAAATTTAGTGTCTCGTACTTGTACTGTGAAAATTTTAACTTAAAAGGCCGAAAGTTGTACCCTGTAGTGTGTGTGGTAGAGGCAGACAAACGAGTAGTTGATTTTGTGTTTAACGTCCCTTTCAGCAGCGTGGCTATATGAGACGAGACCTAATGATTAACGTGGAATCCGAACCACATGAGCTACCTCCGGGAAGCTAACCCGGGTCCCACGCCGAAGACGCGTATACTAACCGCATAGCCATGGAGGAGCTCGGTAGACAAACGAACAAATGTAGATCGTCATCAAGAAGCCCGACTGACGTTTGCCAAATATGAATACCAAAAGGGGTCTATTAATTTAAAACAAAGATACAATTCATGTTGTATGAAATAAATAAATGTTTTAAAATGTCTTATATGAAATTAACATCTTCCAGCGTAAATAAACCTGCCATATTTTCTCCATGAGAATACGGGACACCTCAGATTCCCCCCCCCCCTCAACTTTCCAACACAGTGCAATGAACTGTAGTCTGGTTATGAACAAAAGTATAATAGGGCACGGTGGCTCAGTGGTAGAGCGTTCACCTCTAGTGCATAGGGTTCCTAGTTCTATCCCAGCTCGCGCCAAGTGAGCTTTGTGGTGGGCAAAACCTTGTGCGTGGGTTTTCTCGGGATTCTCACGTTTCCTCCCACTTTCTTCATTCCGTCATTTCATTCATTTCTCATCATTACCGTCACCTTGAGCATAGCAGGCATAACCGTGAGACTAAAACTAAAAAAATTCATTTTATTTATTCTTTTTTTCAAGAATATAATATGCGAAAGTTCACTAAGCAGCAGCTACTTTTCTCTGTTCGTACAATGCAATTAGTTGTACAGACTGAAGATGCCTAAAAACTTAAGATGTGCTATAAAAATGCTTTACAGGAAAACAATATGCAAATTATTTAAATCAGTGGTACAATCTATCTTCAATATTCTTCGCGAGTTTAGCAATATTTATTTACATGGCTGTATTTGCCAAAATTACGTTCGTCAGTTTAATTTGATGAAAAGCGGATTCTTTTTCTTGTGTCGTGTGTAATTATCAGGACCAAATTTACATTTTTCTAAGAGCTGGACCAAAGCACTATTCTGTGCCCCTAACCTCTGAAAAAGATTATAATTCTTGTCAACGTATCTCATCTGTTGTTGGAGAAAAATTAGTCATCTTCTCTGTGTTTGTCAATGTAGAAACACTCAAAGCAATATTTTTATGTTCTGGAAAGTATCCGAGTTATCATCAAGTGTAATGGAAAAATTGTAAATTTCGCTCGCTATCAAGTCGAACAAAGTGGTGTAATAACTTCCTCGAAAATGTTACATGCAACAGCGTACTGTTCATTCACTAATTACAGGATTCCCAGCCAATGTCAGAATTTTTTGTTTTTCACTTTTCGAATAAGCTGATATTGATAGCAGAAATGAAACGGAGTTAAAATACGAGACATTTCCCTGTCCTGACTAAATTTACGGGGATGCGGGGCACTCGGGTCCAAAAACGGGACTTTCCCGTTTTTTACGAGACGTATGGCAGGCTTAAGCGTAAAATAAATAGTTTTATTGTTGAAGTATTCATTTCCGATCCTTCTGCGTTTTATTCGGGAATTTCCCGAGCACTTCTTTCACGGCGTGTACATCAAAACTTCCACTAGTACGAAAATTTGAACTCAGCACTTGAAATAATAAACGTTACATAGTCTTCGGAATCCCAAGCATTAAGCTTCTTAAATTTGACAAGAATTTTTACGCTATTGCTGGTGTTGATTCCACAGAATGCTTATTTGAAGAGTAGCAACAAATGGCTGAACTAAACTGTTATTGTTGGAAAACCAAATTTTAGTTGAAGAAACTTGTGTTTTGCATCAAAGGTAAGAAACAATACTAATAGTTTTACTAATGTATTTATATATGTACTATTAGTACTGGCACCTATGACCTTAAACCCGTCTCAAACGTATGAGTGGTAATGTCCCTCGGTGTCGCCAAGTTGACGAGCACACACTTCACGGAAATTCACGGAAAATATTTTCTAAAGTACAAAATTGCTTATTTTACTTCAAATGGGCTATAAGCATAATCCATACATTAATTTGTTCTATAACTATCTCATGCATTCAGAACTTTATAAAGGTCGTATGTTGAATGTTGTTGTATACTTTAACGTGAAAGCCTCTAATTCGCCCAAGGAAAGTCTAAAATCTGACAAAAATCACTTACAATGTGATCACCTTAGTTGTACCAATAATATACTAACAAATAGGTCAAAAACCCAAGTGGGTTTTTTCAGGTGGGTCCAACCCTGGCACAAAGGCTGAAAAATATCGTACTGAAATTATAGAGCATAGGTATATTCATCCATAATCAGTTATATCAAAGGAAAAACTAGCAAGAACTTGAAGAAAAGAAGTCGCTAACAATAAAATTTTTTTTAGCCCAGAAGAATACTATAACACAAATACTAAATAACTTTGGCTGCTATTGGAACTCAGCAGTCAGTACATCAACCTCAGGCGTCGTTATTTTGTTGAACATATGGTTTCCTTTATCTTTGTCTTTAGGATTAAATTTATACTTGCTTCTGTAGCTCGTGAGTGATATCTCAAATCTTCAACGCTGTATCATGGCTGAAGGCCAATATGACATACTTGTTCACATTTATTACGATTATTATTATTTTTTTAAAGTTAGTGTCACAATTTGTCACCTAATTACGGTATCACATATTTTAGTAATAGTCTGTGATTGTTCCTATTAATATTGTTATAATTCTCATTAAAGTAGGTATATTAAAATTGTGAATATGTATCTCTTCAGCTATGAGCCATTTGTTCACAAAATAAACAGTCAAACGTATTTGAAATATTAACAGGAGTGCCACAGGGAAGTGTCATTGGACCTTTTCTATTTCTGGTATATATTAACGATTTACCTGACTATTTATCAGAAACCACTGTTATGTATGCCGATGACACTACATTTATAACGAAAGATAATAATATCAACGCGATACACACGAAAAATAATAATGCAATAGATAAATCTACTGTTTGGCTGTTCCACAATAAATTACATTTGAATCATAATAAAACAGATAAGTTATACTTTCATCTCAGCAGCTACACAACTGATACAAAAGAATGCTCCTCAGTTAATCTATTAGGGATATACTTAGATACGAAATTAAACTGGAATGTGCATACTATGCAACTTTGTAAAAAATTATCAAGGGCAGTTTATGTGTTACGTAAATTAAAAATATCTGTAAGTAAAAGTCTATTAATCACTGCATATTATGCTTTCTTTCACTCTCATCTGTCGTATGGCATACTATTATGGGGTAATTCTTCCGGAGCACAAACAGTATTTAAGTGGCAAAAAAGAGCGATAAGAACGATAACAGGAATTCCAGAGAGAGAATCTTGTAGACATTTTTCAAAGATTTTGAAATAATGACTATCCCGTCCTTGTACATATTATCGTGCCTTATGTATATCAAAGAAAACTGTACAAATTATGTTACTCGAAGTAGTATTCACTCACACAATACAAGGCGCAAAAATGAAATAAATATTCCCCATGTGCGGCTGTGCAAAACTCAAAATAGTTATAATTTTATAGGGATGAAATTGTATAATCTATTGCCACTTAGAGTGAGAGAAATGGAGATTAAAAATTTTAAATGTTTTTGTAAAAAGTGGCTCTTAGAAAAGTGTATATATAGTATTTCAGAATTTCAGGAAGAAATTTCAGGATTAGAATAGAAAAGTAGTACTAGGTAAAATATAAAATATTGTATTGATTAATTAAAATTGTAAATATTGCATGTACGCGAATTTTGACGTTGTCTATTACATCATGTTGTTTAACGACAATAAATTATTCTTATTTTATTTTATTTTATTTTATTTTTTTAACAGTATAATACAACTCACACTGTATCACTACTCAGTCGGGAGTCCTTGGTTTGTAATGTACGCCAGGGTGGAAAAAATAATGATTTTTTACAAAAAATAATTTTTGTTGATTTTTTTTTTTAAATCATTTTTATTGATTTTTTTTATTTAATTCGATTTTTTTTATTTAAATCAAATCTTTCTTCTCGAGTAATACAAGTTGCAAACTAAAGAAAAAAAACACCAAGAATTAGTATTAAATGTTATGTCATTTAAGTGAAAGTATTAGGATTGAATTTTGAATTAATCCCCAATCGTTAACCTATTTCAACCTCAAAGAATGTTTCTTAAGCATTAAGGGAAAAGTACTACTGCAACATTTATCAACATAACACTTTTTTTTTTTTTTTCACTAAAGTTACTGATATTCAGCAGGGTCATATCTTTAACAAATCGGAATAGCTTGCGTCACAAAATACATATAAAATACGTAAATTTCGCCTGAAGTTGTAAAATCTAAGAAATTTTAAGTTTCGGAGAGGGGATCGGACCCCTCTAAATACGCTCCTATTATCTGGGGACAAATAAACAGACGTGGACACAAAAGAATTTTCGCCTTAAATGTCAATGGTGATTTCCCCGTTGGAATAGTTAACGATTTAAAAACTGTGTTACGAAGAGAAGAAAGCAGGATTCTCCCGTTACCCGTTCAAAACGGGATTTTTCCTAATCATCCTCTGCATGACACTCGTTTTCATACTATGCTGTACATACATTTGAGTCTTATTGTATTATGATTATTATTTTTCATAATGCAAATAACAGAATAGCAACGGGATTTCACTTATTTTCACTTTAAATAAATTCATTTCGGAATTTGATTTCAATCAACTATTTTTATTTAAAAAATTAAGTGATTTAAATCTTGATTAAAATCGGGTGTACACTTGTACATTTGGTCAGTGTTTTCTGTGTTCCGTTGGACATTGTCTGAAGTTTGATGTAAGGTTGTTTTCCTACTATGCTCTAGATGGGTTAACAATATGTCACTTTCTTCATCGTACTAGTGACACGTAGGGGTTACTGGAGTCTAACTCTTGCCATTGTCGCTAGTCGAGAATTGACCGTTTCTCTGTACTCTTCTGTTCGCTTTTCATTTGTGTGGTATTGTCAGTCAGGAAAAGAGTGATTGATACCTTTATATGGACCAGGAGTGAAACAAAAATGGGAGACAAATTGATTATGTCTCAGATTGTATTTTGAAGAGTATTCTGAGGATCTTTTCTTTAGAACGCTTACTGACAGGGAGAGCCTTGTATTGTAAGAACTTTAGATAAGAAGAAGAAGAAAAAAAAGAGGCTCTAGATAAGTATGTGCGGCAGCATCATTGTTCCTATTACTTCAGCGAATATTGTTAGAAACTGTAGCAATTTTGTTAGGGACTGCAAACAGTCCGTAGACTGGGTACATTTTGATAGCTTTAATCAGACATTGGTTAAGACTTTCTGCCGAATGTGGCTAAATTTGGGTTGAATCTGAATTGTTGTGAAATCTCTCACTTAAAGTTTCAGTGTAGACACTGAGCTGGTCGGGATTCTGGGTACTGGATACACTACGGGCCCTGGTACACAAGGTCACCCTCTCTGCTACGCTTTAGTTGCCAGAAGAACACTTGTGGTTTCCATGGTCACAGGTGGTTTGAACCAGGCTCCTAGACCTCACCAAGGACATCACTTCACATAACTGTGAATAAAGGAATAGATATAAGTACTTCTATATCACAAACAAATACAGTCTTCTGTCATTCTACCTTCTAACCAAGACTACCATTTTCTTTCTTCATGAATCAACCCGAAGTTTATTAACAACAGAAATAATGAAAATGTTCCAACTTGTAGTATGCAAAGTACACAGTATAATCAAGAGTGTGTGCTGTGTGACGTGATTTTACTGTATTTAAAATATCAATATTTTAAAATTGATGTCAAAATTCCGAAATTAGACATGATATCATGAATGTAACAGTTAACATTTTTATTTCGTATTTCTATATTTCTGCATAGCCATATTGCCCAGAAATAGGGCTTGAACCTTGGAACTCAGAAAACAGAGGTCTTACGTACCTAGGTATAGAACGAAACCTTTCTTTATTTATTTTACAACAATAGTATTGCTCTTATCTTGTATACAAGGAAAAGTAGCGTTTATTATGATATGTCATGTTAGCGAAAGTTGATAATTTCGTGCGTTGAAACTTTAAGAGTCTACAGAAAAACACAGTTCGTTTTTCAGCATGTGGAAAGGGTGCAGTCTAGAATGACTGGATGGGTGTCTTTTTGCAAATATTAACTAACTATGGTTGTGTGGGTGATGTGATGTGAGCTCAGGTGCTAATATTGTTGCCGGGGCTGAAGGGTAAGGAAAGGATTAGGATTAGAATTTAGATTTCTGGGCTGTCGGCATCTAAGGCCATTTAGCCCGTAACGTTTTGAGGGATGACGTACCTCGGCGAGCACACTACCCGAGGAAAGGGAAGGAAGCGGCCTGGGACCTATAAGTTAGGTTCCAACCCGGCATTTACCTGGTGTGGATGAGGAAAGCCGAGGAAAACCTCATTCAATGTGGCTCTCCTGAAAAAGCGTTTTACACTTTTTCGACCAAGTGACCCCACCGGGAATCGAATCCGGGACCGCTCGCATCGAAGGCGAGAGCGTTAGCGACTACGCTACGCGGGGCCACAAAGATAAGAAAAGTCATTGTCTTATTAATGTTGGTTCGTGTTCAATGAATATAGTACCATGAAATTTTGAGTAATATGTGAATGCCATTGCGAGCTTGGTCGTTCTATGTATGTGTGCTTTTCTTTTTCTGTGTAATGACTACTGTGACTGATATTCATCCAAATGATTTAGGTGAGGGCGGAGGATTGAAGTAATCTCCTTCATACTAGGAGATATGTATTTAAAAAAGGTCTTGTTTTTCTTCATGGTGTGTGGAGGATGAGATCATATTCTCCCTACAGTTTTAATAAATAATCGACAATCTACAAATTTATTTTTAAAAAATGGTAAAGAATTATTATTGTATCAGTCTTTTCCTGTTTTCCTCATTATTTTCCTACTATTGTTTTTAAAGAAAGATAAAGAAGGAGGAAATTAAATTAACATTCAATTTATAAACACTTTTATCACTAATGTAAGATAAATACATCCGTTATACGTAGAGTTGCTGGTCGCTTTCGTTTTCTTAGGGCTCGAAACATCTTTCACTGTAAACTTTCTTCCGTTGTCCCTTTCTCAAAGGATCGTCCTGTGGATTTATCTAAAAGAAATTTTCAAACAGCACAACAATAACGTTAAAGTGGCGTATGGTAATCCATTTCTTATCTATCTTTCTTTTTCTTTTTTTGAATAAGAGATTATTGTATGTAAGGTCACTGCGTTATTCTCTTCGAGGCCTTGTACTAGAAGCACACTGTTAGTTTAAAAGATTTAACCAGGACAAATGAAGCAGTGCTTGGATTTTAGTATGTTACCATATGTATTGAATGTGGGCCTTTCTTGTCAACGAACTTAAAAAGTTCATTACTGAATTCTCTATGTCTACAGTATGTGTGTGCGTGTCTATTATTTGCAAATTTTTCAATTTTGAGCCCTCCATCCGATAGAGCGTCAAAAACTATCTGAGAAAGTGATGAAATTTTTCGCGTCTCTCTTATCGTTCCCGAGATATTAAAGAAGATTTCGTTATATTTAAGGAGCCATATCTCGAGAACCGTAAATCATAGAGAGATCATATTGATGTTGATCAATACCTAAAAGGATGGTAAACATTTTGGTATCGAATAGTAACTAGTGGCCACCGTTCCCGAGATATTGGCCTAAAAAGTTCGGATTTCGGCAGATTTAAGGAGCTGTATCTCGGGAACCGTAAGTCATAGAGAGGTGATAATTTGCAATTTTTTTTTTTAATTTTATGCATGTGTCTTCGTAAAACAATATATCGTAAAACGTTGTAACAGAACTCTTAAACAAAACATTTGGAAAAATTTTAGTACTCAAGGAAATTATAAATGGATAGATATATTCCAAGAATTGTTTAGTGAGTATGATAATAAAGTACATAGAACAATTGGTATAAAGCCTGTAGAAGTTAATAAGAAAAAAATAAATTCTTTTTAAGTTCGTTCTGGTAATGTTCTTGGAGCATTCTCGGCTGGTTTTATTATTTGCATCCAATATTTTACATTTACTTAGTTCATATTATTAAGATGTATATATTATTTCTGTTTGTTTGAGTTTGATTCACTAGGAGACGTAATTTTTTTCATTTTATTTTAAAATGTGTTATCAAATTGTTTAATTTTTGAGAGTAAGCAATTACTGTAAGCCATTCTAGGAAAGAGAGATTTATTGTTATAATTTTTTTTATCATTATCGTTATCCCTTCAATTCAATTGACTATTGTTTTTTTCTTTCTTTCTTTCTTTTTTTTATTTCATTACGTTACCCGCTGTAATTTTAGAAGTTGGATGAACGTTATGTTTCAGTGTTAACAATTCAGTAAACTGTCTACCTAGGTTGATTTCTGCTAATACTTTTTTTCTTTTCTTTCTAGGTAAGTACACTTCTGTTGCATTACAATTAAAACATCTATCGTTTTGTTCGTCATTCAATGCAGCGCCCAAATTTATACAAAATTAAGCTGGAATTCGTTGAAGGTGATTTGTTGTTTGTCTCGACTTTTGATTTATATTCATTGGAGTCGAGGCTAGATTCGAAGGTCAGTATGACTTAAGGTTAGTTTAAAGGGACAAGTTTTGCCGATAGATGTCACTACAGTCTTCGTATATCTCTCATGTATTTTTTACCTTTCACGAAAATTCACTATTTCTCTTACAAATATCAACCTAGAGATTTAAAATTTTTAGAGAAGGAACTTCATAACCTATCGAAGGCAACAATCCGTACCGATTTTTTATTTAGAATTTTCTTCATTGTTGAAATGGCTTGTTTGTTGAAAGGGATATCCAAACCTTTAACATTATAACTGTTTCAAGAATGAAGAAATTTCTAAATAAGAAATCGGCACGGATTGTTGCCTTCGATAGGTTATGAAGTTCACTCTCCAAAAATTTGAAGTGTGTACGTTAAAATTTGTAAGAGAAATTGTCAATTTTCGTAAAAGGTAATAATAATAATAATAATAATAATAATAATAATAATAATAATAATAATAATAATAATAATAATAATAATAAAATAAAAATAATAAAAAATAACATGAGAGATACGAAGACCGTAGTGACATCTATTGGCAAAACTTATTCCTTTACACCAACCTTAATTCTGTATTTTCTTTGAGCGTGGGAGACGTCCTGATTTTATTAATTAATTTCTTTCTCAGGATTCCGCTTCTGTATGTACATAAGCTGTTTTTATTATTATTATTATTATTATTATTATTATTATTATTATTATTATTATTATTATTATTATTATATAGAATGGATAGAAGTTTTTTTCGGTCATTGATTTTTCAGTGAATGCAATAATTATCGTCAAACTGTCAAAACGTTTGTGATTATGAAATCTGTAGTATGATGCATATTACATTTCTAATTAGGAATTACCATTTGATTAAGAGAAAACGGATGATATGCTTCCGTCATTAGGGCCTTCGTTCTGACGAAAGAGAAGTATTTTGATTCCGTTATGTTTGTTGTCTGGAGCTTTACAATGTTAAAATATTTAGAGGCTTAGAAAATGCACAAGGAAATATTTTTCATTAAACAAACGGATATGTAGTTTCCGGTTTGTTGGTTTCCTAATACGAAGTTCTCAAGATTTTGTAATGATTGTCATAATTTTATTTCGGATTCTGTATGTTTAAAGTAGTTACGACCGGAAGTCGCTCTTCGTTTTCAGTTTTCAGCACCCAGTCTATTGGTGACATGCAGTAGCATTGGGGTTACTTAAGGTTCTCTAAGGCGGACTGGTCTCGAGTTTAGTTACATCAATGGTCACCATAATAAAACTCAGGGACGTAATTTGCAACTTTAGATCTCTGAGAGACGAAACATTATGGTGGGGAACGGTTCTCAACTAAAAATGTCATTTTTTTTTTTTTTTTTTACCATAACTTAATTTCAGTATTCAAACTTCGAATATGGTTCACTCGTAAACCAACCACATTCTATTCCACTGTTCTTGCTCATTTCCTTCTCCTGTCCATTGTCTGTCCATTCGTCTGTTGACTACGATTGTCTGCGCGCTCGTCTAGAGGCCATATCGTTTAACGGATTTAGCGTAAGTTTTAAACGTTAGATTTTCATAGTATTCCTTAGGGAGTTTTTTTTTTTTTTTCAACAATAAGTATAGTTTAGTAAAGGATAAAGACCGAAAAATGGGATATTCTCAAGAATGGCTCTAATAATTTTGTTTACTGTTAGTAAATGAATATTTAATTAACAACTCATAAGGCATTTATTTCTCTGGGAAAATTACGAAGGGTAATTTATTCTTGGGGGGTGAATTTTCTTCAATTGAAGTTTTTTTTTTTTTTTTTTTTTAAAAAAACTATTATTTTGTTCGTATTTCCGAAATACATGTTTCAGTAATGACGGCGGCTTAACACAATTTACAACAACTGGAACAAAAAAGTTTAGTATGTTGTTCAATACCTTTTCACTCTCCTATCATTTAAAATCCACTGAAACGTGTATTTTATGTAAAATGGGATAGTAGCAGTGGTCGAAGTGAGACGATATGCGGTGGTATGCCATACCGCCTCTGGTTTTTCAGTAATCAAGACAGTATTTAAATAGCCGGTATGTTGAGTCAGAATCATAATAAAACATGCCGCCTCTGCTTTTCTCCCACTTCGAACACTGGATAGTAGAGACCCATAAATACAGGGTGGCCCAAAAGTAGGTATACACCCCTGCATTGATCAAATATAACATTCTAGCTTTATGGGTTTATTTGCCACTGCTGTTCCGAGCTTAAGATATAAGTAAAAAGGCTTTAAGAATAAATAATAAAGAAACGAAGTCTATCTGATGGATAACAATAAGAAATTATATAAAAACCAATGAGTTGATCAGTTCCGGGCTGTATACCTACTTTTGTTCCACGTTGTATATTAGTCTTTGCCCGTAACCGCTAACAAACGGGTCTTTGGATCTTTATTGCTCGTAGTGGCCCTGCTCTAGGAATGCTCTAGCTGCGTCACTGTTTACTTGGACAACAATCTATTTTTGTTTCTGACGAAATATCACAAGGTCAGTGACTGTAGTTTTACGGAAGTTCTAATCTGTGTCAGTAAAAACAAAGATTAACGTCATCATTTCCGCTGGATTGTGTAACAAATATACCACAACGTTAGATTAGGTAACTCTTCTCTCCTTTCTTGTAATGAGTGCCCATCTATCCGTCTGTTAATAAATACATTGTCTTTTTCTACCCATACTGTGCGTTGTATGTACACACACATTAGTGCAAAGTGAAATACCTATTTACATTTGTTATCTTCTACTGCACTAAATTATATTATCTTATTTCTATTAAACTTTTATCAATATTTTTACCTATTATTAACACTATTTTATTATTAATATTATTAATTTTATTTAACTAAAACTACTATCTCAGTAGAGTGTTGCTTGTCCTCAGTAGAGTGCTGGCCGTAATCTAATCTAAACGTAAGGCTTTTCCCTGAAATACTTATTCACTACATTACGGTACCATCTCGTGATTAAGGACACCGCAATCATTCACGGGGATGGATTCCGAAGAACTTGTTATTTGTGCATAACCGTAATTCGTAAAGCATTTTACTTTCTTTCGGACTACATTAAGGTACCATCCCACTGTTCGTTCCGTGTTAGAGTCCTGCGGCTGAGCGCTGCATGGGGATGTGCAGTTAGTAATTAGTATTTAATAGTCTGTACATGGTTCCTACTGGTCAAGGAAGTCAAGGAAAACTCGGAAAATGGTGCAGGTCAGGGAAGCTAAGGAAAAAAGACAGGAAATCAGGGAAAGTCAGGGAAATTTTATAAAATATATTTTTTATAACCTTAATTGTACTCCAATTTCAGCTTAGACAAGCATTATATGATCACAGTATGGGACATTGCTCAAATGCTTATGTGAGGTAGGTGGAATGCACGTTTAAACAATTGATTACTATTTCTCTCTATAGAATAAATGTTCTCATATATAAATATTTACCGTTATTTATTCCTTATTTATATATCAACGTCATCCGACACCTGTCATGAAAGTCAGGTAATTTCCTAGGGAAAATCAGGGAGAAGTCAGGGAATTATATTTCTCCAAATCAGTACTAACCCTGCACTAGTGAATCATATTATATGATACGTCACTTCATTCGAATTCGAGTTTAAATATTGTACACCGGAGATAAAGAAAAGCGAAGTTGGAATGTTCTGGGGGGGGGGGCTACGTTTTACCAAATGGTAGTTTTTTTTTTTTCTTTCTTCGTTAAATTCCAAACTACTCTATGGCCTCCTGATTCCCCTCTTTCCTATTCACCCTGATGTATATATTCTTTTTCTATACTTTTTTTTTTTTAATGCTCTTTTCCCACTGTTGTATAATTTCATTGCAGTGTACAACTCTCTTTACAGGGTTAGCATGTGATTCATTCGTTTTGAAAAGGCTATGTTTTCAAAAGTATTACACACATAAAAGATATATGAAAAGAACCACAAACTCACCAAGTTTATACACCCTTTACAAATTTTCAATATGTGACCTTTGATGACACGATACACATCCAGACAATATTCGAAGCTCATTTCGTATGTTATGTAGCATAGTCCTGTTAAATATCTGCACTGCAGCACTGATGCATTCTTTGAGCTCGACTAAGGATTGCGGCAGTGGGGATACATAAACAAGGCCAACACGCCAAAACCGGGGCACCCCCTGATCGGCACACCCCAGTTCGTGACTACCTAAGCGACGATCTTCCGCATCGCTGGATTTTGCGTATTGTTGAGAATGGTGAGAATGACCTAGCTTTGTTCCCGGCCTCTCAGATCTCCTGATTTAACGCCCTGCGACTTCTTCCTGTGGGGGTGCGTTAAGAACCTTGTTTACATACCCCTACTACCGCAATCCTTAATCGAGCTCAAAGAATGCATCAGTGCTGCAGTGCAGACTATTGACAGGACTATGCTACGAAATGTATGGAATGAGCTCGAGTATCGTCTGGACGTGTGTCAATGTCATCAAAGGGGCACATATTGAACATTTGTAGAGGGTGTATAAACTTGGTGAGTTTGTGGTTCTTTTCATATATATCTTTCATGTGTGTACGTGTAATATTTTCGAAAATATAGCCTTTTCAAACTGAATGAATCATTTATGCTAGCCCTGTATTTCACAATTAGGTAACCGGATTCAAATGTCATATGCAAGTGGATTTAGTAAGTATTATGCGATTTAGACGGAACATTCAACGGGACAATACATAAAAATTCCACCTCCGGGAATCGAACATACAACCTTCTTCTTCACATTCCTTACTTCCGTCTACTGATATTCTGATCCCATTATCATATGTTCTTTCGAATGCTGTATTACGTCATTTTCACGTTATAGCTAGGGCTTTATTTTTCGTCTAGAAAAAAGGAAGAAGAAAACAGTGTTGTCTTGACATGATATGACAGTATTTTAGTTATGGGAGCGGATGGTAACCATTTCAGCTGACGTATGCTTCGTAACACTTTGGCTAATTTCGTCTGAAAGTATAAGCACCTCAGATATAAACAAAAAGAACTAGTGATCGTTTGTAAACACATACTGAGGGATTAAACAGCTTCCGCTGATTACTTTCCATTTTAATTGTTTAACATATATAGTAGTTTGCCAACCTAAAACATTATTTAAATAAAAAAATGTTTAATACAGTGGAGTTATTCTCACTTTCCATATTTTAACAGTTTGTTGTAATTGTTAAACTCTTGAAATATGAAATATTGTCCATTAAAAGTAGCAGTGTTCACATATTCCTATTATTGAACATGACATATAATGAAATCTAGAGTAGTATGGGATGTTCCGTAGAACATTATTGAATTTCAAGAACGTCTCTATGTACTATTTTTTACTATTTAGGAGGAGTTTAGCAAATCTTTTCTTCACATTTCCCAACCTCTCTAATTGAGGTACACTTGTGTTCATTCATACAGAGCGCTGTTCTTTTCTTTAAATCTCAAAAATTGAGGGATGTGTCTCCTTTCTAATTAATGATATTTGGTACCGCAGACAAAAAAGTCTTCCGTTCCCTACGCCGGCATCTTTCTGCCTATGCTCACCCTCCTTCGGTAATCTATTGCGATTTCGAAATTCTAGCTTCAATATCATTGCTCTGTTCTAAAAGCTTTTAATTTACACGTTAGCCTAATCACCATGTTGTCTTGTTTTCCAACCTTTTGCCTCACGCGTTCTACACACCTGCACTATTCTTTCATCCTTTTCTCTTCTTCAGTGTTTACGTTTATTCCGATTGTACTCATAGTACATATTTACTAGCTCTAATGGGATAGTGTTGTAAAATTTCCGGAAATTTTGAACCTGTTGTTAAAATTTGGAAAATTTGGGAAAATAATAAAAATCTTTGAATTAGGTTAATTTTACTAGTAATGAAACAGTTTTTTTTTTTTCGAACACGTGGAAAACGTAAGTTAAGAAATTTCAATATTGTGATTATTATTATTAAAAAAAAAAAAAATCGAAAATAAAACTGTTGTAATTATTCTTGAAAATTACGAGTCTGCACTCATTTCCTTTATGTGCTGTTAGTCGTTTATTCGTAGTTGTGCATTAATTTCAGAACTTTTGCAGTTGCATACACATCTACCATAATGAAGTATTTCTGTTGCAACAAATAGGGCTTTTGAATGAAACTGAATTCATAATATGCTCTTTGATCAGGTGGAGTTTTGCTAATTTTAATCAAATTACTTCTTAAAAGAAAGAGCAGTAGGCAAATTTCACTAATACTCATGAACTAAAACATATAATTACTTATTTAATTCTTTTTATAAACTTTATGGACAAAATTTTGTATGTAAACAAACACCTCTTTTCTAGTGCAACAAATATATATATATATATATATATATATATATATATATATATATATATATATATATATATATATATGTATATGTATAAATGAAAGTGACTGTATTTGTAACTTAAACAATTCTTGAACCACCAGAGCGATCTCGATAAAATTTTCAGCATAGATGAGGTTCGGGTCCGGGATGGTTTTTATCATTTTGCTTTGACGGTGCAACTTGGAGGAAGAAAGGGGGAATATATATTGAAAATGACCGATATTTAGTGTCGAATCCATAGTTTTCGGGGTTGCTAAGGAGAACAGTGACACTTCCGTTGCCCTTTAAATACAAATTTAGCCCCCATTAATACTCCTAAAAGGGGAGGGTGACATGCAAAAGTAATTGAAAATGACTGATACTGGTATCCAATTCATAGTTTTTGGGGTCCCTAAGTTCATTGGTGACAGTTTTGGTGCCCTTTATGTCCAAAATGAAACGTATTCTTCCCGTACGAAGAACAGATATGCTGCTAGTTTTTAATAACAACGAAAAGTTTCACATGTTAAATTCTTTAATGTTTCTCGCTGTTCAAATTTACGCACTTGTGTGGTGTATGTGTGTATGTGTAAATAAGATCCTCTCTCTTTTTGAGGTGTTCGAAAAATATACAAATAATAAAGAGGAATTTTACAGGAAATCAGAAAACTAAAAAGTAAAATTAAAACCTATTTTTCCTGTTAGCGAAATAAATTGTATACAGGCTGGTCCATTTTAATTTTCCACTGAAATATCTCGAAAACGGTTGAAGATAAATGAACCAGACAATAACTCAAATAGAAAATGCCGTGGACCATATCGAATGGTATTGTCGCGATGCCTTTCAGGGCCGTCCTTCATGAGGGCCCAGGGCTCAACTTCAGAAGTTTAAATGGAAACACGGGCCAGTGATATTTTGTTCGACAGATCTTTAACACTTTCAGCCCCATGTGTATCTTTTTGATACACAGTGAGGGTTTACTGATGGACCACGTGTATCAAATAGATACACATTGGCTGACAGTGTTCATAGCAAACTGTAGTTTGGTCCCGGGATGAAATTTACTCAAACAGGGTTGGGGCTGAAAGTGTTAAAAACCAAAGAGCACCGTGGCAAGAGATTTTCCATATCGGTGACCGTTTTCAAAATGGCCTCCAAGACATGGTGCCTGTATCAGATAAAACGTTCAGTACCACTAATATGAAAACGGTTGGAGATAAATGAAAAAAAAAAAAAAAAAAAAAGTGAAACAGTAAAATAGCATGAGGCACGTTGAATGATGTCTCGGTGTTCCCCAGAGCCGCCTTTCGTGGGGCCCAGGGCCCAACTTTGAAATTTTAAGTGGAAACGTGGGTCGAGTGATACCTCGTTCGATAGATCTTCAAACTCTAAACAGCATTGTGGCAAGTACATTTTCATATGGGTCACCGTTTTTGCAATGGCCGCCAAGTCATGGTGCCTGTATCAGATAAAAATCCAGACCAGTAATATGAAAACGGTTGGTGATGAATGAACACAATAAAACTTATATAGGAAACCACAGAGAGTATTTATCATTCCACGGCGTGAGAATGATGCAACAGAGAAAAAGATGATTAAAGTAAAAGTAACATAATGCAATCTAATTCTTAGGAAATTATCTTTCCGACTTTCCTCCGTAAGTGGGTGAAACGGGAATGAATGTTAAAATCTCAAATTAGAATCCCACTTTTAATTGCAATAGATATGGTTTGTGTGAAACATTGTTGTGTACAAGTGACTGATACTGTAGTTAATAAAAATAAGGTGAAATTCGGTTTGAAGGGTAACACCCATTTGTATTGCAAAGTATGATTTGATGGGAAAAAAGAAGCAAATGAAATGCGAAGCAAATGTTTTAATAATACATTATGTTAATTATTATGGTGATTATGTAAATTATTAGTTTTCATATTAGTGGTACTGGGCGTTTTATCTGATACAGACACCATGTCCTGCCTTGGTGGCCATTTTTAAAACGGTGACCGATATGAAAAATCTTTTACAACAGTGCTTTTTAGTTTTTAAAATCTATCGAGCGAGATACCACTCGCCCCATGTTTCTATTTAAACTTTTGAAGTTTGGTCCTGGATTCCCATGAAAGACAGTCCTGCGGGTCACCACGACTACTAGACGTGCTTCATACCATTTTCCTGTTTCACTTCTTATTCTGTTCATTTATCTGCAACCGTTTTTCATATTAATGGTACTAGGCATTTTATCTGATACAAGCACCATGTCTTGGCGGCCATTTTGAAAACGGTGACCCATATGAAAAATCTTTTTCCACAGTGCTCTTTAGTTTTTAAACATCTATCGAACGAGATATCACTCGCCCCATGTTGGACCCTGGGTCCCTATGAAGGAGGCTCTGAGGGGCATTGCGACAATACCATTCGATATGCTCCATGGTATTTTGTATTTGAGCTTTTCTTCGGTTCATTTATCTTCAACTATTTTCGAGATATTTCCGTGTAAATATTAAAATACCCCCCCCCCCTCCCCCGTATATGCTGAAGACACGTTACAGCAAGGAAGATTAGAATCAGGCGAAGAAATAGTTTTTAAAATACACCTTCTGGTTTTTGCCAATATTTCCAAACAGAAGATTTTTTCTAGTGGGTTCAAAACTTCCGGAAATTTTACACAGTACAAGAAAGATACGTATCTCCATAATATAATATTTAACATATTGGTATTAACTAAAATGATTCTGGCCCCGTTATTTTAACCTTCCCTGCCATAAAGCGGGCACTTCATAAAATTGCTTAAGATAATTTAAATGCGCCCATATTAATTAATCTAACTAGGATTATATTTTAGTTCCTTTTGTAGCCATAACTCGATTCTATCACGGTGCTAACTTTAAAAAGTTTGGATGAGTGGTGGACATACATTTGTTGCCACAAATTTCCCCTTTTCTAATACAAGAAACATAAGTACTCAATAATATTAACTCCAAACTAGTAAATATAAAATAGTTTTTACTTTTAAAGCAAAATGTAGTAAAATATTCGAAAATTTCAATATTCTCCAAATTTTCCGATTTTTTCCAAGCTCAAGGAAAAAAACTGTAAAAAACCATTTTTTACCCAAAATTTCCGATTTTTTTCCAGACCTTCACAACACTAGTCTGGGCATTTTCTCTTACGCTAGCTGCTAAGACCCTTTATATTGAAAACACAAACTTCGTCATTCCGTTTCCTTTTTTCAGCTTATCCATCGACTAATACCTGGGCTTTTCGGACCCATTCGGCAGGTTGCTTGTCAGTCATACGCGTGTCCACTCCTGCTACTTTATACTCTGGGTAATCGACTTCGGATTCTCTTTCTGTGATCCATTCATTGTCACTGCCCTGTAAATCATTATCAGATTCAACTGTTTTTTTGAACTCTGACGAAATGCCACTGTTACCATCTTGATCGACTAGTGGTCCTTATTTTTACACCCAAGGTATCCAAGTGAATGATGGAGGGATTACCGGCGGAGTGTTAAGCTCCCGCGGCTGTAGACACTTCGCGAAAATGACCCAAAGTCTCAATTTAGCTTAAATAAAACAATAATACTAAAACAGACAAAGTCCCTGTTTGTGTTCTCCGAGAAATATCTAACCAGTGGCTAACATTCAGAGTTTTGCCGATGAAACTTTGGGGTAACTAATCAAAATAATTCTCCTTTGAGTCTTCAAGTCCGCGGAATCATACACGTGCTTCACCATATTTACTAATCTCTCTTGTCAACTACTGAACATAAAAAATACATCACGATTCTTATGTTCACAGGAGGGAGTCTTTTTGAGAACATGGAAATCCCGTATTGAAGGATCATTCGAGACTGTGCGGGCGTTTTATATACCCCAGAACTGAGTAATTTTGTCCTTGATGATTCAGTCCTTATGCTCCACCTCCTTCAAACAAAAAGGAAGGAGAGAAACAGAATATTGCCGGAAATGTGGAAAATGGAAAAACATCTCTGCTGAAGGTTGTTGGATTCTTCTAACATAGTCGGGTATATGAACAAATATATATATATATATATATATATATATATATATATATATATATATATATATATTTTAAACGAGAGTAATTTTAATCAGAGTATTTTTCGTTAATGTAAAGTGAATAATTGTAGCATTATTCTTTCCTCATGCTTACACATATTGAAAAACAACTATCACTGCATTTGCTGAAGCGGCTGTCGTAGTCCTTATACACTCCTTTTCCTCTCATTTCTCTTTCCAACTACCTTGAGCGTAGATTATTGGGGCCGCGGTGGCTCAGTGGTAGAGCATTCAGCTCTGGTGCATAGGGTCCTAGGTTCGATCCCAGCTCGCGCCAAGTGAACTTTGTGGTGGACAAACACCGTGTGCATGGGTTTTCTCGGGGCTCTCCCGTTTCCTCCCATTTTCTTCATTCCACCATTTCTTTCATTTCTCATCATCACCGTCTCGTTTAGCCAAACCGGCATAACCGTGGGACATAAAACTTACAAATTTCATTTCATTTTCCTGAGCGCAGGTTAAAGATTATCTTGTTAAACCTGTACCAGCACCAAGCGGTCACTAGTGAATTTGCAGCGATTTCTCACGTGAGAGTGATTCACTACATGATCTTTAGGTGTTAATGCGATGAGGCTTCCAGCTGTTCACCCATATTCAAGACCACCTCAGTAACGCATTCATACTATTTAAGTTAGTTATAGACTTGACCAGAAAGATTTTGTTCAACTATCGATTGGCAAATAATCCTCACAGACTGTTAACCAGTCTTTTAACAGCCTTGTATCCTTTGTCTAGCTTTTTAGGGTATACTAAGTCAAACAAGGAGGAGTTTTATGATCTAGCTCCAATGATTGTCATCAGATCCTGATAAAAATTATAGAACACAAGAAAATATACTCTTTGAAAGTGAAAGAGAATAATTAAAATCGGTACACGTGTGTTGAAGTTGTACATGACATTGCATACAATGAAATCGGTCAATTACGGTATTATCATTGTCAGCCGTTAAGTAGTTCCATGATCTAGTTTCGAAGACTATCCTGATAAAATTTATATAAAACAACCGCAAAAACATATTCTTTCAAACGAAAAATAAGTCAACAAAATAGTGATGCACCTATATTGAAGTTATGCATGCTCATTATGAAGACAGTTAATTACGTTATTAATACTATCAGTTGTTGAGGAATTTCATAGTCTAGCTGCGAAGACTATCTTTAGATCCTCATGAAATTTATATGGAACCATCGAAGAAGTACATTGTTAACAAAAACAGAATCGTTAAAATCGGCGTTTCTATGTCGGTTATACGTGAGCATACCCACAATATGTATATAAATGAAGGGTCGAATTGAAGATTTTCTTTTCTTGGAAGTCGGTTAAATATGTAATAAACATTTTCGTTAGGAAAAAAGTTCTTTTATTCTAGCGGGTATATAAAATATAAATAAATTATAGTAAAAACGAAAGGAGAATAATCAGTGCTAGTTCAATGAAGAAATTGAATCTTGACATTACATTATTTCTCAGTTTAAAAAAAAATCGAAGTGGTTGGTTACTAGCCGATTGTGTTCACACGATCACTCGGCAGCGTAGTTTCCACTGTAACAAGCTCCTGCGTAGTACGGAAAGGGAAACGTCTCACTCATACCGTTTTCGGCAAATTTCCGAAAACCCCGCAAGGTATGGGAACGCTTGAGCAAGTGCTTGTTTGAGAAATTCATACCTACAGTAGTCATTTGGTGAGGCGTCTAAGGATTTCATAGGAATGGAGAAAATGGGATCGCGTCTCTCTTTTTAGTATATAGAACCCTGGGATGATTAAGCCTTATGGCTGAGGCCTTGTTTAAGTTCATCCATACAGCTGTGGTCTTGTTACCGTATAGTAGTGGATGTGTGTGTCATACATAGGGTCTATGGTGTTCTCCTGAAAATAAGCTTCGTTGACTTTGGTGTTGGAAGGCACTCTGACGAGTGGCAGCGTTTCCAGAGTGCAATATGGAGCCACCACTAGAAATCTCGTGGAAATATTTTCCTTGGATTGGAGCGCAAAGTCTCTTGTGGTCTATGTGACGGTACAAAATTGATAAAACTCTGTTGGTCTCATCTAAGTAACCCTTCACTGAGGGTACACATCCACTTTCACTCCCAGCGAAATATTTTCCTTGCAGTTTTTTGACGTTTGTGAACCTTTGCTAGATGAAGTACTCCGTGAGGCTGTGTAACGCGCTTCCAATGCGAGCTTCTTTCGGATGATGTTGGAAACTGTGCTATTTGAGATGCCATGTATTGTGTTCAAACTTCTCTCCGTTGAGGGATTGTCCTGTGTCACTGGTCTCCTGATGGTGTGCACTGTACTGAGGCTGGAGGCTTGCTGTCTACAGTTTTCGGCCAACCGCTTACCTCAGGGGCCTGTTTGGGAAAGCAAAGCATGATGAGAGCCACAACAGCTTTGCTGACGATTAAACCCTCTTTTTTGCACTGTTTCACTATTGCTGGGTGGCTATAATGAGCGGCGGAAAATCCACAAATGAACACCCAGAGAGCTGACACTTTTACTTTCATCGTTCTACGGTTTAAGTGATACTCTTCTCAGATACGGGCTCCAGTGTAGCCAATAATGTATTAGAATATAACAGCCGTTATATGCATCGTTCGAGAGGCCCAGTGAAAGTCAACTATTTTTTATCGTGAACAACCTTCTATAATTACATACGCAAAAATGACATTCCGCTATAAAAAATCGTATTTTGTATCAGGATGCTTAAAAAAAGAAAGTTTCTGTTGCACAAACATGATTAACATTTAGTAATGGTATGTGTTGCTTTTATATTAATGTCCAAAGATGCCTAAATCTCATGGTATGTCACATGCCGATCTCTCTCACTAATTTCATGCACAGCATTAACGTTATTGACAACAGCAGACGTGGGGTGGACAACTTTCACGATATTCATCACAGAAATGTGCGATCATGTTTAAATTCGCAAAACCAATTGTCAAGGGCTTGAAAAATCCACGCGCCTGTTCGCCAGTGGTGAATACTTTTTTACATTTACGAAATAGTCTGGCTAGTAGATTTTTTGGCTGGCTATTACTTGCAAGCAAGATTTTTCAAATCCTGTATATATATATATATACATATACATATATATATATATATATATATATACATATACAGGATTTGAAAAATCTTGCTTGCAAGTAATAGCCAGCCAAAAAATCTACTAGCCAGACTATTTCGTAAATGTAAAAAAGTATTCACCACTGGCGAACAGGCGCGTGGATTTTTCAAGCCCTTGACAATTGGTTTTGCGAATTTAAACATGATCGCACATTTCTGTGATGAATATCGTGAAAGTTGTCCACCCCACGTCTGCTGTTGTCAATAACGTTAATGCTGTGCATGAAATTAGTGAGCGCTTGAAAAATCCACTTGCCTGCTCGCCAGTGGCGAGTAAAGTCCGATCAATCAAAAACGTGTTTTATTCCACGTCACACTTTTTTTTTTTTTTTTTTTTTTTTATTTGTAAGTGACATGCCAATAAACAAAATTATTGATATGTTTAATGTGTCGGAAAGTGATTTTTGTTTATTTGTATAAACAGTGTGACTGCAAAATGGTCTGACTAGTAGATTTTTTGGCTGGCGAGTACTTGCAAGCAAGTTTCAAGGCCTGTCAATTGTACATAATCCTATTGGATGGTGCTTCATCACAGAAGCCAAATAAAATCACACGATGCATTGTTTCAGTGTTACATTTGAAATATATATATATATATATATCGTTAAAGAAAATAGAGTTATTGAATCACATACTTGCATAGTTTTATCTTCATCCGGGGTTTTTGATGGATACTTCTCTCACGTATGCGCTGCCAAGTGTTTAGACACTAGTTGACAAACTGTTATAAAATATATTTGTTTATTTACAGGCTTCTGTACAAGAGCATTGTCCTTAAGAAATATAACGACTCTATCTGCGCCACCATGAGTCACAGTTGCCAGTTTGTTATGATTTTGTTTACTGTCAGTTTGAAAAATTACTAAAGAAATTTTTTTTAGTGATAAGGAAATTTTGTTTATTAAATTTTGATCGTAATTTAAGCAGATTTATTGGCGTGTCTAAGGTTTATAATATGGTACCAGCGTTTATCTAAAGATTCTTGTTCCAGATTTAATTCAGACACCTTTGTTCTAATAAACTATGATTCATACATTGCAGCCTGTATTTGAGATGATGATTTGTGGAGTATTTATACATTTTTTTAATGATGTGCTTAGAGGTTACTAAATATATAGATAACCCTGACAATGTAAGATTTTGGTCCTTTGAGTACATGGTATACAATTGCCAAAATCAAAATGGAAACCTTTAACATATTACACAGATCGGAAATTTGTACTTACACGTAATGGGATAACAAGCTGATTACCACTATAACTTTCGTAAAAATTTGCTAAAAAAAAATTCACCTAAAGCGTTCTGTTATTTAGTTGTCCATGTTGTTTCAATGGTAAACTTGTCTTCATCGATGGAAGAATGAAAAACTTAAGAATGAAAATCTTAACATTATCCAGATGAAATGTAAGAAGTCTTGAAGTTCTTAAATTGAAAATAAAGTTTCCCTTGGTTAAATTGTGACATACGAATAAGCATGTACTTCTGAAGTAAACAGCAGGTGTTAAAACATTAAGAAAACAATATATTGAAAACATTTGCTGATTATACTTGTTATTAAATGTAGAAACACACAATGAAGTTTAATGATTGCACTGACAAGGGTTTTCCGTTGAAACGTTACGATCAACCGAATAATAGGACGCTTTAGGTGATTTTTTTTTTTAATTTCAATTAAGTCTAATAATCCCTTTAAGTTATTTTTCGTAAAATTATTTCATTTTGATACAATATGAGGTATATCTATATATATATAATATGCAGGGCGCAAAATTTCCGGTCGCCAGGTCGCCATTGGCGACTAGAAATTTATAACTGGCGATTAGTATTCAGTAGGAATGGTTTCTGCCTAAACTCACAAAGGCTGCACAGTTCGTTTCGTGCAGAACCTGAAAAAGATTTACAGTGAAAATTTCATTATGTGATTCCCTTTGCTTCCAATTCGTGGCCTTGGTTTGACAAGGTTCTAACTGCACGTGACTATATTTTGAGAAAAACTCGTTTAAAGTTTTATTAGGCTATAGTTGTTTTATTTATAAACTAATTATTATGATGTTTTTACACAATGATTAACTGCCTACAAGGTTTACATTTAAATATTTGACGTTTGAAATGGGGCTTTACTTTTTTGTTTTAAACTATAATAAAATGCAGTTAGAACCTTGTCTTACTGAAACGATCATTTTCAGAGGCACAAGGTTCTAACTGCACTTAGAACCTTGTCAAACCAAAATGACGAGAAAAACAGGCATGACTTAGAACGATAAGGGTGTAACTTCAATTGAATAGATTAACTATTCATATTTTAATTACATGAAATATGTGTCGAATACTAGTTACAAGTTTAACAGTGCAGTATAATACTCCCTGTCTTCCAGGGACATGAATAGAAGGGACTCTTTAATGTCTTTTTTCATTAATTCCGTAAACCTGAAACAATGTTTTTGCTTTGGTTTGATATCAAAAACACTCAAACTACTGCTGAAATATGACACTTTAGCCTCTCGTCTTGGAGTTTCTAGAAATTTGATATTTGCTGCATTAACAGGCTCGTTGCTGTCATGGCTTGATTTGAACAAAACGATGCTGAATTCTTGAGTAAACGTCAAGTTATCTTCTTGAGTGAATGGAATGGTTTTGTAATTTAGAAGTTTTGCTGTCGTCCATGCGCGCCGACAACGTGGATGTTCCGGGGCTTCGGCAACCACACAAATAATCTTGAAGGTGCAGCGCACCCACAAGATTTTTAGTTTGGACCCGGGTTTGAACCCGTTTATCTTGCGTTTAAGTCAGCCGTGTTACCGACTGAGCTAAGGCAGCCCAAACTTACCCTTATAGTACCTGGTATATTTTACTTTATCGTAGCACAACCCTTTATAACAGAGTTCATAAAAGTTTTTAACTAAAAAAAATCAATCAAATATCGAGACTTCCCTAAAAACATATAGGCTAACACTTCCCGCCATTGATATGCACCCACATACATCTTAGAAAGTCGGCGCCGTTGCTGTCGTCCCAAAGTTTTTAAAATCATTCGGCCTCATCTGAATAACACGATGTGGGTCGTGACGGTCTACTCTTCAATATTCTTACGATACACAAAGGGGAGTAAAAGTCCATCTTGTTCATTAATTTTTGAATAATTGCACTGTGTACGAGATCTACTTTCTGAACACAGGAATGTCTTCGAAGAGAGTATTTCATTGAAACAGAATTGATGTTCGGATTTTCTCTCAAAATGTCCAAAACTGTATATGATGTATGGGAATTACGGTTTTGTGGTACACAGGATCGGACCAACTAATCAGTTTCGTGATCTCATTTTCTTCGAGCACGGCGTTCAATATTCTCCTAAAAGCACACGCAATGCCATCCCCTGCATAACCTACCATTGTTTCGTTCCAGATAGCATGATACACTTTTTTTGTTAGAGTAAAGTATGCGGTCAATTGTAAACATTTAACTTTCTCTTATAAAATAAGCTACCGATATCTGCGTGGGGACATGTTATAACGTTTTGCAAATCGAAGACAAGGACTGAAAGATCTTTGTTTTCTTTTTTACTTTTTCTGTGTTCTCTCTGGGCCTTGCGCAAAATACAGAGTGGCCCAAAAGTAGGTATGCAGACCAGCATCGATCAAGTATGATATTTTAATTTATTCATATAATGAATTTATATGCTTTGGTTTGTTCCGAGCTTAAGATAAAGTGAAAAGAAATTAAGAACAAACAATGAAAAAAGTAAGTCAATACCTGTATGGATGACAATAAGTAAATGATATAAAATGCCATGAACCGATCAGTACGAGAGTGTATACCTACTTTTTGGCCACTCTGTGTGCGCTTTTGCTCTCCACTTAAGGTTGGTTTAAAGGGACAAATTTTCCCGATAGATGGCACTACAGTCTTTGTACTTTTCCCATGTATTTTTTTACTTTTCACGATTTCTCTTTCGAATTTCAACGTACAGACTTCAAATTTTTAGAAAAGGAACTTCATAATCTATCGAAGACAACAATCCGTGCCGATTTTTAATTAGAATTTTCTTCATTGTTGAAATGGCTTGATTGTTGAAATGTATATCCAAACCTTTAACAATGGAACTGTTTCAACAATGAAGAAAATTCTAAATAAAAAAATCGGCACGGATTCTTCCCTTTTATAGGTTATGAAGTTCCTTCTTTAAAAGTTTGAAGCCTCTAGGTTGAAATTTGTAACAGAAATCGTAAATTTTCCTGAAAGGTAAAAAAATACATGGGAGAGATACGAAGACTGTAGTGACATCTATCGGCAAAACTTGTCCCTTTACATCAACCTTAAGGTTTCAGTCTGTTTCAGCACCTTATACGCCTCGCACACATCACATCTGTCAGTTTTTGGCAAATTAAAATGAAAGTTAAGCCGTATTCCAAATATTCGGTAGTTGATTGATTTCTTAATATTGGTGTTTTTTTTTTTTTTTTTTTTATTCTGGCTGTTTTTTGATTCTGCTGCTTTTTAGTGTAGAGATCATACATTTTTCCAATGTTCAGATGGTTTCCTAAATACAGTCTACTGTTATCAGTTCAGCAGTGGTGGGATTCCACTGTTGGGAAAGATTTTGTGTGTTCCCTTGCAAAAATCTGCTTCACCCTCTGGCTTCCGACGACAATTACTGCTTTTTCCCTCTTTGATCTACAATCATGCTCGCCGACTACATGGGTGCTCCGGGATTCCGGCACCCACAAGACTTTTAGTTTTTAGCTGGGTTTGAACCCGTTATTCTTACGTTTAAGTCAGCCGTGTTACCAACTGAGCTAGGGCAGCCCTAACTTATCCTTAGAGCACCAGTGTATATATATATATATATATATATATATATATATATTATCACAGCACAGCCCTTATGACAGTGTTCATAAAAGATTTTAACTAAAAATAAATAAATCAAATATCAAGACTTCAGTGAAAACATGTAGGCTAACACGTCCCGCCATTGATATGCACCCACATAAATTTTGGAAAGTCGGCGCCGTTGTCTACAATAGATGTGTTTGTATTCATAGTCTTGGTTTTGTGTGCAGTATAAACAGATTTTTTGGATATGTGGACAATCGACAAATAAAATGCTTTTCACCCTTGAATCTTTTCTCCTTTAACATTGAAGAAGCAATGAAAAGAATACTTCCAACGAGATTTAACTTCCTGTATTTTTGGATTTTTAGTGTCGTCTCAATTTTCGCATGATTCCTCTTCATTATCCTGAACACATTGAACTACGAAGACCAAGTTTGAAAAGTGTATATTTTACACCAATAGATGGCAGTAAACCCTCACATATACCCTGCAGAGTGTAGAGCCTTGCTACAAGTAATTTTATATTAAAGTTTCATCAATTTGGTTTAACATGTACGATTTACCAATTTAGTTATTTTTATACAGCACGGTTCAGGAAGTGGAACAAAGTAGTGCGCTCAGAATAGCTGTGCCAAAAATATAAAAAATAGTGGAAGAAAAATATAATTATTTACTTCTCAAGCTAATTTAAAAGAATAAATCTTACATTTTTATTATCTCTTTAATGTAAGGCAAGTAACATAGAAAGTACACACATAAATTATAAAAAAAGGAGGAATACTTCCGTAACGTACAGCTTTCCAAGCTGCAGTTAGAACCTTGTCAAACTGAGTACTGTATTAGAGTCAGAAGCAGTTAGAACCTTGTCAAATTAGTAGACAGTTTATTTTTGAAGTTACAACAATAAAAGCTCAACTTCTGGTGTTACGTACTGTATATAACTCAATTTTGACAAAAATGTTAGCTAGAACCTTGTCAAACTAAGGCCACGAATTGTCACATTTTGTGCAGTTTTACCTGTGATTTCTGCTTCGTGCGAGAGAGAATTGAGAACAGTCTCAACAAAGTTAAGATTACCTACAGGAATTCACAAAAGATTGCCACTGGATGATTTGCTGACAATTTCCATTAATGACCCTTCAACTCACGGACTTCGATCCGAAAACTGCAGTCGACAACTGGCACTTCAGTGCAGAGAGAGAGAGAGAGAGAGCGTTACACAAACGTGAAGTTTTAAGGTAACATATTTTTTAACATGTACCGGTATATGAATTGTCAAATTCAAAATTGATTATCCTGAATCTAATTGTCCGGTTTTGAAATTCTATGCTCTGATATAATCTCTTTCTTTGTCAAACCAAAGGCCGGAGGGTGGTGGTGGTGGAGGGTTAGTCTTCATAATTTGTACGTGAGAGATATTGGCGACCATCCTTTTTGGATTGGCAAGTACATTTGAATTTGAAATTTTGCGCCCTGTATATATGTATATATTAGAACTTCCGCATCATCCCTATCTCATAGGGTAAAAATCGGAGAAGAGTCAAAGGGTTCATACATCTCCACTTTAGGGAAAAAAAAAAATGTCAATCAATTTCTTTAAAATTTTCCTGATTTTTGTTAAACATAGCGCTCGTTTCTTATGATATTTAAATGTGCATTTTCACTTAAGAAACTACTTCTCCTTCCGTAATTACCTTAAATTAATGGTTCGTACATTTACTATCATTGAAATGAATCCTACGAATACATGCATCACGGATATATAATTCGGGCATTTTCTGGCAAACTATTGAATCGCATTTGCGCAAACCCTCGGGTTAGTATCTGAACCAAAGCTACCCGGAAAATATTAATTACACGGGTCTAATCTACTGTAAATTGTTGTACGGTTACTAGGCATCGTTATGGAAAGTTTTTCGACATTTTGAAAAGTAAGTTAAAAAAAAAAAAAAACTTAGGATAATCATTCTTGTACCGTAATTATCTTAGGCTCGTGGCTCGTAAATCATTGTCTTCAGAATGAAGAAGGATTTCGAATGATACTACACGCATGTGTCTGGATCTATGAATTAGGGGAAATTTCTCGAATTTTATAAAAAGGCACTCTTATCGAGGTCCCAGGGTCTGATGCCAACATAAAAGCTATCCTGAAAAGTATTACATGTTCTAGGATCCGTATATCTTCAAAGTTTCATTGAAATACGGCTAGTAGGTATGAAGAAATACAAATAAATTCAGTCTATATTATGCAATTTAAAAAAAAAACCAAGTAATAATAATAATAATAATAATAATAATAATAATAATAATTAATAAACAATTAGAAGCTCCTGCTCCTATCCGAATTAACGTAGATTCATTATTCGTACTTCTTCGTCTTCAGAATTCAGCAAGCTATCAAATGATACTATACACATGTCTCATGATTCATAAATTCGAGAAATTTTCCAAAAACTTTCGTGATAAAGATTAAAAAAAAAAAAAAAAAATGGGTGCACCTATGAGGTACCTTGACAAATTTTACGTATTCTAGGCTATATATTTGCAAAGTTACATTGACATACGATTAGTGGGTATGAAAATAAAGGTTTTTGAACCAGTGGCAATTTTTGTAGTAGATATGACTTTTGAGAAAGAGAGAGTGTTGGAGGGGGGGGGGGGGGGATTGAGTGAATGAGTGTAAGTAAGTATGTTTTCATATGTTTATGTTAGCCCGTAATCTTATGTGTAAGATTGGTTGCGTAATCAACACTTACAATGTAATTAAATACATGTAAATACCAGTCAAATGAGAAGACATCTCCATGTTGCTGGTTGTTTCTATAGTGCACGACTCCAGTAATAAACAGGTTTTTAAAGCCATTTATATGGTACACTACCGCTATACAGAGACTTACCTCATTTCCATCCGAACGGCTTGCAGACAGCGACACCTGTCAAACCGAGTTTCAGAGAGCAACAAAATGATACACATATATCAGTCTCTCAGCTGTTGTGTAGTAGAGTAGTGAGGAAAAATGCCGCCGAAGAAAATCGCTTTTGGGAAGGGTACATCGTGGCTCTTTCCCATGCAAACTTTAGCATTTTCCGGTGTATAAACCGTTGCATTTTGGTAGGAACGGGTAACTGTTATAATTGAACGTTATGCACTACAGTTTCTTCCACAACCTACATTATTATTATTAGGTATTCTGCCTTTTGGCAGGTCCTGGGACTAATGAGGATTTTTTTTTTTTTTTTTAATTTTAGATTTGGGCCTGGAAATGTTTCTTCCATTTATGTCGATCTTCAGCTTCCTCTTTTAACTCCCAATATTTTCTCCTATCTTTCAAATCATCGATCAGCTGTGTTCTTCCTATTTCTCGCTTCCCTTCCATCTTTCCTTCTATGGCGGTGTGAAGAAGACAACTTTTTCTTAAGATGTGTCCATTCCAATTGGCCTTTGTACGAAGAATGGTGGCTAGAAGTGTCCTCTTCTTTCCTATCCGTTTTAAAACATTTTCGTTTGTTGCTCTCTCTGTCCATTTTATCTTCTCCATCTTTCTCCAACACCACATTTCGAAGCTTTCCAAATATTTCTTCTCTAACTTCCGTAATATTTAAGTCTCTGAACCATACAGTCCACCATTACATCGGTCTTTTTCAAAAATTTTCTGTAGGTGATTATTATTATTATATTATTTCGAACCCACATCAGCAACGAAATAATAATAATAATAATAATAATAATAATAATAATAATAATAATAATAATAATAATAATAATAATAATAATAATAATAAAATGTCGGTGGAACTTTCAAGACCTGTGCTAACGAAGATCCGGGATATTGCAGCCTGTGAGAATTCGTTACCATACCGTGTTCTGGCTATTGGCCCAGTGAACAGGAGCTGTACAATTTATCGCAAATTGAGGCTGCAAGCTGTCCGCAAGGCTAGTGTGTATGCAATAACACCACAACATACACGAAATGAAAGATCAAGGGCAGTATGTGTGCCATCTAACTAGGACTGCTGGAATGATCGAAGCATGGACTTATTCAAAGGGAAATGTTCGGGTCATCGCCTACAGAAAGTTTTTGAAAAAGACTGATGTAATGGTGTGTCTATTCAAAGAAAAATTCTCGAAAGGTTTTATGCTTGGTGCTTACTTTCGCTGCAGAGAGAAGTTTAAAATTCGTAAGGTCTGAACAATGTCAAATTTAATGCTGCTTATTACGAGAAACATGTCCTAACGCCAATGTAAATGAACGAAATACCATCATTGTATGGCAGCGATACACATCGTGTGGAACTGCACCAAGACAAAGCTTCAAGCATTGGCGGATCTAGAAGGGGCATAGGGCGCGCGCATCTCCCTGCTAAAAGGAAACTTAAATTTTGTGTTATTGCAGCGTTATAAGACTTATTTTTCTTTCTCTCAATATATTAGACCAATAATCTGCTCTCAGCATATTCTTACTATAAACTAGCTAATATCCGCAAATGTTACAGCGATAGTATTTTGCATCTCTTTCGTCCCTTCCATCCTTTCGCTCAAGAATTTAGAGATACAAACCTCCCGAGAACGAAGGTCTAGCTTGTGCAAAGAACTATAAAAATTGCTGAGACAATTTTATTTAATGAGTGCCCTGTCATCCCAGACATCAAAACGAAAGACATAAACCTTCGTAGATTGACCGGACATATTTATTTGAAAAATAAAAGCAAATGACTTCAAATTGCATTATACAGAGGTTTTATACAAGCTGTAAAACGGTCGTGAATTTTGAAAACAGTATGATTTTCTCCATTTATCTGCTTTCAGAATTTCTTGTGCCGCTTCTGTTTCAACAGGAGCACGTAGCTAAAACATGCACAGCAAATAAGACATTTTGAAAGAAATTGATTTGTTATTATGTAGAAAATATCAAATTTCGGAGATATCTGAACTTGAAAATTGATTTTCAGACTCGAAATTAGCAGCATAAAGAAAAATATGACGCACATACACACACACACACTATATATATATATATATATATATATATATATATATATATATATATATATATATATGTGTGTGTGTGTGTGTATTAAGTATACATATAAAGGTAATATATATAAGTAATACAAGTATAAGGGAAATATCCAATTTATTCTCAAATCTGCGCTTCCCGCTCAAGAAAATTCACATGGACAAAACGTAGCTGACTTGCTATCGATGCATGGCACCTGCAGTTGGCATCCATACTGTTCTGTTCGAAGGTATTTCCATAAGGTGTCCAGATGCTGGTCCCATCAATTACTTTAGTTTTGAATTTCTTGAACGATACCTTTCATTACGTCGGGTTCGCACGGTAAATGGCTTGTGGAAAACCAGCAAGCAGGAATGGGACCCTGAAAGCCTTGTTACAGTTACAATAGACACTGCGATGTCATGCAGTGGTCCATGTTAATCGCCATCACATTGAGCATGATCAGTGGTAGTAAAGTGGAATATCTTAGGTAAGCAACGACTTCAGTTGGTTCGGATGGGAACGGATCAGCCTCTGTGGATGCAGGCTTTGCAAATATAGTTGTCTTAAATGTGCCTTTTCTCTTTTTGGATCAAAAGATCCAATATATTTCGTTCAAAACTTTCCTTGTATGCCTTATGTCTGGAGAACTACATACAGTGTAGCCAAATTCAAACTATCACTTAACTCAGTATGATGTAATTATTCCGTAGAAAATACGAACACTTGATTTAGGGGTCGTTCAAAAATTTTGTACCCCTATTCCGAAAACTAATTATTGGACAAGATCGTAATCTTTTGATGCATTTTTTTTTTAATCATTCCTAAAATTCTTATTCTGTACCTTTTCGCAACACGTGAAATAGAATCGTGAAAGGTATTCTGCACAAGATCGCGTGTAGAGTGACCTGATCAAAGTAATATTGTGTATGCGTATGTTGACAACTTTAATAATGACTCTCTCGTGACTTGTGAATGTAATCCTTCCCCTTTTGAGTTTTTATTTTAGCATCCGAGTTAATTGAAACAATTTGAAAATATTCAAAGTTTTTCTTCTTTTCGGTGTAGTTGAAGAGCTGGAAAAATACATTTTATTCCTGTCATCTGTAATTTCGTAAATCCCTTTGAATTTGAATGATTTTTTTTTCTTTCTTTCCGCAGCGTGTTGTCCATCATTTTTAGATTTATGATGGCAAGTCCTAAGCGAGAGCGGGAGAAGAGTCTAACAGATGATCAATACGAGAGGTAAGTACAATGTTTTATGATACTACATAGAGGAGGGAAAAAATTAATTTTCAAAATTGTCTATTTCGTCAGTGAAGAACACGTAAAATGTAAATGAATCTACTTCAGGATGAAGTTCACTTATTTTCGAAACAGTTGAATTATTATTATTATTAATAATGTCATTAAATTAGCTTGAATAGGAAAGAATATACAAAAATCCGTCAATAAAAAATTGTTCTTTTCTGAGCAACATGATTATTTTCACCTACCAAAAGATACCTGATCAGATAAAAGTACCATCAGTTTATTCCCTTTTACAAGTAGACCTACAGGTATTTTTGTTCTTCCTTGAAATACCTGTATTTTATAATACGTTTTGTTAGAAGTGCAGGAAATAAATAGTGTGTTATGAAGAAGAAAGATAAAGGTAGAAAATTTGAGTAGATGATACTCTAATATTAGTAGCAGGCTGGTACAAAGAGATTTTTAATTTTTTTTTATTGAAATTGGTGAAATTATTGCTCTAAAATTGTTAGTTTTTTTTTTTTTTTTTCACTGTGATCCTTAGTCTCACCATCATTTATGATGTAAATTGAATAATTAAAAAGAAGGCTGAAAAGTTTGTGACAATTTAGAAAGGTTTGTTTTTAATTTTTGGATAAGAAGAAAGAAAAATAGTCAGGATTTATTTCTAAAGCATTGTGTTCCAGTAACACAGTAAAAATTAAGAAATAAATGTGTTACTTAATGTGAATATAGAGATGCCTGTATGCTGGTATTAATCAATGCGTAATGTGTATGGTAATGTGTATGCTGGTATGCTTGTTACTGTGTCACTAAATGTTTAGCACGTGTGCCTTTTGAAGCGTGTGGCTAATATAAATAAATATAAATAGTGTATTTTAGGCTCACTGAGTGGTATTACTGTAGAATAAATACAGAAACGTGTTGTTGGTATTGATTGAATTTAAAAAGCCATTTTTGTTGAAGAGAATGAAACTTGTTTCCCGCTTATTTTTAAGTTAGAATCATCGTGTTTCAGTAAAATGATAAATCTTTTTTTTTTCTTTCTTCACTGACGTAGTTGAAAGCATTTTTATTTTTAACAAGTTTATCATTTTGCGTAATGTTAAGTACATAATTAAATTCTTAGTAAAGTAATGTTTGGAGCAATATTTGCTCACACTGAAATAGCGACAGATCGCAATAAAGGAGGACCACGATGACGCTGGGTGGTCAGTATATGAGTCAGATCTGGCAAAATTCTCTTTTCGGGATGTGAGATATTTCTTCTATTAGCTGAATTTTTTTTAGTGAATCGAGGACAAATATTGCTAGATACTTTTTCTCGTGGTACATGTACTTTAAGTTCATTTTGTGTCTTGAGTTTTAAAGTCAAGCAGTACGTAACTTTAGGAATGTATTCGAGTCACACATTAGAAATGATGTAATATTTAAGAACAACAGTACAGCTGGTAAACATATATTTGTATTACATAAACAGCCAGAAGATTTACTGATAGTGCAAGCAAATGGAATCATAAAGAAATATTTAAGAAACTCACAATTCTATCACTTAACATATATTATTTGAGCAAGATCCGAGATATGTTGCAATTACAGTATACAACCAATTAGCAAACAAAATTAAATCAGTAAAATATATGGAAACATTTAGAAAGATGATTAAAGAATATCTGCTTGTCATTATTTTTATTCTATAAATAAATGGTTAATAAAATTATTGGATTGATTGATTAGAGAGGATGGAAACGTCGGCAGCATAACTACCATTTGGCCTCGTCACAACATACAGGGTGTCCGAGAATTATCTATACAACTTTACGACGTTATATTGAAAGAAGTTAATGTGATATTTGCATGCGGTTTTTTGCATTCAATACAGAAAATCTTAAAGTTTTTTACCTGTTCAGTACACCCTTATGTGGGCACCATGTGTGATACGAAGCACATCCAGACGAAAATCAATTTCAGCCCATGTGCGCTGCCGCAAATCATCAGTGACTGTCTGAAAAGCAGCAAGGATATGCTGCTTTAGCTGTTCAAGGTTTGCTACCTTCGTAGCGAAGACGATGTCCTTAAGGTACCCGCACAGGAAGAAGTCCAGTGGTTTCAGATCCGGCGACCGCGGAGGCCATGATATCGGACCGTCGCGACCAATCCACCTATTGGGAAACACCTCATCCAGGTATTCTCGAACTTCTAAAGACCAGTGCGGCAGAGCTTCATCGTGTTGAAACAGAATGTTTGGTTGCAGATCCTCCAACTGAGGAATCATATAAAGCTGGAGCAAATCCAGATAGACCTGACCTTTGATTGAATTTTCAGCGAAAAAGAAGGGTCCAATAATGCGATTATGCATTAACCCACACCAGACATTTACCTTAGGGCTATCGCGCTCCATCTCACGTGTTACATGAGGATTCTCGGATCCCCATATGCGAACTTTGTGCCTGTTTAACTTCCCAGATACATGGAATGTTGCCTCGTCACTGAAACAAATCTTTTGCAGGAACTGGTTATCGTGCTCAATGTGGTTCAGCATGTAACAAGCAAAGTCAGTACGTCTGGGTTTGTCGGTTGGCAATAAGGTCTGAAGGAGTTGCACCTTGTAGGCTTGCAGCTTCAGCCGTTTATGAAGAACATCATGAACCGTAGCCCTGGGCATATTCAATTCTCTCGCCGCTTTGCGAACAGATTTTGTTGGACTACGCACAAAGGCCTCTTTCACTCTTTCCACATCTTCCTGACTGGTACTTGGTCTTCCAGCTCCTTTCTAGTGCAGAACTCTTCCCGTTTCCATGAATTGTTTATACCAAGCTTTAATTGTAGCTCTGGTTGGAGGACCACGTGCATACTTGGTCCTTACATTCCGCTGCACCTGAGTCTCCAACTTCGTTTCTATGTACCAGACAACACACTGTGCTTTTTCTTGTGGTGTCCACATCTTCATTTATTGTTTGCTAACCTGTAAAAGACAAAAGAAGAACCTGTAAGACTTTCTGCATTGAATGCAACAAACCGCATGTAAATATCACCTTAACTTCTTTAAATATAACGTCGTAAAGTTGTATAGATAATTCTCGGACACTATATATATGATTGACTAAATATTATGGACTGCCAGACTTGTGAGCAAAATTGTTAAAAAGAAGAAAATTGGTGCAAAATGAAGATAAAACGACAAAAACAAAGTTTTGAATAATAAATAGATAACAATAACAATATATTAAAGAAGCAATAAAACGAAACAAAGAAAACAATGAGTAGCAGAGAAACAAAGATTCGACTCAACAAATAAAAAGGCTCAGAGAATAGTACTCAGGTTAGCAGCACGATCAACAGCAAGAACGCGTGCAAAACAATACTTAATTAGAAAATGTACATAAAGGGAATATACGAAAATACTTTATATATATATACATAGCAATTTGCATATTTATACTAGCTAGCGAAACTAGTGATCATGTTTTGTAGATTGTGACTATGCGAACCATGCGTATAGTACATACCCTGTACTCAATATATGCACAGTGAACCAATGGTGCCCTTCTCAGTCTTTTATGTACCCTTCTTGGTGTTTTTGATTGATAGTTTAACATACCATATTTATACAGTAGAAGTTTCTGTACTGGCAAATTAGTTTTCATGTGATAAAGCAAGGTGATGTGGGACTCGAGCTTTGTCCATGTGAACATTTTTCTTTATAAATTGTTAGTGCTTTAGTATTAATCGTGATTCATTACTATATGAGCTTCATTGCTGCGTTTTTTTTTTTTTTTTTTAAACCAGTACCAAATCAGTATATTTCGCTGTATACTTCTTGTGATGCCAACCTCTATTCTATTGGGGACACGGCGGGTCTCTGGTTCGATTCCTGGTGACGCGAGAATGTGATGGACAACACCATGTCCATGGATTTTCTCAGGGTTATCTAGTTTGTTCCTGCATTCGTATTCCACCAGTTCTTTCATAATCATTCACATTCATTAATCATCCGTATCTTAGCCTAAAGGGCAAAACCGTCGGACGCAAAACTAGAAATGTAATTTAATTTCATATATTTTAGTGTATTCCTTGATTTCTTTCTTCCTACTTCTTTCCATCCTTACTTAATAGAACATATGTCGTATATTATACGTTTCCTAATGTGTGTGATAGTATTTCTATTCTAGCCTTCCCGCTGATCTAGTAGCTAGCACGTATGCCTTTGGTGTATGTGTTTCCGAGTTCGATTCCCTGTGGGAGAACATAAAAAAATTAATTTCACAATCGTTTACGTTCATTTATCATTCGTGTTCTTTAGCCTAAAGGGCATAATCGTGGAACATTAAAAAAATATATATATTCTGTAGTAAGTAATTCATTTTTCATTCCCGCTGCCAGATTCCTTATTCTAACACACATACAAACGCTATATATATATATCTATATCTATATATATCTATATATCTATATATATATATATATATATATATATATATATATATATATATATATATAGATAGATAGATAGATAGATAGATAGATGATACAGAGGAATCGCAGAGCGGAAATAGAAAATAAAGTGCGTACCACAAAATAGTATAAACATAATCTCCTATTTAAAATGTACAAGTACACAATGAGCACTTTCTTTAAGTCTCTTCATCAGATTTCTATATTACTAAACTGAACGTTCTCAGCTGTTTTTGTTCTGTTTTTTTTTCTTCTTCTTACGTCTTCTCCCTCATTTGATGAAGCATTTTAACGAAAACGTCAGTAGTGTACTTTTATTTTTTCCTTCTTTTTAAAGAGAGCGAGTGTAGAAACTAATAGAAGCACTATCTTGACAAAAAGTTGCTTACTTAGTTATTATTGTGTTGGAACATCTTTAGTCTTTAGTGCAGCTTGAGTTCGATATAACTCGTAAATCGTTTCCAGATTAGTACTGGACATTCTTCATGCTGTGCAGTAGTTAGTTGCGTCAGTGTTTGTGCAAGAGAAAATCTACACCGGATTCGCTGCCCTAAAACTGATCATTGTTGTTCTACAAGCGAGTTTTGTTTCACATTGTAAAATTACGGTATACTTCCAAATACGCGAACTTAATACTGAACCTAGACGTAGCAGATCTATAGCTTCCAGTTGTAATAAGGAATAAGGTCAGAGATGCAATTTGTTCTTAGGACAGTGATGATATATCAAAAAGTGATTTCCTTTTTGATCAAAAGATCCAATATATTTCAGGCAAAAATTTTCTTGTAGGCCTTATATCTGGAGAACTACATTAGCGTAGTCAAACCAAAATTATCACCTAATTCAGTATAATGTGCTTATTCCGTAAAAAATATGACAACTCGATTTAGGGGCAGTTCAGAAATGTTGTGGCCTCTGATCCAAAAAAATCCAATACATTTAATTCAATAAAATATTTTCTTATACGCCTTATATCTATCCAAACGCAAACTATCACTTGACTCAGTATGATGTGCTTATTCGGCAAAAAACACGAAAACTCGATTTAGAGGCAGTTCAAACATTTTGTGGCCCTGATCCAAAAACTAATTATTGACCCAGATCACAATCTTTTGATGAATTTTTTTTTATCATTCCTAAAATTCTTGGTTAAGATCGCAATCTTTTGGTTCATTTTTGGATCTTTCCTAAAATTCTTGTCATATATGAAATCACAAATTATTAGTTTTATATAATACAATAAAAGTTTTGTTTCTTAATTATTCTATCCTCAATGAACAATAGTTCTACTAAAACTAACGCTTTCGATACTAATTCAATTCTTGTTTTCTCTCATCGGTTTTGCTACATGAAGATTAATATTCAAACCGAAAGTGGTAGTAGATTTCTACATCTGGATCCGTGCCTGCAGTACTGGATTCATATAAGGAAACTGCATCTCACTATCTGTTAACGTTCTTGCTCTATAGTGATCAACATTCAAACCAAAAGTGGTTAATTTCTACCACTTGATTTGAATAGAGAGTTAACGGAGAAGCTGAAACCTATTGCTGGGACATTGAATTTATTCCATAAAATCGCTTGTCCATATCTCTTATCGTTTGTGCTCTGTGGCGATCAACATTAAACCGGATATGATTAATTTCAACCAGTTCCGGTTTTAACAGAAGGTTAACAGAGTTGATAGAACCCATGATTGAGACGCTGAATGGATTCCAGTAAGCCATTTGTCGCTACTTCTCACCGTTTTTGCTTCCTGGAGATCACTAGTGAAACCGGAAGTAGTAGTAATCTACTCCTTCCGATTTTAATAGAGACATCTGGGTAAAGATGATATCTTTTCTTCAAATGCTGAATCGATTCCTAAAAATCGCTAGTTGCTATCTGACCGTTTTTGTTCTGTGATGATCAGTGTTGAAAACGGAAATGGTTTTATTCTATTTTCGAGTTGAATACAGGGTTAACGGAGGATGACACTTATTGTTGGGACGCCGAATCGATTCCAGTAACCACTTGTGGACATGTCTCTTGTTCTGATATCTTTGACAGAAAGACATAGCCGTTCTATAAGACTTTCATTATTTATGCATAGCGTAGTTTGGAAGTCTGGTAGTGGTCAAGTCGGGGGATTGAACGAGCCGGAGCAAGTGTTGTAATTTATTCTGATGTTCCTGAAATTACATTTGAACAGGTCTTGCTGTGTGTATTTGTGCATTGGCTTAGGAAACATCTGGATCCATCTAGTCACCTAAAACGTGTATATACATACTGACAATAAATAGTTCTTGACAGTAATAATAGAACTTTAGAAAGTTTTATATATATGGACTCTAATGCTATTTTTGATTGTAACTCACATCTGTTCTATTTTATCAAAAGCATACGAAATTATCTTAACTCTATTAAAAAAACGAAAGAAAGGAAGTTTAGAAATTTAGAAAAAAAAAATCCTGTCCTGAAAAAGCACATTTCCAGTAAAATGTCCATTGTTGACGGGAGGTGGTTGTGTGTTTTGTTGAGTTTGTTTATGAGTGTCAGTTGACTCTTCTGGTTTTCGATATGCTAACATTAAAAGTTATAAAACTAGGTGAGAAATTACGGTAATGGATCGAGCCCACTAGCAGGATTGGCAAGGCGTGACATACCTAGCTTCTTTTTTGATGGTAGCTTTTCTTTCTTCATTTCTTTGATGCTTCCGTTCAACCTCGTTTCATTAGCTGACTTGAGAGCTTCAGGAGAAGACCAAAAGCTAGGAAGGTTCTTCACAAGAAATAAAGTATCGAATTATTTTAACACAGATACCATCTAGTACATTTTGTTAAGATTAACTAACTCTTACCTATTGGGTCCAGGGCACATTATAGTGAATGTTAGTATTGAATTATCTTAATGCTAATCTCCTGAAGAGCAACCTTATCAAAATTAAGGTACTCATTTTTGCTCCTTCTAGTTCTTATAGATCGTTCAAAAAAAATTATATTCAACGTAGAATTTTCCCTGATAACTGGCAACATTTTCAAGACTTAGGTAAGAAACAGTAGTTTGGTAGGGATGGGGAGTATGGAAATTACTTGTTTACACTTATAAATAAAATAAAAATATCTCGTTCCTTCACAGAATAAACGTTCTTTCATCATCTTCAGTGGTTGGTGACGACGGGGAAAGTATCACTGATGGTATTCCAGCTTCTGTCTAGAATGTCCATGTCCAAATTTAATTTTGTTTTTCTCGTTCGAATGAATCTGCAAATGATGAAGATTTTTTGATCAATTTCATTTTATTGATCTTATGGTTTGAATCTTTCAGACATTTTGAAAGGGAACATCATTGTACTTAGCATCATAAATATATTCTTTGAGCCTAGTAAGTGTGTTCTTCTTTATCATGACTATAATATTTGTTTTAGCATGTGTGTGTGTAATTTTATAGACACCTACACATTCAAGCAGATTATTGAAGCAACTTTTATGACCTGTTAAGCTGTTCTCGATGTTCTTTGTATTAAAATTATGCTGTTAATACTAATTCTGTTGATAATTTTAGTACTAATTCTGTATTAAAATTATAGCTCCTGAAAACTTTTTTTAATTTGTTTGGAACGATCTGTAAGGTAATATGAACAGTGTAATTTTTTGAACGATTTATAAGAATTTGGAGGAGCAAAAGTGAGTACCTTTGGTTTATTGGTATAGAATCACATTTTTCACATACATATGCGAAGTTGGGAGTACAGGGCAGATCTACATTACTTAGATCTATATTAGTTCTGTGGAGAAAGTTTCACCTAGTCAGTGCAACAAAAGTACGCGACCATCGTTACCAAGACAAAAAGAGAACATGCAAATTACGTTGAAGTAGGCAAGCAAGGATGACATGAAGGATCAGTTAAATGATAAAACGAATTCCAATGCAATGCAGGGAAAAGGTGGCATATTTTATAGAAATCATTAGGGAAATCAGTAAAACAACCGACCAATATTTCTTAGCATCACAGAGTATATTTATTGATGTTTCCTTGTATTACGTTGGAATTCAGAGTATATGATTTATTTACAAGTAATATGTGCGGAAAGAGAGTGTGTGTCGCCAATAAGGACAAACAGTTTGCTAGTTAAATCGCGAAGATATGTACAGTTGTTTTCTCCCAGGTGATTGCACGAACTTTGCTACCCTGAGCTTCCACCGGCAATCGAACCCGGGCCTCATGCACAGAAGATGATACCTCTAAGCATTTAACCATATATTATTGTATGAAGTTTAATTAGAAGTGCCTTGTCTATCTCCGCATTGTGCCAAAGGGAAGAAATAAAGTTTAATGCATAAAAACTACAATGTTTTGTCCTAAAATTATTTCAGGTAAATTAACATACTGAGAATACTTTTCAGATACGTACAGCAACTTGCCCTAGGATATATTTCAGTTGTGTTGCCATACGTATTCTTTGTTCAGGTCGCACTGGCTTAATGATAAGAGCACTCAACTACGATGCGTGCGGTTTCTGATTGTATCCAGCTCGCACCAAGTGGACTTTGTGATAGACAAACCCCGTGTGCGTCGATTTTCACGGAGTTCTTCTGTTTTTAGTCGCTTCCTTCTTTCCACCATTTCGTCTATCATTACTGTCTTATTTAATCACGGAGAATATACGGAACGTTAAACTAAAACATATATATATATATATAAAAAAAAGTATGTGCATGGGTTTTCTTGAAGGTTTTCCATTTCCTATTACATCCTTTATTCAATCATTTCCTTGATTATAATCATCACCGTCTCGCCTAGCCTCGGAGCATAATTGTGGAACATTAAGGTTAAAAAAAAAAAAAGAATACAAATCTTTTACTTTGAAATGTACCGAGGTACAGATGTTTCAGCATTTTGATTTTACTGATTTCTCGTTCAAATCAAATTTCTCTTGTTGTTAAAAATGAATTTTGGTTCGGTAGAATATAAATTTAATATTACAGGGATACCTTCCATACAGTAGCATCATATCAAATTTTTGTTGGGCAGGAGACAAGACTCTCCGTAAGAAACGTCCACATACCTCGTTGTGCAAGGTTTATTTACAGTGGATTCAAATTAAAAATGAAATGAAATGAAATCTTCGAGTTCTACGTCCCACGGTTATGCCGGTTAGGCTAAAGGAGACGGTGATGATGAGTAATGAATGAAATGGTGGAATGAAGAAAGTGGGAGAAAACGGGAGAACCTCGAGAAAACCCACGCACACGGTGTTTGTCCACCACAAAGTTCACTTGGCCGGGGCTGGGATCGAACCCGGGATTCCAAGCACCAGAGGTGAACGCTCTACCACTGAGCCACTGCGGCCCCCTGGATTCAAATTAAAGTCGTACAGACAACTGCTTCAAGTACAAGGTTCTTGATATACATACAACACAGCCAGCTGTAAGCGTGAAGGAAAGAGGCTTAATATTTCCGTAATTGATATTGAAAAGTTAAGTTGTGTAAATTATATTTTCTCGCTATGTTACCAAGTGATGTGTCGAATCGAGGGAATTACAAATGTCCTCGTTTTAAAATATGACATATGGTAACCCTAGATTAATAAAAGTGAATTATTTAGAAATGAATTGATGGAATGAGAATGGGATGGGGCAGGAAGGACGTTCGAAGAGGTGGGTCCTGGGGATCCGTAACCCTGAGAAATTCCGACTTTCCTGTACATTTAGTCTAATGATTTTACAAATTTTAATATATAAAGGTAACCAAGAAAGTCCTGTTGTTTTTTGTGAAGGTCTGTGTTCAATTGGCCCTCACACCGTGAGTTGAATGCCAATGGAGATAAGGCGAAGGTCAGTTGGTGTGGGTATAACGAGTATACTACCTGGTTGTGACAGTTCAGTTACACCGTGAACTTGCGTAAGGACAGAGTGAACATAAGACCTCCACAGAGCGTCATAAGGACATGTATGCTGTATGAGTTCAAACTGGAGTCAAACGCCGGTTCAGCGGGGCGGAAGATATGCCAGGCCTTTGGTGAGAGTCTCGTGACTACGGGAACAGTGCAGTGGTGGTTTAACAAGTTTAAGGACAAAGACGAAATACTCGAAGTCGCACTACTTGCCGTAAGACATACAAAATGAAGATCTTCAGGCAGCAATTGAGGCGAACAGTGGCCAGACATCTGAGGAACTGAGACTTTCATTCAGTGTGAGTGGAAAAACCATTCGGCGATACCCCCATCAACTTGGGAAGCACTGCAAGTTGGGTCGATGGGTCCCACATGACTTGACTCCGGATCAGGAGGCAACGCGAGTAGACACTTGTGTTTCGTTGCTGTATCGTCTGAGGAAGGAGACATTTCTGGATAGGTTGTTGACATGTGATGAGAAGTGGGACCTGCACGTAGCTCCACGGCGCCGTAATCATTGGTTAGCATCCCATGAACTGGTTTCAAAACAGCCGAAACCAGCACTACACCAGAAGAAGGGCCTTCTTTGTGTTTGGTGGACTGCCGCGACCTCGTGTATCGGGAACTGCTGGTAGCTGGTCAGAGCATCAATGCTACTGTGTACTGTCAGCAGTTGTACTATGTTTAAGGAAAACTAAAATCTCTGGAGCCAGCACTTCTCAATGCCAAGGGATCCTCCTGGACAACGCTAAGCCCTACGTGGCTAGAATGTCTCGGGACACCATTCTACGCCTTGGATGGGAAACACTATTGCATCCGCATACTCCTCGGACACTGCACCTATTCCATTTCTTGGACAATCACCTTAGAGGGTGCCAGTTCAAAAAATGAAATGAAATTCTTAAAATTTACGTCCCACGGTTATGCCGGTTAGGCTAAAGGAGACAGTGATGAGAGATGAATGAAATGATGGAATGAAGAAAGTGGGAGGAAACGGGAGAAGTCCGAGAAAACCCACGGAGCCAGTTCAAATTCCTAGTAGAGGTGCAAAATGCACTTGATACATTCTTCTCTTCACGGCCCACCAAGTTCTATCGCGATGGAATCCATGGCCTTCTAAAACGTTGGCAGAAGGTCGTCGATGCTGATTGGGACTATTTTTGATCTTCCAAGTACGTCTTAATGACATATCAGTGTTCGAAGATGGTGGATGAAAAAGCGACAAAGCTTCCGTGGTTACCTTTGTAATTTATTGTTATATTGAATTTGGACACCCCATGAAATAAATCCCTGTGTACGTACCTGGTGGTGAAAACGGAAGAAACTCTGTGGCTACGATGTTGTCCATTACGTATTCATGGAGTCTGGGGTCGAACCAAGGACTTCTCGCACCGTCTGTTAGCGCTCTGCCAGTGAGCCGCTGTTCCTCTATTCTTCAGTTGTAATTAATATCGTCATATAAGCCAATACTCGACTCGACATAAAGGCTGTTTCCATTTGTACCTACATACGTGTTATTTACTGCTTTTGTTTGTTTGTTTGATTGATTTAGCGTCGTTTTCGGCATCAAGGCTATATGACACGTGTGCCTACAACTTAATGTGGAATCCGAACCATATAAGCTCCTGCTGCATTCGAACCCGAGTCTCCCACGCCAAAGGCGCGTATGCTTTTGTTTAGTTATTAAAAAAAAAGAAATGACAGATGATCTAGGGTCTAGCGCATGTGCCTTTGGTGCACGTGGCCCAGGGTTCGATTACCGGTGGATCATCATCATAAGTATTCTGCCATTATTGGCAGGTCATTTGCTGCATCTGAGAAGCTTCCATGCTCCGCCGTCTTCCGCTAACCTCTTCGTCCTTACGTACGATTTCTCTATTTTTATATCTATCGTCCATTAACCCTAGAACGGACGGGTGAAAAAAAGTTACACGAGCGGACGGGTTGGGTCTACAGGACCCCACCAAAATATTATATATAAACATACATCTATGTTAAAATTCGTTTATTTTTTTGCACAAACAACTATAATGGCCCTTTATTCTTCTTAAAATGTTATACAAAACAATTGCAAACTGTAAGTTATTGATTAAAAGGTAATTTTACAAATTCTTAGAAAATCCCTTAATGTTTTCGATTATTATTTATATATAAAATATTCTGGATGGTATGCAGTTACCTTTAAGCTACTTCAGTCTCAGAATGTTTGAACTTGAATGTTCAGTCTATAGTGCGTTTTAGTTTGGACGTTCAGCACAGTTGTCACATACCATTTTTGTGTGTTTCAAACATACCCACACTTTACAATATGTGCAAAAGTATTTGGTTTTGCTGTCTGGGCACTGGTAACAACGTCCTCTTTTGTTCTGATTGTTGATTTCACTGGCCTGCCTGATGTTAGTAGACGTACCACTGATCCTTCCGGCCAATTCTCTAATATGTCTGGGCAGTTTTCCATGTTGAGCTCTCGTTGCCATATGAGGTCTAATTAAAAGCAATGCAAGTTGTTTTATAAACTTACGTCGAGTTAAATTCTGAGAATCCATTGCTTTGTTTGCTTTCAGAACGACATATGCATTAACTCCAGCGATATTCGTCAGTGCATAGAACAAACATAATGGCCAACGCTTAGTTGCTCTCCCTACATTGTACTCAGCACACATCGCATCCAGCACATCTACTCCACCTTTGGTTTCATTATAAAATGTCACAATTTCGGGTTTTTTAGCTTCCCCTGTGGACTCATCAATGTTTCCATCATGGTGCATCGAAGACAGAAGAACAACTGATTTGTTTTTCTTCGGAACATACGACACAATTGTTGCATTTTCCTGGTACCCAAATAAAGAAGAATACACTTCTCTTGATTTCGCCGGAAGAAATTGTGGAGGGATCTCTTTTTTGTTTTTACGCACTGTGCCGACTAAAGTAAGATTCTTCTCTCGCAAGATCTTCATTAGCGGATACGAGGTAAACCAATTGTCCATTGTAATATTTCTACCAGTACCACTTATGGGGTTAACAAGTCTTAGCACGACATCCTTGGCCTTATTACTACAATTAAATGGTCCTTTGGGCTGCTCACCAACGTACACTTCTAAGTTTTTTGCATAGAAAGTTTTTGAATCGGCCAGTATGAAAATTTTTATACCATACTTTGATGGCTTAGAAGGAATATACATTCTGAAACTGCATTTCCCTCTGAAAGCCACAAGCATTTCATCCACTGTCAGATATTCTCCTGTTGTATAATGAGCATTACAATTATCAGTAAAAATATTTAAAATATCTCTAATGGCGGCCAACTTGTCCACTAATTTCCTTTCATTCCTAGTTTTAACGTTATCAAATCGGATACATCGTAAAAGAAATCTAAATCTTCTAAGGGACATAGTAGCTGGAAATGCCTCAATACCAAAACCAGACGTATCCCAGAATTCTTCAATATTTGCGTGTCCAGCATGAAAAAGTCCTGCAAGGTAGAGTAAACCTAAGAAAGCTTTTATTTCTTCCTTTGTACACTCTCTTGCCAGAAATGGATCATCTTTGTATCGCGGCCTCACAATTTCAATAAAAGTATTCGTGCTAGTCACAACAATATCTAATAAATTTTCATCAAAAAACAAAAGCCAAGCGTTTAAAGGATTATCTGCCTCCCTCGCATCTCCCTTCACTCCAGGCAAATGAGTAACAATATTATGACTTCTTGTTCGACAATTCGAGGGATAAAATGTTTTGTTCCATTTTGTTGTTTTATCTCGTCCAACATACTTTGATGCTGTACCACACCTCGTAGAATCAACATCATTTTCACCATCATCAACATTCAACCTTTGCACAGGTGTAGAAAAAAAATTACGATCATCAGGAACCGCTTCAACACAATCTTCTAATTCACTGTCTTTATTATGTTCACTCTCCAACTGGAAATCTGGATCTGCATCTGAGTCATCGAATTCACTAGGTTCTCTTTCCAATTCAAGTAGTATTTGATCATCGTTTAGCACTTCAGCCATGTCTAATCGGTCAGATACGCTGCCAAAACATTCACCAACAAATAAGCACTTTATATTCTTATTCTCGTTAACAATATGAAGTTTTTACGGGAAACGTTACTCAGTATGCCATAAAGAAACCTATTATTGGCGCAGCTCACAGTTATTCCACAAGACTGACGTAAACGGACGGGTTGGGTCTCACAGACCGAAAGCAATTTCAATCCTCACTCGTACACAGACTAATTGCAACTGAAGTAACATATGCATATTCCTGACATCTAGTGACATTACCTGAAAGGTATAGAGAAGGACTTAACAATAGCTTAAAATCGTTCAGAAATGCAGTACTTTTAAATATGCTTGGGTCTGTGAGACCCAACCCGTCCGTTGTAGGGTTAATTGTAGCCTCCTTCGCCCCTGGAGAATGCCCTGTACACGTATTGAAAATTGACTAAATATGCTTGCACTTTTCGCCATAGGTGCATATGAGCTTTTTCTCTTATTGTGATGTGAGGAATCACCTCTCACAGTTCGTCGGTATAATTCAGTTACACCCTATATATATATATATATATATATATATATATATATATATATATGATTGATTAATGATAGTAGGAAATTACTTTTACAGTAGTGGTTGATGCTATATCTCTAGGCTATATAGTGGAAAATATAGTTACTCTTTATTGTGTCTTTTAGCGTTTATATAGTCTATTTTAAATTTTTTTTGGGTAGGCCAGTGCCTACCCGGCCTACCTGCTAAAGCCGCCACTGGCTACTTCGCTGTTTATTATAGGACAAAGGACGTTATTATATTTAGGTGAGAACTAATATTGTGTAATCGCATGTTACTTGGTAAGCAAACTAATAATAATAATAATAATAATAATAATAATAATAATAATAAATGTAATTTTAATTAAGCAGAAATATAACCTATTTTGTACGGCAGTCCGAAGGCTTGGACACAACGGGCCTTATGCAGTCTTTCTGACGCGTGATTAGTACCATACTAAAGAGTCGACTAACATTTGTTTCCTGCAGTAGTAAGACCTTTTGTATGATTCTAATCATACGTCAAAACGACTCTGCATAAGGCGGAACAAGTTTAGTAAAATAAGGGACATTTAAATAGATTTTAAGAAGTTATATTTAAAAAAAAGTCAAGAAATGCAAACGATACAGATACTGAACTGCTGTAATCTCGAAGCTTTCGTAAGTAAATTTGTATTGATACCGCTGCTTTTTGTATTTCAGCAGCATTCAATTGATTTGTTTGGCATTATGCATCGTTATTGCTTCTAACATATATGATTATCGTAAGTTTATACTGTAGTATTGTGGCTGTTCGCTAGATGGCAGCACAAATGCATTAATGCGTTAATGTCGGGACATTTCCTAGAGACAAAAATGAGTGGCTTTATATATACTGTTGAATGTCCCAAAGACAAAAAGTTACTTTCAAAATGAAAGTTAATATCTTTATTTTCGTAGATTTTTTAAAATTCAGAGTTGATATTAAAACTCTCGCTGTAGCTTGTAATGTCTTATTACACTACACGAGGTCGTGCGGTTGTCGTATTGATTTACCACATTCTTCACAATTCTTTTTGGAGGGGTATTATATACAGGAGGATTGTTCCTGTTCCCCGTATTCATTTTAACTAACATTTGTTTCAATTGATACATTAGAATGGTGATTGACATTTAAGTTAGTATCTATTATTTAGTTCGTGAAGAACAGTTTATGTATTTCGTCAAGCAAGGGATGTCGTCAGTGATTCTTTCACACAATTTGTCCGGGGGAGATTTCAATACGCAGGGGGATCGGGAAAACACTGATAACCGTTATTTAACACGATCGGATATTTGTCCCGGTTTGGATGTGATTCATCAGCATGAACAGTTTTTTTTTTTTTTTTCAGTTTGCTCAGCTACCTGATCAAATGTGAATGATTTTACATCGGTAGGTAGAGAAAGAGGAGGGTAGGAGTTTTCTTCCAGAATGAAGTGGAATGCGTGTGCATCTAGTTTGCAAACTTAAACTGAATTTGCCAGGCTTTGTCGAGGGATCCTTGCGTTTCCTTCTATATTCTCATTCCAAACTTGGGCACCGATCGTAGGGGAAACCGGGAGGGTCTAGCTGTCCAAAACTTATAGAAAAATCGGCTTCGCTTATTCCCACAAATATTTTATAATAATTTGCTATTATTAATCATCCGTGGGGAGCACAGTGGGTCAATGGTAGAGCGTTTACTTCTGGTGTGTTGGATCCCTGGTTCGATCCCCGTCCTAGTAGATTGTGGTTTACAGCATCGTGTCGGGTTTTCTGCGATGCTCCCGTTTCCTCTCACATTATCATTCCACCAATTCTTCCATCATCATTCACTTGCCTTAATCATCGTCTTCCTTAGCCTAAAGAACATAATGTGGGTCGTTAAAAGATTTCATTTCATTAATTATCCGTCCCACGTCGCGTACATAGCATACCTGTGGGACATTAGGTTGAAGACCTCAGTTTTCTTTCTTTCGTTTTCCTTCTTTTAAATCTATGAGCTATCAATGAACTATCAATGAAGCTTCCTTCCAGTAGTTTGGTAACGAACTGGTCAACAGCATTGTCAAATCTACTCTGCCTTCCTGCATTGGGACAGGCGCGTACCCAGATTTTTGTTGGGTGAAGTCCTAGTTTTGAGGGAAGGGGCAATACCACAAGCCACTGCGCCTATGTATTATTGAGCGGTTATTATTCTGCACCCGAAAAAAAAAAAAAAACGAGTAATTGTATACATCCACCTAAATTTTGAAAAAAATGATAGAACTAGGTTGATTTTAAAAGAGAAACTTTTTTATAAGAGAAAGAATGCAGATGAAGTGTAAAGTCAAATTTTCATTCTATATCAATCATTTCCCTGTTAAACAAGTATAATTTCGTTGAAAAAGTCTAAAATGTATGTTGTTACTTTTTTTTTTTTTTTTTTTTTTTTTTTTGAGAAGGGCCTCGGTGGAATCCCCTTGTGTGTGCACACCCTGTATTCGAAAGAAAATGCGAAAGAACACGAACCAAAAAAAAAAAAAATAATAATAAATAAATAAAAGAAAAAAGAAAAGAAAAGAAATAGCTTATTGGATATTGTGATATGTGCTGGCCTGTTTTGTATTTTTTGTGTTTTATACAGTGGTCAACAGATGGCAGGAATTGTCGTACATATACTTAAAGATATAGCTGATAGATGGCGAACATGTGGGCGTGAAATAATTCTTTTGACGGTGTACCCAATGTCCAGTAGACTACTTAGAAATTTGCATGGTTTCACTAGCAACGTTGAAAATATTGCCATTTGGAAAAATTAAATGATTTAGTTGATTGAAATAACTACAATAAAATCAGTGAAAGTTTCAGATTGCTTTTAAAAAGCTTGAAAATGCTTTGAAATTTGTTGTGTACGGAACTGAGACAACAAGAATTGTATGTCGTGATAGTCAATTTTTTTTTTTTTTTTTTTTTTTTTTTTTAATAACCGTTGGAGCCCGCAAATAACTATAGGTAATCAGACGCCTTTTCATTTGGTTATGTTTGGCCACGTCTCAGTCACTCTCACTATGGGTCAAGATTAGGATTGCCAGGTTTTTCAAAGAGGAAAAAAGAAAGATTTTACGATTTTTACGGGGGAGAGGAAGATATATGATATTTAAAATTTACATATGACAAACACATGTATGTTTTCACATAGTAACATAGAATAATTTTAATTGAAAATAGGAGCGATTTTGTTAAAAATAATAAGCTGTAGGTCCTTGCCTCATACGGCCTCTGTGCTCAAAGGGACGCTAAATTCTAATCCAAGCAAGTATATTGCACAAATCTTTGATGCCTCTTAATTGTACATTAAGTCTTTCTAACAACCCCACATCGCTTTGTGTGAAAAAAAAAAAAAAAAAACTTGCAGGACATTGATGTTCACAGCCACTTGCTTTTGTTAATTCACAGCGTCCTGAAACTGCGATATGCTCAAGACGTTTTAATAGACGAAAGATAGGATACCAAGAGCAAATTACTGTTGAACAGAAAGTTAGGATGTCGCGTAGATAAGAGATAAAAATGCAGTGTGTTGGATTTTTCTTCTGAATATTAAGTTGCATTGTTGGGTTGAATTGCTATCAATGTGTGAGAAATCAGTTCCTCTACTTAAAAGAAAATGAAATCTTTCAATTTTACGTCCCACGCTTATGCCGGTTAGGCTAAAGGAGACGGTGAAGATGAGTAATGAATGAAATGGTGGAATGAAGAAAGTGGGAGAAAACGGGAGAACCCCGAGAAAACCCACGAGCACGGTGTTTGTCCACCACAAAGTTCACTTGGCGGGGGCTGGGATCGAACCCGGAACCCCAAGCACCAGAGATGAACGCTCTACCACTGAGCCACCGCGCCCCCCTCTACTTAAAAGAATCGCACCAACTTACAAATAATAATAATAATAATAAAATAAAAATAAAAATAAAATAGTAATAATAATAATAATAATAATAATAATAATAATAATAATAATAATAATAATTAAAAATCTCCATTTCTTTTATTTATGAAATAATTTGAATAAATCGTTTTACGGGGAAAATAAAAACATATAACGTTAAACGTTCCACATAAAAGTACAACAAAGTTGGATAAAAACCTACGATCTGTCAACCGTAATCAAGTCCGAAAGTGTTACCGACCAGGAATCGAAATATACACCATACTCACTAAATACGAGGGTAAGTCGAAAAATAAGTTTTCCCTAGCAACTATGGACAGAGGTGTTCATATTAAGTCTTTTTAACAACCCCGCATCGATGTTCACATCCACTTGCTTTTGTTAATTCACAGCGTCTGTTCCTGGCATTGATCGATCGAAACTGCGATATGCTCAAGATGTTTTAATAGACGAAAGATAGAATACCAAGAGCAAATTATTGTTGAACAGAAAGTTAGGATGTCGCGTAGATAAGAGATATAAATGCAATGTGTTGGATTTTTCCTCTGAATATTAAGTTGCATCGTTGCGTTGAATTGCTATCAATGTGTGAGAAATCAGTTCCTTTACTTAAAAAAAAAAAATCGCACTAACACACAAAAAAATGAAAAATCTCCATTTCTTTTATTTATGAAAAAAATTGAATAAATCGTTTTACGGGGAGATAAAAAATATAACGTTAAACATTCCAGATAAAAGTACAACAAAGTGCGATAAAAACTTAACATCTGTCAACTCTAATTAAGACCGAAAAGTGTTAAAGTGTTACTAACCGGGAATCGAACCATACACCATACTAACTAAATACGAGAGTAAGTCGAAAAATAAGTTTTCCCTAGCAACTATGGACAGATGTTGGATTGACAGAGGTGTTCATACAAGACGAATAATATACGTCTACAATAAATAACAAGGTTTACCTTATTTTTCCGCATAAAAAATAAAGACATTGATGTATTTAACATACTTTTTTTTTAACCTGTTTGAAAAATAGGCAGTCCTGCATGTGGGAAATCCTCTTCACGGCTTTCTTCACTTCGTCATTTGTTTCAAAGTGGCTACAGCTGAGAACCTTTTCAATGGCGGAAAGAGATGGAAGCTTCTAGGCGCAACGGGTGCACAAGCGTTCCCAGCCTAGGGTGGCACGGCACAATGGTGTTGCATTACCATAGCTGAGTGTGGTCTCGCATGTGGACCATACACTTTCATGAGCTGGTTATGGGATTCAGCATCCGATGCCCCACGGGGACAGGCCCTGTTAATATTGCACAACCATTCGCACTTCCTCCTTGGACCATGAATTCAACACACGTCTTCTCTTCATATTTGCTGCACAAAATGGACTGCTTATGCAACTTATGCAACAATGGATGCTACTACTGAAATAGGAGTATCTGCAGGATCTTGGACTTACATCATCAAATAACGTGTGGATAGCATTTGCATTAAAGAATGTCTTGTTTATCACATGCTTTACGATTTATCGAGAGTAAAGGAAGGGACGTATTTTCTGACTTTCCTTCTATATGCATGCTTAAAGCATTCGGCTACACGTCAGCGTTTTACTTCTAATAAAGTAGATAAAATTGCTTATAATCCTGATAATCAGTTGATTTACCCATATTAAGATATATAGGTGAAAATATTTGATTTCTTTTAAATTTCAAGTGTTCAAGGAACAACAACAATTTTTAGAAGAATGGGAACACTCTTCTTTGTATGGAGCCGCGGTGGCTCAGTGGTAGAGCGTTCACCTCTGGTGCTTGGGGTCCCGGGTTCGATCCCAGCCCCCGCCAAGTGAACTTTGTGGTGGACAAACACCGCGTGCGTGGGTTTTCTCGGGGTTCTCCCGTTTCCTCCCACTTTCTTCATTCCACCATTTCATTCATTACTCATCATCACCGTCTCCTTTAGCCTAACCGGCATAACCGTGGGACGTAAAACTCAAAGATTTCATTTTTTCACTCTTCTTTGTATATTTTGGTTTAAGTTCCAGAGTACCACAAGAGAGCAGTCATCTGTGTAAACTGTTATTTGTTCGTGCTAATGAAGAAAAACTAACCCAGGGTGTAAAAGTGAGAGGGAATGCGGGAGGACGTTTCCCCACTTCCGAAAAATGTCTATGGCGTCCCTCCACTTCCTCCATTACAATAGGCAAAGATAGTCACGGGGGATGGCGTGACGTCATCCGTCCCCGTACCTTTTGAGATCTACTTGTACCCCTTAACTTAATCTATTAATTCTTTATAGCAGTTTTACTCCTCACTTCTACATCAATTTTTATACGAATCTGGCACTGCACAATCATAATCCAGTATATGTCGTACGTACACAATTAGTGAACTTAATTTGAAACATTTTATTCTGCACTAAGAGTTCAAGCTACCCAAGAAGAAAAATTACCGAAATTAGCAATAATTGAAGGAAATTGATGTTGCCAGCACTGAATCTGTTTTCTCGCCTCTATAAGAAAAAATGAAATGAAATGAAATCTTTGAGTTTTACGTCCCACGGTTATGCCGGTTAGGCTAAAGGAGACGGTGATTATGAGAAATGAGTGGAATGGTGGAATGAAGAAAGTGGGAGGAAACGGGAGATCCCCGAGAAAACCCACGCACACGGTGTTTGTCCACCACAAAGTTCACTTGGCGGGAGCTCGCCTCTATAAGAGTACGACTCTGTAAGAGTATCGATTCTGTAAGAGTCATTTAATTTCGAACTCTCTAACGTACATATTTGTTTAAAAAGTGGGTAATTTGAAACAAATATAAAAAGTAAGTAATGATAAAGAGCGAAACTGCTTTTTTTTCGTATATTTGTTGTAAATATATATTAACTTGTAAAATAGACATATGGTAATCTTGTAATGTGTTAGAAACATTAAAGATCATGAGAACATTGAGCTACTTATTTTCTGGACCCTCTGTAGCCACACTTGCAGACATCGATATTCGATAGACCTAAAACACAGTCTAGAAAAGCATACATCAAACTTTTGTAACTAACACTAAATAAAGCAACAAACAGTTTCCTTCTTCCTGATGCAGGCGCATGAAACCTTTTATTTTCCTCAGTTTAAGATCCTTTTCGTAACCTTTTCTGTGTGATTTTTTTTTAAACAAAGATAACAGTAGGGCCCAGAGACATGGAGTTTGAAGAGTGGCGAGTAGTGCTGTTACTTTAAATGCGATTGGATCGAACCTGATCCAAGTCCGAAACTGTGAAAAAGCAAGATTTGAGTTCGACAGGGGACCACTAGAGGACCCGGTCTCAGGCCACCTACGAAGTAAAAGTTTAGGGTGAAAACCATCAACAACGAAAAAAAAAAAAAAAAAAAAAAACCTGGAAAGAACAGTTCAGTCTGGTCACACGGTGTATTCGTCATGCCCCAATGAAACGTCTCAAAATAAGGGTTGCTGGAATTTTCCTGTCCAAAAAATCCAGTGGGTTTTATTAGGTAACTCACAATAAAACGAAACAAAAAAATCACCTCCAAAAATATAGGCCTACTTCAAAACTTAGATTGAAATGATAACCTTAATGTAATCATAATTAGTTTCTTCAATCACAGCTATTCTCTTGTGTAGAGATTTCTTAAGCATATGGTTTTCTTTTATTACATTTCTCATTAGATTTATTGTATTATATCAACTGTACACCATCTTAATAATAGTCAACTGCTGCTTTTGTAAATAAGATTTAACAATTTAAAAACTGATCATTTAGAAAATACGCTTTTTTTCTTACCGTTACGGTAAATTAAATGAAATTAAGTCCCACGGTTATGCCTGTTAGGCGAAAGGAGACGGTAATGATGAGAGATGAGTGAAATGGTGGAATGAAGAAAGTGGGAGGAAACGGGAGAACCCCGAGAAAACCCACGAGCTCGGTGTACCGTTACGGTAAGTATTAAGAGAGAAAGATGGCAATATATAAAAGAAGTGAATGTCAAATTGTTCATGAGTCTCTCTTGAAGACAGTTTTGAAATCTGGTACCTGCTCTATTTCGTTCAGTACCAAAGTAGTACATAAATCGAAGGACTTGTAGCAAGAACAACCCTTGTGAAAACTTTTTTTTTTTTTTTTCTGAAAAATGAATAGAAAGCTGTGTGTTGTTGTGCATGTTTTAGAAGCTATCAGAGGCATGTATAAATAAACAGATTTATAAAGTTTCTCGTAGTGGCTTTATTTTCATTCTTCAGAGAAATTTTGTTTTGACAAGGGTTATTTTCCAAAAATCCTCCCAATTTATATTAAGGATAGATATTTTTAATTAGGTTATAGACAGACTTAATCATTAGGATTATATACTTGCAGGCAGACAGGATTACATGTATATTAATCATCATCAGCTGCTAATATCTACCGTTTGTGGGAAGGTAACTCTTAGGCTGCGCCGTGATCAGTTTCGCACACGACAGAATAAAGTCGCTTATAACTCAGGCACTATTAGTCCTACACTCAGTGGCGTAGGGAAGAGGGGGCCCGGAGGGGCCGGCCCCCCCCCAAAGAGGTCTGACAATGTACTTTGGTACTTTGATGTTTGTAATTTTTTATATTTTTATGTTTATATATTTTTTTGTTTGTAATTTTTCTATATGTGCCTATAACAGCACTTGGGCCCCCCCAAACACACATCCTGGCTACGCTACTGCCTACACTAATATAAGTATACATTTTTTGAAAGCGCATAAAATGACAAAAAACTTTAAGAGGAAACATTTTTCCGAATTTGATCTTGTAAAGAATCTGTGGCTAAAAAACTGACGTCACACGCAGTCAATACTGAGTAAAAATGAAAATAACAAGAAAACCATCACATTTAGCTCAAACATGCACTAAACTTAAATTGTAGAACATAATTAAAAAAAAAAAGATGCTCTGGCTTCAATGGTTACGGATAGTGAATAATAGAAACTTCTCAGATTTTGGCTCTCCCCTCCTCCCCTTCCTCTCCCGTGAGGTATTTTTTCTGGCATCCGGCATTTTTGTGATCAGTGATGGGGATATATTCAAAAACTCTCGTATGCCAAATTGTTACATGATTTGCCCTTAGAACTAAATTTTTGAGCTCCGATACCTAGACTAGCGTTTCCCAACCTTTTTCAATTTGCGGCACACTACGAGTGTAACTTGAATTCTCGCGGCATACACACAAATATTATTATTATTTGCAAATATAAAATACTATGGTATTTTTTTTCTGTGGTTACTGATCTCCTTCTCACAGAGATGAAAGCTCGATTACTGGTTTTCCCCTATGCTAATTCATTGTGCATATTTTTTATTCTAATTTTAAAATAGAAAACAATTGCAATGAAATATACAGTAGAACTCAGATCTTTAAAAATACGCTTTCTTTTTCGAAAACTGTATCCAATCTTTCACTAAGAACGAAGATCACTAATAACGAACGAACAAACAAATGTCTTGTTCTTTTAACTTTGCAGTTTTAACCAAAACCGGTGCATATTATTGCAATCGCACTGCTTGCGATGCGTCGAAGTCAAAATACAGCTGGTGAACAAAGTGTTGTTCTGTCATTCACGTGCGAAAGAGTGTTCTACGAACGCTCACTTGACGCGTACCGTATAAGTGCTTACATTTCTCGGTGTTAGTATGACTCTCAAGCGTAACATAGCAGCTAAACATGGAAGTGTGTACGAGCTGAAATACTGTCTGCTACACAGTAATAGATGAAGAATAATATATTACAATTACAGTAATTTTTTCCATGTTAGAAATTAATAGTAATGTGAAATACTAAAATGTACATTTTTTTCCTATGTCTTGCAATTTCTTTGCTATAGAATTAATAATTTTGTTTCGATTTCCTCGCGGCACACCAGCGGTCCATTCGCGGGACACCAGTGTGCCGCGGCACACCGGTTGGGAAACGCTGGCCTAGACTGTAGTATTTGCCTGACGTGTTTTGAGTTGAAGAAACTTTGAGTCAGAGAGGTGACACAGGGATTTTAATCCTGGGTGCAATAGGGGATTTTATTCCTATTCAGTATTATATACAGGGTGCGGCACGTAAAACCGGCCCGTAAAGTGAACACATAAAATGAAATGTAATGTATTGAATATGATTAACTACAACACATAAATGAAATGTAATGTATTGAATATGACTACTCAACTTCACAGCATGTGCTGAAAGTGTCCTCCGCCCACTTCAACACACATGTGAGCACGATTGAGGAGATTCATATATACCCTTGTCAGTTCTTGTGTTGTAATGCTATTGGTGACATCCTGGATCCTGGTCTTGAGTTCTTCAATTGTGTGTGGATTTGTTTCGTATACTCTTCCCTTTAACAGTCCCCATAAGTAAAAGTCACACGTGGACAAGTCTGGTGACCGAGGAGGCCACAAGCCTTTGCTGATTGTCCTCTCTGGTGTAAACATCTCATGCACAAGGGACAATGATGCAGCTGATGTGTGGCATGTTGCACCGTCCTGCTGAAAGTAACATAACTGACGCTCATCTTCGGTCAAGTGTGTATAAAACTCCTCCAGGATTCCCATATACACGTCACTGTTCACTGTCGTCTCAAAGAATATGGGCCCAATAACGCGTGTGGCGGAAATGGCACACCAAACACCAATCTTCTCATCCTGCAAGGGTACCTGGTGGATTGCGTGTGGATTTTGTGTCGACCAATACCGGTTGTTTTGGGAATTTACGTACCCAGACAGGTGGAACCACGCCTCGTCACTCATGATGAGCATTAGTGGATCAAAGAAACCACTGGCAACATTGCTCAACAGCCATGAACAGAAATGCACCCTCTTCTGCAGGTCAGGCTCCTTCAGTTCTTGCACAACACTTATCCGGTACGGTTTTAACTTCAGTCCCCTTAAAACACGTCTGCAACTTCTCTCACTCGCATGAACCTGTTGACTTAATCTCCTGGTTGACTTTCGAGGACTTCTTGTCATTATCTCCTCCACCTGCATCTTTAATTCAGGTGTGCAGACAGATGGTCGTCTGTTCCTGGGAGCATTTTAAACCGATCCTGTACGCCGCCATTTTTCAATCAATTCCTGAATGTTTTTTTTTTTTTTTTGCTGGCACAGAACGTCCTGGAAATTTCTCCTGAAACAAATTCTTTGTTTTCACAAAAGATCCAGTGAGAATGAACCCTTCAACAATGGCAACACGCTCGGGTATCGAATACGGCATTGTCACACACTGACACTCACCCGGCTTAACACAACGAGGCCTTTTTCGACAAGTTTCACTGGCTGCGGCTGCACGTGACTGCTGCAGGTCACGTAAGTCGACCCGACCTCGACACGCCATCTCTTGGTAGGAAGGTAGATTATTTAAGTGTTGCCAAAAACACAATATACCAGAATATTACGACGGGCCGGTTTTACGTGCCGCACCCTGTAGAAATACCCACCTCTTTGTTACTTTACAAAATTTTCTAATCCTCTTTTCTACAAAATCGAAATAGAAGCGAGTGCCAAGTGCAAAGTGTTCTAAGAAACGCAGATGGGTTTTCACGGATTCGCTTTGTTTGACAAGGGAATTTCACTCCAAATGTGTAAAATATAACATGAATGCTTAAGTACAGTCTTGGGAAGTAACGTAACGCAAGTAACGCGTTACTTGTAACGCGTTACTTTTTAAGTAACGTTTCCTAGTAACGCGTTACATTTTTTCCAAAGTAACTGTAACGGTAACGCGTTACAAATTTTTAAGTAACGTACATAGTTTGCGTTACTTTTTTCGCGTTACATTTCGGATGAGTAACTACAATATGTATTTTTTTTTCGGAAACAAATGTTTGTTTCCTATAAGTGAATTTTTCAGAATGGAACAAAGGAGCATGAACGATGTCAGTGACCGACAATTCCTGCACAGTTCGCCTTTTCCCGTTTCGCCTTATGACCTCTAGCAATGAAATTTGCATGTAAAACCTGTTATCCTTTTCATCTTAATGTAAGGCGGAACGGGAAATCTCGATGTGAATTTTCCCGTTTCGCCTTACGAACTTTATGCTGGTAGGCTTGCAAATACATTCATAGATACAATTTGGTTTGTTTATTTACATAACAAAATATAGTGCCACTTGCTGTTTTTGGAAGATGAGGACAGCCTCAGGGAAATCACGTGTACTGATTGCAAGCACCTGGGAGATTTTGTCTTAGATTTTGACAGCTCCAAATCAATACATTCAGCAATGGTACCGGTAGTCTATTTTACTTTGATTGGTGATGTTTTTATAAAGATGGAGAACGAAAATATTTTATCGTTCGAACATTTGAAAGAATACTTTTCCTTAAAAGCTGAAGATGATGGTGAACAGAATTTAAAAGAAAAGTGGTGCCCCTGCGGGAAATATTTGTCAACAATTCATCATCATAAGTATTCTGCCTTTATTGGCAGGTCACTTGCCGCAGCTGAGAAGCTTCCATGCTCCACGGTCCTCCGCTAACCTTTTCGTCTTCGCGTATGATCTTTCTGTTTTAATATCATCCATTAATTGTAGTCTCTTTCGCCCCCTCCCTCTCTTTCCCGCCACCATACCCTCTAGGACGTCCCTCATAATACAATCTCTTCTTAGGCAATGTCCCAACCAGTTTCTCTTCCTCTTTCTAATAATATCTAAAAGTGTTCTTTTCTCACCCACCATTTCTAACACTCTCGCATTCGTTTTCCGCTCGACCCAACTAATTCTTTCCATTCTTCTCCACACCCACATTTCGAAGGCTTCCAGTCGATTTTCGTCACCTTTACGTAATGTCCACGTTTCCGCCCCATACAGTACAACACTCCACACGAAGCATTTTATGAGTCTTTTTCTCAACTTTTTGTTCAAGGTCCCACAAAATAGACTTTTCTTTCTTTTAAAGGCTTCTTTCGCCATTCCTATCCTTGCTTTTATTTCACGTTCGCATTTCATGTCATTACTAAGAACACTACCCAGGTATCGAAAACTATTCACTTGTTCTATTTTCTCCCCTCCTACTTTTATATTTGACACAGACCCCTTCGTTCCAATCACCATGGCTTTTGTCTTTCTAACATTTATTTTCATCCCATATTCTTCAAAGCCCTTTCTCATTTTTTCTAACATTTTATTGATTTTCTTTTCAGATTCTGCAACAAGCGCCATATCGTCTGCAAATCTTATACATCTAATCATTCTACCTCCTACCGAAATGCCATCGTCATCATGTAGGCTCTTTTTCACTATTTCTTCTAGATAGACATTAAATAGTGTTGGCGAGAGGCAGCATCCTTGTCGAACTCCCCTTCCAATTGCACTCTCTTCCGTCAGTTCTTCCCCTATCCTAACACTTACTTGTTGGTTCATGTATAAGTTTCTTATGAGTCTTCTATCTTTCCATTCCAACTCTATCTTTGTTAGAACTCCCAACAACAATTCCCAATTCACGCGGTCAAAAGCCTTTTCTAGATCAATAAATACAACATACACCTCTTTCCCTTTTTCTATAAATCTTTTACCGATCACCCTTAATAATCCAATAGCATCTCTTGCGCCCTTGCCTCTTCTGAACCCGAACTGCTCTTCCTCAACATCTTTATTTGTTCTTCCATATAACCTTCTGTTCAGTATTCGGAGCAGAATTTTAGCTGCATGAGATATGAGACTAATAGTTCTATAATCCTCACATCTCTTTGGGTTCGATTTCAGAAAGTCTCTTGGCCATTCTCCTGTTTCATATATTTCATTGCATAGTCGCCACAATTCTTTCTTTCCCTTGTCTCCTATATTTTTAATGAATTCAATTGGTATGTTATCTATTCCTGTTGCCTTTCCATTCCTAATCTCGGATATAGCCTTTTCAAACTCATCCCGAAGAATACTAAATCCTTTATCATCCTCGCCTACTTCATTTTCCACTTCAACATTTAGGCTACACGGTCTATCCCTACTCTCATATAAGTCTTCAACGTATTCTTTCCACCTTCCTATGACCTCATTTCTCTCGCTGACTACCTTCCCATTCTTATTTTCTACTGCCATCATAATACTCCCTTGTTTCCTCCGAAATTCCATAGATTTCACCTCCTTGTACATTTCCTCATATTTCCCAACTCTTTCTAATTCTTCTATGTCCTCGCATTTTCTTTTGTAAAACTCTTCCCTCGCTTTGTCTGTTTCTCTTCGTAATTCACTATTTAACTTTCTGTACATCTTTCTGCCCTCTTCTGTATCAACCTGTTTCCACATCTTCCTCTCCCTCATTTTCTGCAACATCTGCTCCGTAACCCATGGTTTCTTAGCAGTTTTGTGCTCGCGGTAACCTACTGTTTCTTCTGCAGCCTGCTGTAAGCAACGTTTAATATGTTCCCACCGTGCGTTACTACCTGCGCCTATCCTTTCCTCGTTTGAACATTTTTCTTCGAATTTTTCAGCGAAAAGATTTCTTATTTCCTTGTTTTTCAACTTTTCAGTGTTCAACACTTTGTTACCTACTTTTCTTCTGCCTACATTTTTCAGTTGAATATCTACTTCGGCCAGCACAAGATTATGATCAGAGAAAATATCAGCCCCGGGAAGGGTCTTCGCGTTCTTTAAGCTATTCCGATACCTGTCCTGAATCATAACATAGTCTATCTGATATCTTCCGCCGTCTATTGGTGATTTCCATGTATATCTTCTTCTCTTGTGCTGATTGAACCAAGTGTTCCCAATTACTAGTGAATTCTGTCTACAGAAATTCACCAGTCCCTCTCCCCTTTCATTTCTTTCGCCTAAACCATATTTGCCTACGATACTACCTTCCTGTTTTTCTCCCACAACTGCATTGAAATCTCCCATTAGTATTATGCACGCACCCTTCTTCTCCCTATCTATAATTTCTTCTATTTTCTCATAATTTTCCTCTACTTCTTCATTTGCATGCGAAGTCGTCGGTGCATATGTCTGTATCACCACTAGATCCTTCGTTTTCCCTTTAAGTCTTAACATCATAACTCTATCATCAATAAATTCTACTTTCACTACCTTCTCCTTTAAGCGCTTTCCAAGAATTATTCCTACGCCATTATGACCGCCCTTTTCATTACCTGAGTAAAACATTCTATATCCTTCGCTGTTCAATACCCCATTACCTTCCCATCTAACTTCACAAACTCCTACCAAATCTAAATTATTTTGTTTCATTTCTTCTTAAGATTTTTCTAATTTTCCTCCCTGTAACATAGTACGTACGTTCCATGTCCCTATCCTAAACCTTTTGCTTTGCCTTGTCTTTTTTTCTCTGCTTGTCTTCCCCCCATTATTACTTTCTCGTCCAATAGTCCTTCCCAAGCCATCCCCCTCCCGGAGATCCGAATGGGGGGATATTTTACCTCCGGAACTACATTTTGACCTGCGAAAGACCATTGTTCATATGTTCTCTTTTTGCTGCCAGCAAACTAGGGAAAATAGAGTGGTGGTTTCCCGTTGCCTTCCACCCCGCAGTATCCCAGCCGTTAAAGTCACTCTGACCACGCCTGGGACTAATGTCCAAGTTGCCGTACCAATCACTATGATTTCCGCCAACTTGGCTACTGGAGAACTGCTGCCTTCTCCCAGAACACTCTTCGTCTGGCTACTCCATTTAGACCAATTCGGTAGGGGTGGCCCTTCTGGTAGTGAACTACCACCGACACAGCTCTAAATTTCACTGTAGCACGCAATGCTCCCCACCCGACACATAAGTGTCTTCGTAAAGGTGGTGTTTATCGGGGAGGTTGTCAACAATTAGGGTGTCATAATTAACGACATTCAGTAAGGGGTTAATATGAATAAACTGTGTTCTGCTGAGCAGGCCTATTTTGTAATGTTGATGGTATGTAATATTAGAGTTCTTTTAGATCAGTTTGCATATTCTAAAGTCCCGTTGATTATGAGTTTGGAACAACTAGCTTTAAAAAGCATGTATCGATTTTAGTTATTGGCAAATTTTGATTCACCCCCAGTTCATGTGTTCTCATTTTGTCAGTTGTAGTGTAATGTTTCTCTATATTCTGTATTTTTAATTTTACATAGCAACATTGTTATTATTATACAATTAGTTTAGTAGAATAATAATAAGCAACCATTTTTTCTAACGCATAGGGATGGGCACGAGTCAAGCTAAAACTCGAATCGAATCGAAGTCGAGTTTCGAGTCGAGTCAAAAGTAATATTCTCGAGTCGAGTTCCGAGCCGATTCACTGTTTTTGGCGTCGAGTTTCGAGTCGAGTCGAGTTTGATAAATGGCTCGCTCGTTTTAACTCGTTTTGAAATCATGGCCTGATTACACTGGAAAGCGAAAGCCATGAGAAATGTAAGCTAAGCAGTAATATGGAATACCTTTAGTGTTGCTCACGAGAGCGGACACTGCTCGTATCTCGTCTCGTCTCGATAGCGAGACTACAAGAAATTTTTTATAACAAGCTTAGCTCGGTTCGGCTTAACTGAGCCGATGGCTCGAGCCGGCTCGTTTGGGGTGAACCATCGGCTCGAGCTGGCGTGGTTGGGATGAGCCATCTGCTCGGTTCGACTCAACTGAGCGAAGGGCTCTAGCCGACTCGGTTGGGTGAGCTGTTAGCTCAGCTCACTTCTAGGTTTGGGTCGATAGTGAATTAGCTGTCAGCCGATCTGCTCGAGTCGTTGATAATTGTAAACCTGGGCCGAGAAGTTTTGAAGATATTTGGCCAATGCCCTATAATTTCTAACAATGTTTGGCTCGAGCTCGAATACTCAACCTAGACCCTCAACCCAAATTGAACAATGAACCTAGACCCTCGTGAACAATGTCCTTGACTCCTAGACTTCACCACTACCGAGGTTGGAAATCAACTACTTTTTTAGTATTCATATATAAACCGCCTATCTTTCATGTTTATACACAGTGTTGTTGTTATCATAATAATAAGATAATAATAATAATAATAAGTTGTAGTAGTAGTAGTATCATTGATAATAGTATAATTATATTGTCTATTTAAGATACTTGAAGAGAGTACTCGAAACTATACACCAGATTTGGCTCGACTCGACTCGAAACTCGACGCGAATTCGAGTCGAGATGGAGGAAATTTTTCAAGCCGAGTTTTCGGGTCGAGCTCAAAGATGTCTGTTTCTAGTCGAATCGAGTTTCAAAGAAAACTCGCTCGAATTCACTTGTGCCCATCCCTACGAGTAACGCAGTATGGCATTTTAGTAGATGTTACATTACATTAAAATGTTCATATAGTTGTCAAGTAAAAATTTGTCCTTGCATTTACATAAATCGACTCAGAAACTGCAATAATAATAATAATAATAATAATAATAATAATAATAATAATAATAATAATAATAATAATAATAATAATAATAATAGCGGTAGTAATAGTAGTACGGAAAATTGAAGTAATAAGATTTTTTCTCATATTCAAAGTTTCGGACCTAAAAGTAACGCGTTAGTAACGCGTTACTTTCAAAGTAAAGTAACAGTTACTTTTTTGAGGCAAGTAACGCGTTACTAACGCGTTACATTTTAAGAGAAAGTAAAGTAACTTGTAACGCGTTACATTTTTACAAGTAACTTACCCAACACTGCTTAAGTAGCACTTTAAGTAGGAATACAGCTGTAAATGTACGTACGAAATTTAATAAAACCCAATTTTGCCCAATAAAACCCAATTTTGCCCAATAAAACTCAATTTTACTCAGTAAAACTCATTGTGCTTTTCTAAAACTGTTTTTCACAGCCCTATTCAAAATAATTTCTACAACTAGTCATCTACGTTAAAAAGAAAGAAAGAAAATGAAAGTAACTGAAATCACGAAAGTACATCTGTGCTTGATGTATCTGGAAGATTCCTTTCCTGAGGCTTCTCTCGAGCGATAATAGAATTGAAAAAAGAATTTTATCCACTAAAGGGAAGTCCAGATTTCAAATTAAAATGTTATTTCTGAACATCCGAGCATTTGATTGTCCGTTCATTACTAACCCTTAATATAGCATTGTTTATTTTTCGGGAAAATCTGAAAAGGTAGTTTATTGATGCCGGTGAGCTTTATTCGATTTGATTTTTTTTTTTGTATTATAAAAATTAATATTTCATCAACAAGGGTACACTGTAACAAAATTAATTCGTCTCTAAATATCCCAGAAAGGGTAGTTGAGTGACAGGAATACAATTTGTTTCAACGGTTGTCTCCATAACAGCTTTGACGATTTAGTTCCTAATTCGTAAATAACAAGAACCAATCACAGTTCAGCAAAATAATAGTACGGTAGATTCATGTCTTTTATTTATAAATATTGCCCGGATATGGGCAGACAGTGATTTCTCTGTTATCTGAAATGCATACGAATTAATTGCTTCGTTCCCTTTGCTCTCTAGGTAAATGTATTCTCACAAAGTGTCTTGAGTATTCAATTTGTGTATAATATAGAGTTAGTTTCTGGTAGAACTTGGGTAACTAAGGGCTGTAAGTGGTTTCTTTCAGATATCCAACAGGGAGGCCACACCAAAGAAGTAGCGGAACGTGACTAGCTATATGCGTGCAGCGGGGTCTCTGAGGAATCTTAACCTAATTGGCTTCGTTTGCAAGACACGAGTTGAGCGGCATGACCTTCGTCTTTTTAAGTTTTAGGGTCGTGGTTAAAACCTGCGGCAGTTCTAACTTTTTCTTTTACGCCATTTCTCTATTACGCGTTTTTTTTTTCTTTATGCGGAAAGGCTAACTCATGAATAAACATTAGCACATCTATTTCACCAATCTGGTTCTCCCCAAGGTTTTTTTTGTATAAATTTATTTTTTTCTCTGTACATGATGGTTTTCGTCAGTTTTGTTAAAACTTGGAGGTGAAATCCAAATTTTAATTCAGAAATGAAATAAAATCTTCCGATGTTTCACGTATAAACCCTGCAGGCTTAAATTAAAGGAAGTGGTAAAAATGAAATGAGCTCTTTGTTTTACGTCCCACTATTACGGTATGTCATGGAGACTAAACAAGGTGACAATGAGAATGAATAAAATGGTGGAATTAAGAAAGTAGATAGAAATGAAAGAACCTGAGAAAACTCACGTAGACTGTGTTTGCCCCCTACAAAATCCATTTGACGCGATCTGGATCGAACCAGGATTCCATGCACCAAAGGTGAACGTGCTACTACGGAGCAACCACGGCTCTTAAAGGAGATAGTAATAAACAGTATAATAGTACAAAATGCATTTTACTTAACTCATTGACAATAACCTAGTTACACCCGTAAAGCATTAAAAAAAAATGAACATTAGAAGCCCGAATGAAACATTTCAAAGGAAGGAGACCTGATACCACATTTTAAACGTACTATAAAGCAGTTGCCTTGGGATTTTTTTCATGACTAAAAGGTTACCATTTGGGCCTTTCGTTTTGGTGAGTTGAGTTTGATTCCTAGTGGAGGTGAAGTGAAATTGAGGTGGAGAGCAAAGTTGATTCCAGGTTATACTGCGGTGGGTATACTTTTATGACCCCACCGCCAACCATCCGAGGATAGACTGCAGAAATGCCCAAGCTCGCAAGCCCGGCTCTGGGACTAAATTGGCCTATTAGCGCGACTCCTTGTAAGCAGAAGTTCTGTACGTGGATAGCAATCCAGAACCCAGATCCGAGTGAGCATTAAATCCTTGAGTCTGTGAAACCGAGCTCAGTGAGTTAGTGAGCCTGAATTGGAGCCACATTGAGGATAGTGAATCTAAACCCACACGAGCCTAAGAGAGGTCTAGTAGCAAAATAGGTAGCCATCTTTGCGTGAAGATTTTTATGAGCATGAGATCAAGTTAGTGCGCCCCTTAGTGAAAATGTCGCGAGCTATATTGAGGTTAGTGAGCGCGATTCTATTGAGGATAGTGATTCTGTGCCTTCGGAAACTCCAATTCCAAAATCGCCATCTTTGCGTGCAGATTTTATAAAAATGAGATTAAGCTAGCGCGAGGCTTATTGAGGGTAGCGAGCCTAAGTCGAGAGAGTACGGTACTGAACCATCGTGAACCTAATTGGGATTAGTGAACTCGAACCACATTGAGAATAGTGTGTCGGAGCCTGTGTGAACTTTAATTGCAAAATAGCCGTTTGTGCTCGATTGAGTTGATAATTAGAATATTGTAAAGATTCCGTCTTTTTGAGTAGAGCTAAAAATGATACAGGGGAGTGTGGACTTCGCTATCACCTTTTATTGCAAAAGTTTCTTCTTGTATACAACAGTAATAAATATTGCAGATAAATGTAAGTTTCTCTAAATAACTTCGTGAATTGCTGGTGAATTAGCAGGAAGCACAATGACGATGCGTCTTAGGGTGTGTTGGCTAGGTTCCTCTAAATGACCAGACGTCTAAGAGAGTATAGGATAGTTGCCTCTCAATGACCATGCGTCGTAGAGAGGGGATAAGGAACTCTCAATGACCGGGCGTCTTAGAGAGTTGGTGGTTGATCAATCTAATTGATGCCTTCTGCGGTGTTTTGTCTCATTTTATCCATAAATGTTGCTGACTGCTTGGATTTACGTCACTTGCCGATAGTTGACAATCGTTGTCGACGTCTTCTTCGTGGCTGTCGTCTGAGGTGTGTTTACAGCCAGCACGTGGTGTCGGAAGCACGTGGAACGTTGCAATGTGCTTGATAAACGAAAGACCAAAGTTCGCTAACAATTTAGTCTGTGGTTAGACTGATTTACGGAAAGCTTACTACGATTTCCCACAACAAATTCGACATTTCCATTCTTTCTGATAAGGTAATGAGATCCGACGAAGCTGAAGCCCGTCTCCTATTACCAGTGAAAGGAACACCTTTAGCGATTAAGTCTACCGCTAAAGGTGTACTCAGTGTTGACATTTGAGGTTTGAGACACTTTTTTTTATGTATGATCAGAGGCATCACAGCACCATTAAGTGCCGACCAAAATCCATGGTTTGACCACAACTCAGCGGAGCCAAATCCAACCTAAGAACTTCCTGAAATCAGAAAGGGTCAAATCTGCCTATCTCACATTGGGCATACTGTGTGTTTCAGATGTAAAGCATCACGGGCAGTGGCCAATGGTGCACGACATTCCGCGCGGTGTTGCCGGATTTCGGATTCCCCTTCTCGCTCGTCCTCCAGTTGAGATTATGACACATACATTGGCAACATTATTCACAATGTAAATGTACTATTCCAGCAAACTCAAGAATTTTGGCTGTGCATCCTAAAAGTATATATAGTAACTAAATTACTTACCTATTAACTTTTCTAGTGGATATGCTAAACACTAATCTTCAACATTACTTTCACTATCGACTATGTCAGTTAATATTTTGTCATTGTCTGAGTCTTGTAAATTTATTGTTATGGGTTCCAAAAACTAAACACAAAAAATAATTCTCCGAGCTTAACTTCGTAGCACTTGAAAGAAAAGGAAAGAAAAAATCGTAGAAAGAAAATAAAACTTTCTGCTGTACTCTGTTTGCTTAAAGACATTGTCAACTACAACCGAATTACCACGAAAGAAATCAAACGAGACACTGATGAATTCTCATTATGCTAGAAGAGAAGTTAGGTTCCTACACAACTAGCTCCTTTCTTTCCTTATTCGTTTTCATAACAAGTATCACGCTTGGGCTTGGTGTAGGTGCCACGAAACCAATCCATCTGATTCCTAAGCAACTCGATATGCTCGAGTTTATTTTGGATTACGATAATTTATGACACCATTCAGACGCCTGATGCATTTGGTTCCCTTATAGAGGAGAAAAGAGGGTGTTAAAAGTCGCACATAATAAGGCAGAAGAACGTGAAAGAAAAAAGGGAACAGAAAACATACTGCGTTTCTTCTGTCGAATAAGAAAGAACCTATCTTGAAGTAAATTTCAAAACAAATTACAAACTTTCCATGATTTATTCTTACAATGTTAGGCTTACATATATAAATCAGATTGCAAAGGTATGTAGCCACGGGGGAAAAGGGGGCCCTGTCTTTCCAAACTATTTCCAACTCCAAAACGAGGTTCGTCTGGTATATTTAATAAACTTATTTAACAGTTAATGCAAATGAGGGACGTTTATAGTGAAATATGAAAATTTTTAAAAAAAAGCAAACATCATCAATACGGTTTCTATACCTAATTGAAACAACTAAAATTAATCGTATGCTTTATATTCTCATTTCCCTAACTGAGGCACTGTGAACTCGCTATTATATTATTGCATAATAATATCTGAGTTGATACTTTTTCGAGTTTTTTCCTTTTAGTATTTTAACCTACATGAACACAAAAGCAGATAAACAGACTGCTATAAACAGCATTTGTTTTCTTATGAATAGCTTATTCATTTATGTCTTATAATCCTGTTTTCAACTTCAGTACTGTCAAGATCCGTTTTTTGATAAGGTAGCATCGTGAAAACATAATATGTATAGTATACATGGTGAGTTAAAATGCTTTCATATTCTGAAAGAGGTAATTTGTTCTGTTTTTAATGTGTGAAAAGCTTTCCTCCCCCTGAAAGTAATGTTCCCCTAGAACAACCTGCTTATTACACCCCTGATTCTTCTGTAATAAAAGTTGAGTTCCAGTTCCAATCGAAGAAAAATCCACTGGAAAGTAGACGTGGGACTCAACGCTCGTTTTACTAATTGTTTTATATGGAGACCTTTAAAAGTGTGTATCATGAAAACCAGTTGTCATAAAAAGATGTAGTTTTCACGTATGTTCGTAATTCTTTTCTCTACTTGGTACACTGTAAATCAAAAAGGTGTAATTTTACACCAAAAAGGTGGCAGAATTTAGGTTCCACCTCAAGGTGTAAGTAAAGGGTGTAAAGTTTCCACCGGCTGATTTGTTACACCCCAAAGGTGTACAGTATCGAGTTCGCACAACTACACCCACGTGGTGTAAGGTTGCACCCAAAAATGTTAACTAACACTTGTAAGGTGCTACCCAACACTTTATAAGTGTAACGAACCTGCAAATTTTGCCGCCAAACTATCACTCCTTGGGTGTAAAGAAACACCTTTGAGGAGTAACTTCACTGCCTTCACTTACACCCTTAGGTGGAACCTAAATGCTGCCACCTTTGAGGCGTAATTGACAAGTTGGAAGGTGTAACTGAAAAGAAAGGTGTAACATTACACCTTAGGGTGAAACAATTTTTCTTGTTTCACTCTAGTTGCACCTTAGGATGGAAAATTAGGGTTAGGGTGTAACCTTTGAGTTACACCTTAGGGTGTAAATGTTTCCACGCGAAAGGTGTAATGGAATATGCTCCCACCGAAGGTGTAAGAAATCACCTTTCAGGTGCACCCCTTCGTACAGGTGAATGCTGGTTGCATAACGTTACCTGCAATGTATTGTGTTGATCTGTATATTACTTTACATGCAGTGCACATGATAAGGCGTGGAGGCCTGTAGTCTCTAAAAATTGGGTTCAATTGGCAGATTTAATCAAGAGTAGCATACTTGAAAGGTATGCAACTTTTCAGGTGTAGCTACTGACTACATCATTTCTCATGATGGGCTTTTCTCACTTGTCTTTATTAGTTGGTGTGTTTTTCCTCAAACACGAAGAAGAAAACAAAATTTGAAGCATTAGTCCATCATGCGAAATCATGTAGTCAGCTGGTACATATGAGAAGTTGCATGACCTTTCATGTATGCTACTCTTGATTAAAGCTGCCATTGCACCCAATAATGTGCACTGCATGTAAAGCAATACACAAATCAACACAATACACTGCAGGTAACGTTATGCAAATAGCACATACCTGCGGGAAGGGGAAGCACCTGAAAGGTGATATCTTACACCTTCGGTGGGAGCATATTCCATTACACTTTGACAAAGTCTTCATTAGAAGTGAAAATACATACATTGAACGTACATCATTTACTATTCTACAAGTTGTACACTTTTAACAAAATCAAGAAAAAATTTTGTTATACATAAAGTTATTTCGTTTATTTCACTTAACTAAACATTACATTTACATACATGGAATATAAACTATGGAAGAAATATATTAGTAACCTACAAGGAAATATGACAGGATTCCCACTTTTGTGGCGACCGAAAATTTTCTGCCTTTTCCTTGTCACAATTTACAAGTTTTCAGGTGTATACAGGGTGTTAGATTAATACGTATACAAAAAATGAATGTTAGATACTGGATGTGAAAACAAGCAATATATATATATATATATATATATATATATATATATATATATATATATATATATATATATATATATATATATATATATATATATATATATATAAATTAATTAAAAACTGTTCTTGAACTTTGAACAAGATCTACGTTTCAGAGATATATGCTTATAAAAGGGTGGGAAATGAATTTCAGAGGCCTATATTTCAAATATTATCCAACGTAGAAGGAAGTGCAGCTTAACAAATCACTTACGAAATCATAAATGTTTTATTTTAAAAATGCGTTTCAAAACTGTGCGATGCGTGCGCAAGGGATTCCCCAGAGCTATGATGAACCAATGAAATTTACTGTTGGTTCGTCAAGCTCTTTCCTTGGGCACGTACCGCACAATTTCGAAACATCCATTTCTTAAACAGAACAGGTTCAAATTCAGGTAAAATAGTACTTACATTGCAAACAAATTGCCGAAGCTATCGAGAAATTCTTTGAACTTTATAAATATAGACGGTGCACACAGAACGGAAAACAAAATGGCGGTCATGGCGAGCCCACCCCCTAAAAAAGAACAGATATATATGCCTTCTTAAGTGATTTAATAAGCCACACTTTCTACGCTGGATAAATAGTACTTCAAATAAATAGTACTACTTCTCCGTGACCTTCCTGACATTTGGTAGAAAAGTCCCTGACTTTCATGACAAGTGTTGGATGACGATACATAAATAAGGAATAAATAACGGTGAATATTTATATATGAGAACATTTAGAGACAAACAGTAATCAATTGCTCATACTTACATTCCACTTACCACCCATATAAATCTGAGTAACGTTCCATACTGTGATCATTAATGGTTGTTAAGCTGAAATTGGCGATTTCAAGTCATTTTCCCTGACTTCCCTGGCCACTAGGAACCCTGCATAAATATTAACTTATGGAGTTTTTTAACATTTTTATTCTCTCTTACAATTTTAGAGATTTAGCATTTGTCGTTGTATTAACTATACAGGTTTAAATATATGCTGGAAAATCTTTGCTGAACCAGCTTAATACAGTAAAATTTTCCAGCATGTCTGTCGGCTTTGAAACCTGTTGCTGCATCGAGCATATTCAGCAAAACTCAGCAAGCTTCCATAATAATTCCAGCTTGAATTCTTGACGAAACCAGCAAGGTATTTTAACCTGGTATAGCTTCTATTTTTCCCCGAGGTTACGGAACGCCGACACGGCTTCTTTTATTTCCAAAGAAAGCCTTACACCGCTGCAAATAGTTTGTTCAACCACCGCAATCAAAGGTGATTCGCTTATTTATTTGATGAACTAAATAAAAAAGATACTAAAAACTGAAACAGGGCTGCGGCCTTCGAGATTCGAAATATGCACCCCGTGGCCCCGTAGTCCTGAGAAGTTAGCCATCACAAGTTTAAACTCTTTTTAAATAGTTTATATCAAAAACTAGGGCAACAAATAGTGTAAACTTCAGGCTCACATTTCTCTATATCTGAAAGTCAATCCATCTACGTTGATTGTATCTAATTTTCGAATTTTAGTCAGAATATTCCGGATTTGAAACCCGGTGGGCTACAAAATTTCTAAGGTGAAAACCGGGATCAGATGGTATTTAAGCAGTAAGTTCCCTTTCCCCAACCCGCAGTCAAATAAGGGTGTTAAGCCGAAACGAACCAATCGATATCAAACTATATATATCTGCTTGCCTAAATGCGCATTATTTCAGAGAGAAGCCAAAGCTAACTGTGCTTAAATATACAGGGTGGGCATGAAGGCATCCCGTAAAAAGAGATGTCAAAACGAGAATATACGCATTTCTTCATTTCTATACCGTAAAACGTATCGAGGTAACAAACTTTGCCCCAGAGTTTCGCGGATTGTCCCAGGCAAAGTTCAACTATAGAATTTTCAAATGACAAGAGGAGCCATCGTTTACAAGGTATTGTTAAAAGAAAGAAGATGGAACAATTCCCGGAATCTAAAAATTAATGCAATGTTAGAGAATTTGAGGAAAAGCTGCGAAGACTACAGGATGAAAGAAAAAGCTACGGCGAAGATAACTGCGGCTATTTTAAAATCAGAGGGAAAATCTCAGAACAACTAACTTGTTTCCAGTATCTAAATGCCGCCTCGGGTCTCTACGCTAATTCTGTAGCCAATTGGTGGAAGATCTAAATCTCAACACAGTTTCCGGCAAAGTCTATGGCCAATCCTCTAAATGCGAAACAGTGAAACGGATAGAAAAACAGAAACAAAGTGTATCATCATTAAAAAGGAAAATACCTTGCTTTAAGGGTAAGAAGTTTTTCCCCAGCGTCCCCCGTGGGTTTCGAAACCATTTCAGATTTCTTGGAGTAGCCATATATTTTTTGAATTAAAACAGTGGTGATAGTTTTACCTAACTCCATTTTGCATATAAATGAAATCTTTCAGTTTTACGTACCATGATTATACCGGTTAGGCTAAAGGAGACGGTGATTATGAGAAATGAATGAAATGGTGGAGTGAAGAAAGTGGGAGGAAACGGCACAACTCCGAGAAAACCCACGAGCACGGTATTTGTCCACCCCAAAGTCTACAAGGCGCGACCTGGGATCGAACCAGGGACTCCAAGTACCGGAAGTGAACGCATTACCACTGAGCTACCGCGAACTCATCTATTTTTCATAAAGGATAACGTTGAGACTCGATTCTAATTTCTTCATTCTATTAGAGTATTTCTACAACAAAACCGCTTGCATAAGTTTTTTAAAGTATCAAGCTTGAGAAGAACGAAGTTTATCTTCCACTCTTACCTCAGTGCTCAAAGATACCGGTGATGAAACAATTTGCCAAAAATCACGCGGACTCTTCTTACATCAATTCATGAAGATGATGAGTGAAATATTAGGTACCTAAATTTAAGATTTAAAAAAAAAAAAAAAAAAGCCACCCAACCTTTTACAACCATACGAAGCACAGTTTAATACTTATACTTGAAAAAAAAAATACAACTGGTTGATGACGATTGCCTTTGTCTTTGAATTTCATATGTGGATAACAATACAGGGCTTTTCAGGTAGAGGAGGGAGAGGGTCAGATTTTATTAAAGACAATCGTACGTCTGATATGTTTGAACTATAGCCAAATTGTGCTTATGGGTTACACTCAGTCCTCTGAAGTCAATCGACAAATTAATACGTATTACAGACACAAAGATTACATTAGGTTCCCAAGTTTAAAAATTATATTGTATGTTAAAACAATAAAATTAATTCTTTCCATTTGAGACACAGAATCTGAAAGAAATTGTAAATTTATTATGTGTTGAAGCAACTACACTTACCCTTACATTATCCACACTCTGATGTTTTATCAATACTTTTATTCCATATTTACCAAAATGCTGGATTTCAATAATAATCCTAAAAGAAAGATGTACTATAATCAAGTTTCACTAGTCAATCCCAAAAGACAAGCTATCCAATCCCATAGCTTTTTTTAAAAAAATAAAGGAAAATTTTTTCTTCACCTCCTTTTCCCCCAAAGAATTCACATTCATAGAAAAAAATGAAATGAAAATTCGTTAGTTTAACTTCCCATGCTTACGCTCTTTATGATGGAGAAGGCAGATGTTTAGCAGGTAAAGGATTCTAAAATTAAGTTTTGGTTCTCACTTGGAATTCAACCCAGAACCACGTACAGCAATGGTAAATGCGCTAGCCGATAGACCAACGGCGAGGACTTCCACAGTTCTCGAGTGGAAACGTATCTGAATTCTTCCCTGGCCAAAACAAGAGAAAATAATTTGTTAACCGATAAATGTATACTTGAAACAAACTCAAGCATAGTGAGCCTTAAATTGATTTAAACTTACAGTTACAAGATATTGTGTAAGTCTCTAAGTTATCCAACACTAAAGCAATCTTTTAGTCATTGATATCGTCAGTGCTGTGCTTTAAGGGTTGCTCCTGTTTTATAATAAACTCGAATAAAACTATTTTTTTTTTTTTTTTACCTAATCTGCTTTAGATAGTGGTGTAGTTTTGGCGCACCACATTTTGAAAGACTTACAGGTAAAATTTAATACTTTGTATGAAAAGATATATTTATAAGGAACATATTTCTGCAGGCGACAAAATTTTATGCAAAGTAATACAGCTGTATTTTAGGTTTACAAATGTAGGGGTACTAGTGTACAATCATTACATGGGCCTTAAAGTGGATAAAATAAGTGAGTACATATGAGAGATTACTCCATTAAATGTTATTTTTCACTAGCGGTGTATTCTGCACAATGTACAGAAGCAGTATTTTATGTTCGCAAGTGGATCGTTACTAGTATGAAACCATAATAATTGCTATTGAAATTCATATACTTGCCAAAATCCATTTCTTTTTCACTATCTTCGCTTATGCATATACACACCAGCACTGACGCGCCTGTTCCCTTCGTACACACCCGCGCAGGCACACCAGCTTTGCCCTACTCTGACTCGGTTACATAGCATTCGTGCTTTTTAGTGACCACCTATCACAGGTTGGTTTATGCTTTTGCACTGTAGTTCTTGTGCCGTACATCCGGAAACTGTATTTATAAGCAAATCGAAAAAGAATTGCAATATTTCAACAATTATTTCTGGTGGCCTTCTTGAATTTTATCTGCGCAAATTGAGATATTTTCATGTTGCCCAGCACAAATCTTTTAGGAAACAATAAGAAGGAAATTGGTGAAAGAATTATAATTTTTCAACAATTATTTCGATTGGTGCGTAAACCCGCAAGGTGCTTGATACATGGTAGTATCTCACTTACGTAAGTTTTACGTCGTTCTTAAATTGGTAATTTCCATGCATATGTCATCATACACAATAGTTCTGCATTACTACAGGAATGATGAACCATTCCTCCATTTAATAACAACTATATAATTTATGGCGATCTTTATTAAACGCAAACAGATTGGGCTACTTATAACATGTAGGCCTAAACTGCAACCTGTAAAAATAGTTAGATACACTGCAGAGTGAAACTCTTCCCTCTCGGTATTTAGTGTCGTCACCACTGTTTTTATCGACGCAGAAACTCACAGAAAATGATAGAAAATATACGCATTTCTTGCTATACACTAACATACAAGTAGGTTGCCGAGCGAGCGTTAGCGAGTGAAGGCGGGTTAGAGCCCCGCAGGATACGTTGTTTTCTGCCTTTATTACAACTCAGTGGGAAGGGGGACCTGTGTTTTAGAACCTTGCCTACTAAACTTGCTACCTGAAATAATAAGCCTACCTGTGGCAATGTTCTACCCAGTGTTACGGATATGTTATTTGGCAGTAATGCCAAGCGAAGTCATGTATGAAAGTTGTTGGTTTAACAGCAATATAGAACCATCCCATTGTAGTCGACGTGCTCGAGGTTCAAAGTTGTAGTAGAGAAAGTGCATCTCGTGTTCCAAGCTTTGCAAATTAAATATAACAACGTCTATTCCAGCTTTGAATGCACCATGCAAGAGTTGTTTCAATATAACGTTCTTAAACATTTCTTAATTGGTTACACTCTTAAATGATAAAAACATTAATCACAATGGTACTAACATTATGAAATGCTATACTTTACCTGTAATGTTGTGTTTCTTTCCAAAAGCGCGTATGATACATGCAAAAAAAAAAAAAAAAAAAAAATGTAATTCAAGTCAGTTTCCGGCACTACGTGAATCAACCTGTCATACTATTTTTTTTTACACCGCACTCTATTATTTACACTTGTCGTATATTTCGTTTGAAGACCAACGTTAAAAATATTTATATTTGAAAAGAATACTATATTTGCATACCTGACTATAATATATACTTACCAGAGTAATAAAATGACTAATGTGAACTTCCTGATTGAGCAGTTTACACCTCTGCGTAATCGTTTACACCCTTTTTAAAGGGTGTAAAGTAAAACCTTATGCTTGCCTTACACCTGTATGTGGAACTTTAACACCGAAAGGGTGTATACGTGACACCTAAGGGAGTTTTATTCACAAAAACACCTCATAGGTGCTACATCACACCTAAAAAGGGTACTTTGGGGTGTTTCATTACACCATACGATTTACAGTGTATCAGTTAATGTGCTAGTACAATATTTCTAATAAGCGCCTCTGGTATTGTCAAGATGCGCAGTAGCGCGAGAAGTCAGCGTGCAGAACTACTTGTCGCGAATTGTCAACACCGCTCAAAGCCAATTGGACGCCGCGTGAAGCCAACTCAAGGTCATGATGCTTATCATTTGAAACACACAATAGGTACCACATAAATTACCAGACCCAATGGCACACGCAGTTCGCCTATTTGGATTGGGATTAACTTCTTTTCCAGCAACATGGTCTCTAGTGGAAAGTGTTGCCAACAAGACGACACGAGAAGTAAGAGCTCTTTCCCTCGTGCCTAAGCAGTTAGCGTGCGCGCCTTTGTCAAGGGAGACCCGGATTCAACTCCCAGCAGGAGCTCATATTCGGATTCCATCTTAATCAGTAGGTCGACGTCTTATATAGCCTCGTTGCTAAACAGGACACTAAAATCACATCAAGGCACGAGGAATAAGGTTTTCTTGTCTCTTCTCGTAAATTTTGTAGGTCTCGTTTTGTATATTTATGTAAAAAAAAAAAAAAAAAACATGTGCCTTGTTTTTTTCTTAATTTTATCTATTTGTTACCGTAATCTTTTCCACGTTACAATAGGTTCACCGTCCACATGAGAGTGTTATAACAACATTTAAGCCACATTTATTATTGGAGTATTTTGCGTGTCTTCGAACGTTGATAAACACCTTTTATTATGTTCATACACTCACTTTATCAATTTTGCCTTTTATTATGTTCATACACTCACTTTATCAATTTCGCCTTTTATTATGTTCATACAACCACTTTATCAATTTATAGTTTTTAAGTAGTGTGGTTTATCAAAACTCCTTTATATAATAGTTATCCTGCCCGTCTGTCCGGAAGACAAAAATTCAGAAACTATGATCATTCATCACCAAATTTGATCAAAATTTAGACGATTTAAAAATAGAAACCGAGTTTGTTTTTGGAGCCCATACTCAAACCGGAAGTGGTAAAAATTAACCATTTTCGGTTTTAACGCTGACCAATGTAGAACAGAAACGATAATAGAGAGAAGCGTTTTTTTTTTTTTTTTTTTTGCAACCAATTAAGTTTATATACAGGCGCGAATCCAAGGAGAGGCTATAGGGGCTGTAGCCCACCTTGACGTTCAGGTATACACTGGATAAAATGGGCTTCAATCCTACTTTACACTGGATAAAGCGGCAAACTATGGTGTAGCCCCTCCCTTGATCATATCCGCCATTGTATAAAACTTTCTGCTCTATTAAAATCGGAAGTAGTAGTAAATTGCAATCACTTTCGGTTTTGGTAGTGTGTCCAGCATTGTCATGGTACGTTGCTTTGAGACGGTGAATCGTCTATAAAAAACAGCTTCTCGTTTTACAGTTTTCGTTTTATGGCAAAGTTGAAATCGGAAATAACTGATTTGAACCACTTTCGATTTGCATAGAGAGTTAACGGAGTAAATGGAAAATATCCTTCGGAAGGTGAATGTTGCAGAAAACCTATCTCGTTATGCAGGGGTGTAGCCAGCAGGTTTGTGTAGGAGGGGCCCATCGTTTTTGAGGGGGGACCAGCTACATTGTACAAAGCCAAAAAAAAAAAAAAATGTGTTGCTGCTAGTGTTTTTGAGGCCTGAAAGAAAGGAAAATTTTGGTTTCCTTCTGGAAAACTAAAAACACTATTTTAGCTGCTGCTGCTTCTTTTCTTCGTTTTTCTTCTTCTTCTTCTTATTATTATTATTATCCATAAATTATCTTCAAGATAGTTTTTATTATGCTTAGTCAAGAACTACTGCCCGGGACCAAACGCTATACTTTTGTGCATAACTATAAAGGTAACTAAGGAAGTTCTGCCCCTTTTCGTGGAGATCTGTGTTCAATTGGACTTCACACCATGAGTTGAATGCGAGTGGAGATAGGCGAACGCCAGTTGTTGGTATGGTTATATCCAACATACTACCTGGTACTGGCAATTCAGATACACCGTGAACTTGCGTAAAGACAGAGGGAACATAGAGGGAACATGGGACATCCACAGAGTGTCATAAGAGCATGTATGTTGAACGAGTTCAAATGGAGGTCAAACGCCGTTGTAGCGGGGCGAAAGATATGCCAGACCTTTGGTGAGGATGTCGTGACGACGTGGACAGTGCAGCGATGGTTTAACAAGTTTAAGGACGATGACGAAACACCCGAAAACACCACGTGCCAGAACACCAACACACGTACAAAGAGAAACTGTTACTACAATTCATTGTGTGGAGAAACCATTCGGCAGCACATCCATCAACTTGGGAAGCACTACAAGTTGGGTTGATGGGTCTCACATGTTTTGACTCCGGGCCAGAAGGCAACGCAGCAGTCGTCTATGTTTATTTACTGTTTCGGAGCCATTTCTGGACAGAGCGTTGACATGTGATAAAAAGTGGGTCCTATACGAAGCTCCACGGCGCCGTCATCATTGGTTAGCATCCCATGAGCCGATTTCAAAACAGTCGAAACCAGCACTGTACTAGAAGAAGGTCCTTCTGTGTATTTGATGCATCATGCATCGGGAACTGCTACCAGCTGGTCAGAGTATCAATGCAACTGTGTAGTGTCAGCAGTTGAGCTGTGCTCAACAACTCAAAACTCTGGAGCCATCACTTCTGAATTGCAAATGGGTCCTCGTTTACGGAACAACGCTAAGTCCCGCGTGGCTAGAATGACTCAGGACATCATTCTCCGCCTTGGATGGGAAACAATATTGCAACCACTATATTCCCCGGAATTGCACCGTCCGATTATCACCTGTTCCATTCTTTGGACAATCACCTTAGAGAACGCCAGTTCAAATCCCTAGTAAAAGTCCAAAATGCACCTGATACCTTCTTCGTTTCACGGCCCACCAAATTCTACCGCGATGGAATCCGTGGCCTTCTAGAATGGTGACAGAAGGTCGTCGATGCTGATGGAGACTATTTTTGATCTTCCAGGTTAGGTGACATCGATGTTCGAAGGTGGTGGGTGAAAAAGCAACAAAACTTTTCTTAGTTACCTTTATATTTAAATTTAAGACCTTGTATACAGAACCTATCTACACAAGTTTGATTTTCTTTGAAATTTCACTTAATTTTTTACGGTTTCCTGACAAAGTTAGCTATACTTACAGTAAGCCAGAGCTTTAAAAGTGGAATAGAGATGGCAGCAGTGTCGCTTAATGCTTAGTAGGTGATCGTATCATAGCTAAGTATTTTCACTAGTTTTCGTGTATTTCTAAATTTGCTTTAAAGTAACTATATACATTCTGGTGTTTATTAATAATAAAAAAAAAGAAGGCTAGATTACGTATACCACGATGGTAAGTAAAAGAAACTCGTTCTCGCAATTTGTTATCTACAGTGTAAAAGAAAGAATCAGTGTTACGAAATGTAGAAGATAGAAAGAAGATAGTTTAGTTGCCTCATGCATTGCACTTCGCATGAAACGAACAACGAAGCAAAATTTTTGGAAAGGGTAATATGCGGCCGCATCATCCCTATTATTTGTACTACACATTTATACAGCTGACTTTAAACCCACCTGGCTACCCACAGCACATATTGAATCCGGGAAGTTAGCTATACTTACAGTAAGAGTTGAACCCACGAAACAAATATTACTGGCTATACAGTGTGTCTGATAATATAAAACCAAAACGGGTAATTAATACTTTTTTTTTCCTAACGCGTCTCTGCTTTCGTGATTGATTTAGTGAAACCAAATTTGTGGCTGAGGAAGTTAGAAAAGTAGTTAAAGTAATTTAAACTTCCTGCAACAGAAAGTGTTCGTGATATTAAAAGCGCTGTGACCCGTAGCTGAAAACACTGGTGACACCACGTAGGATAAGATTCTTCCATTTCATCCCGAAGAGAAAACATAATCCACGAATCTTGTATCAAAAGTTGATGGAGAAGAAAAAGAAGAAAAAAGACCATTTTTGTGGTAATAAAAGTTTTTTTCTTTTCTTTTTAGTTGGTTACAGCAGTCTCCATCTCGCTTCACATAGCACGTTTAATTTTCCTCTGAATTTGAGATTCGTTAGGTTGAAAATTAATGATGGCAGATGGTGACAGGATGTTAAACGAAGCGCTTCTAAGCTGAATGAAAGAGTAACTTCCATCTTCAACATTCTGTGATGATTAGCCTGTTTTAAAGGACGGTTTACACGTCTATTCCTTTTTTTTTTTTTTTTTTTTTAGTAGATGGTAGTGCAGTAATTTTCTAGTTCCGAATTGTCTTAATATGAACATTAAATAATAATAATAATAATAATAATAATAATAATAATAATAGTATTTGCACTCAAGTTATGCAACCTGATAAGTAGATCCCAAAGGACCCCTTTGCGATTCTAAAGTGCTGGATCCAGAGTTTTGAGATTGTCTTGAACACGGTTCAACTGCTGGCAGTACACAGTTGCATTGATGCTCTGACCAGCTGGTAGCAGTTCCCGATGCACGATGCCGCAGGCAGTACACCAAACACACAGGAGGACCTTCTTCTGGTGCAGTGTTGGTTTCGGCTATTTTGGAACCGGTTCATGAGGTGCTAACCGATGATGACGGCGCCGTGGCGCTTCGTACAGGACCCACTTCTCATCACATGTCAATACCCTGTCCAGAAATGGCTCCTTCCTCAGACGAGACACCAAAGAAACACAGGTGTTTGTTCGGATTGCTTTCAGATCATGTAGGACCCATCAACCCAACTTGCAGTGCTTCCCGAGATGATGGTGGTGGTGCCGAATGGTTTCTCCACTCACACTGAATTGTAGTACCAGTTCCTCACATGTCTGTCTTCGCCTCAATTGCTGCCTGAAGATCTTTATTTTGAACATCTGTTTGTCTTCCGGCACGTGGTGCGTCTTCGAGTGTTTCGTCTCCATCCTTAAACTTGTTAAACCACCGCTGCTGTCCGCGTAGTCACGACACCCTCACCAAAGGCCTGGCATATCTTCCGCCCCGCGGAGCAGCGTTTTACCCCAGTTTGAACTCGTACAACAAACAAGCCCTTATGACGCTGTGTGGAGGTCCCTTGTTCACTCTGTCCTTACGCACGTTCACGGTGTAACTGAACAGCCACAACCAGGTAGTATATTGGATATACCCACTAGTGTTGCTCACGAGACCAGGTTTGGGGCATTCTCGTCTCGAAAATTTGTCGTGAAGGTAGTTCCGTCTCGAAAAGTACATATGTTTCTATTGAAAGAGCTCTGTCTCTTCTCGTACCCCTTCACGAAAATTCTGTCTCGTCCAACAACTGACCTTCGCCTTATCTCCATTCGCATTCAAATCACGGTGTGAGGGCCAATTGAACACAGACCTCCACAAAAAGAGAGAACTTTCTTGATCACCTTCATATTATTATTATTATTATTATTATTATTATTATTATTATTATTATTATTATTAGTGCGGTAGTGATTTGATTTTATCGGCACTAATTTACTCGCTGATTTTATATAACGTTGCAAATATCTTCTAGATAAATTAATCAAGAAAAAATTAAAAGGTAATTCCCTACAGAATATGATATTTCAGTGCAGTTAGTTCCTTATGATTCTATCAGACACCAACGCTGTTCGGCGATGAAATTTGTGTTTATACTTTATTACACAGCAAAAATTATTTAAAGAAGTTCTAAATACATCCCTTACTAGAAAATCATGTATGTCTTCAGCACTTCAAATTTTATTTTGACTTTCGAAGTTGATTGCCTAAATTTTAACCTTGGAAATTTGGATGTGGAGGAAAATAGAGAAGGTTAGCAGGGTAGAGAGGAAAACGAATTAGAAAATGCTGGAAAAATATAAGAGACGAGAGCAATATTGGACGATATAAGGAAGCGAAAAAATGGACGGATCACAAGTTTCGATCTTGCTAAGGGATTGCATTCTGAGAGATGTAATAAAGGGGTTGATATCAGGAGAGCGAGAGTGTGTAAGAAGGTTGCAATTGATAGATTGTAATAAGGAGGGTGATACATTATGTTGGGTTGCGAGGAAGAAAAATGAAATGAAATCTTTAAGTTTAACGTCCCACGGTTATGCCGGGTAGTCTAAAGGAGACGGTGATGATGAGAAATGAGTGAAATGGAGGAATGGAAAAAAGTGGGAGGAAACGGGAGAACCCCGAGGAAACCCACGAGCACGCTGTTTGTCCACCGCAAAGTCCACACGACGCGAGCTGGGATCGAACCAGGGACCCCAAGGACCGGAAGTGAACGCTCTACCACTGAGCCACCGCGCCCCCCTTTTGCGAGGAAGATATTAGCGAGAAATCGCAAAAATGGAAGCTTACCTAGTAAACGGAAACTGGCCTGTTATTAATGGCAGAACATTGAGGAGGAGGATAATTATACTACAAATAAAAAAGCCTAAACAATGGTTTATGCATACGAATTGGCAAGCATTTTTTTTCTGGTGGCAGCTTTGTGAGGTTCTAGTTCTCTCAAACGGGTTAGATTGTCAGGTCAGGTCACTCGGGTCGGTTGTCGGGTCAGGTCACCTCGGATCGGATTGTCGGGTCGGTCTTCAATCTGACCTGACCCGACCCGTTGAGAGCACTAATCCCAATGTTTTCGAAACTTCCACTTTGAAGGAGAGAAGAAGCAATTTCTAAAATTTTTTCTCCATGCTCAGTTTGTCGTTGCCATTCTCATCGTCACGGATGAACGCAAACCAAAATTAACCTATCAGTCATAAGAAGGTCAACAAGGACTATGCAAGACCATAAATAGAGTTGCCATCTGAAATGCAGTGTTGCCAGTTTATCAGAAAGTTAGAAGCAGTAAAATAAAATACCAAGTCGCACAACGGAAAAATGTGTAAGCAACACAAATACAACAGAAAAGACTAATTACACATGCGTAAAAAGAGTGGACGCTGAACTGTTCGAAATTAATTTTTGAACATAGCATTTTCCTCGAGTAAGGTTGCCAACTGACCGGTATTTTCCTCAGGTTTAGTTAAAAATACAATTACTAAATTCTTCTGTTCTGAAGATTATGGGCGGGTGCCGCTAATTTTATTTTTCCAAGTTAGCAACCCTATCCTTTAGCTGTATTTTTTGTTATGTCACTTTCATTAAAATTAATATCTGAGGGGTTTTATGGAGTTTTTAAAAGTATTGCAAGAATATTGTATAGTATGTTACGAGGCTCTCATGTTAGGGAGATGAAACTTAGTGTATATAAGTTCCTCATTAAAAGCAAACGAATACCTGCTGCAGCGCTTTCGGAAATTCCGCTTTTAAGAATGGGGATTTGGCCAGCTATATTTAATCTCAATATTTCGAAATGGCGTTGAGGTTCTGTTTTATCATTACAGAAAAACTGGTGTTACGTCCTAAGTGAATTTTAGAACATAAATTTTCACTTGAGCTGGATTTTTATCATGTTACTTTCATTAAAACGCTTAACCTTTAAAAGAGGGAAGGAGAATTAGAAACGTCAAAAATAGAATATATCGCTAGTCTTTCATCTTAGGGAGATGAAATTCGGCATATAGACTTCTCATTAAAAACCAGGGTGGATTGATTTAAATCACTTGATTTTTGAAATAAAAATCGTTGATTTAAATCAAAATCTATCTATATATATAAAAGAGAACGCACAAATCCTTTGTTACCTCATCACGCTAATACGGCTGAACCAATTTCTTTTATTTTTGGGGGGTTATTAGGATTTGGACCCTAGATGGTTTTTATCATATCACTTTAATTTTTAATTACCAGTGTCTTGAGATAATTGACCATTCAAGTGTCCATAACGTACAAATCCTTTGTTAGTTCATCATAGGTAAAAATAAACGTATTTATATGCAACCCGCATGACCGTGTCACTCGGCGGGTTAACATAAGTGACAGGCGATATAATGTTAACATTTACTGCAATCTACTATGGTTTTTATCATATCACTTGAAAGCGAAAACTTCCGGGGTGACCGCAGCGAAGCGGGGCGGGTTAACATAAATGACAGGAGATATAATGTTAACATTTACTGCAATCTTCTATGGTTTTTATCATATCACTTGAAAGCGAAAAAGTAAAAATTATCTAAGTAACAAAGTTTATTGCGTTCCGGGGTGACCGCAGCGAAGCGGGGTGAACGCTGCTAGTCCGAAATAAATTAATTTAAAGTGAAAAATAAGTAAAATCCCGTTTCCGTTCTGTTATTTCGATTATGGAAGATAATAATCATAATACAATGAGACTCAAATGTATATACAGCACAGTATGAAAACGAGTATCATGCAGAGGATGATTAAGGAAAATCCTGTTTTGAACGAATAACGGGTAAATCCTGCTTTCTTCTCTTCGTAACATACGGTTTTTAAATCGTTAACTATTCCAACGGGAAATCACCATGGACATTAAGACCCCGGCTATTTGTAGCGATCGCAAAGCGCATTTATTGCTCATGCGTAAGCTTGAAATACGCTGACCATGTATTTAAATCTGAGCGGCTAAACATGAACGCGAAAGCAATAAAATTGCTGAGAAAACGCCGGCTCCAGCGTATTTGGTGCGGGTCGGAACAATAGACCGCCTGCTGTTTAAAAGATTTCAAAAGGAATGACAGAAAGGAAAGACATGTTGCCAGGCAAAGGGATTGTAGCAAGAAACAGCTGCTTGGAAGACGCTTTGTGCAGAGATTGGAACTCTGCTGTTATAAAGTATGTGTGTGTATAACAAAAGAAAATTCACAAAAATAGAAGGAAATTCCGAAAATTAGCTAATCACAGAAAAATCTATGTAACACAATAGGGTGATTTCTCGTGATACACTTGATTGACACTTAGCTGGTGCCATGGTAATCTATAAGCAAAATATTTGGCTTTATTCAAAAGATGACACAACGAAATAACTTGAATTTGAGCCCCTATCTCCGAAGCTCGAACTCCACCCCCAAACAGACAACCACAAGTGTAATCACAAAGAGAAATTTTCAGTTGTGTTTGAAAACGTGTCCTGTGTACATATCCAGTCATGGTTAGTGTGTTTAACACAGAGGCGTTTATAATCGAAATAAAAAATAGGCCATGCCTATATGATTTAAGAGATCCGAACTACATGAATCGTGACTTAAAAATAAAAATGTGGAGAGAAGTGGCTGCGATATTTGTTCCAGACTGGGAGGGAATGGAACGGAATTCTCAGAATGAAGAAAGTAAGAATATTCTTATTTTATGATTTCATTTAATACTGTTAAGTAGAGCTACATCGGGCCAAATTGTATGTTCACTATGAATAATAATAATAATAATAATAATAATAATAATAATAATAATAATAATAATAATAATAATAATAATAATAATAATAAATACTTTGTTAAAGTTGTGCCAACTTCCAATATACCTAATATATACCAAACCTTAAGGCGCAATAGCTCGAAAGGGCCAGGGTCGACTATGCGTCATTTTATGGGGTGGATATGTTAGATGATGGAACAATTGCCCTTAGATGGTCTAAGCCATAAATGTGTGCACAGTAGAAAGGCGGAAAATGCCACCTCTAATAGTTTGGTACTTAGGTATATCGAAAATGTTTTAAACAGCAAAGACCATAATTTTAAATTGGGATTCAATACATCTTATTCTCTTTCCAGTCTTTGAAATGACCGAAAAACTACGTTGCCTAATTATTTCGAAACTTAGTTTTGTAAAACAAACACATAATGTTTCAGTTTCCAGACATTTCTTTCCATGCAGCTTAGAAATATTCCTGGGAAAGATATGTTTATTTTATTTATTTATTTTAACTGTAACTGCTCGTGTTTTATCAATTTTGTTCTGAATCTGAAAATAAGGTGCTAAAATTGGTAGAGAGTAGGAATTTCAGAAGAAGCCAAAATCATGAGAGGAAAAAAATTAAAAGATTAAACCAGAGAATTGGTTAAAAATATCATGATGTAAATTTTATAGTTGGTGGCTTGGAATTTAGCGGTCCTTTCAGCACCGAAGCTATACAAGATGTGAACCTACAGTTTAAGGTGGAATCTAAACTACCTTTATGCGCTGAAACTTTTCAATGATCTCCCACAGGATTCGAATCCGGAACCCCATTCTCCAAAGGCACGTGCATAGCTAGTAAAGTATAAAGTAGTGTAAATGTTGGAATTTATTGATTGGGGTCTAATATTTGTTTTCGATACAGAGGATATCTTTAAAAACAAATGCCTCTTGCTCCGTCTCTTTCGACTATATCAGCGAGACTACATCAGACGTGAACTACAGCTCAACGTGGGACCCTAACCACATAAGCTCCTGCCTAGAATCGAATCCACGTCTACCACTTCTGGCGCGGGAAATGAAAAGGAAAGACCTGGAAACCCTGACTGGCTCATAGTATGATTTACAACTTTGGTGAAACTAAAATTACCGTGTAGCCACTTAGGCCGCGTTCACTGTGGGGGGTAACGCTTTGTCGACTAGCCTAGTACTTAAGGCGAAAATTCTCTTGTGTCCACGTCTATTTGTTTGTTTCCAGATAATAGGAGCGCATTTAGCGGGTTCCGATTTCCTCTTCTAAAAAATAAAATATAATAAAATAAAACAGCGAAATTTATGTACTAAATACATAGAAGTTCCTCGGGATCATAATACGGCAAATTTTGAATGCGTTAAAATATCGAATAATACTTTTAATAAGGTGGATACTTTCAAGTATCTAGGATCAATATTAACAGGCGAGAATGATATTTACGAAGCAATTAAATGTCGACTAAAAGCAGGGGATTCGTGTTATTATTCAGTTCAAAATCTTTTGTCGCCGCGAATTCTGTCGAGGAATTTGAAACTTAAAATATATAAACGATAATCATGCCTGTTGCTCTGTATGGTTGTGAAAGATGGTCGCTTACTATGAGGGAAAAGCATAGACTGAAAGTATTTGAGAACGAGATCCTGAGACGAATATTGGGACCCAAGATTGATGAGAATGGGGAATGAGGGAAACTTCATAACGAGGAACTACATAATTTATACGGTTTACCAAACATTGTTAAGGTCATCAAGTCTAGGAGATTCAGAGGGGCAGGTCATGTAGCCAGGATGGAAGGAAGTAGGAACGCTTTCAAAGTCTTAACTGGGAAATCAATCGGAAAAAGATCATTAGGAAGACCTAGGCGCAGAGGGGAGGACAATATTAAGATGCATCTCCCAGAAATAGGAATACAAAGTAGAAACTGGATCCAATTGGCTAAGGATAGAAGTCAATGGGGAGCTTTTGTAAACGTGGCATTGAAGCTCCGGGTTCCATAGGCCATAGAGTTAGTTACTTAATTTTAGGCGAAATTTATGTACTTTATATGGATTTCGTGCCGCTAGCTAGTTCCGATTTTTTAATATGCCCTTGCGAAATATCAGTAACTTTCGTGAAAAGAAAAGTGTCATGTTGATAAACGTTGGTGTACTTTTTTTAATGTTGAAGAAACATTGTTTGGGATTGAAGTAGGTTAACGATTGGGGATTAATTCGAAATTCAACCCCAATACTTTCACTTAAATGACATAATTAACATTTAATACTAATTTCTAATGTTTTTTTCTTCAGGTCGCGACATACTACGAGGAGAAAGATTTGATTTAAATCAAAAAGATCGATTTAAATTTAAAAATCAACAAAAATGATTTTTAAAAAATCATGATCTTTTCCCACCCTGTTAAAAACATGTTATCACGTGCTCCAAAATTCCGTCTTTCGGGGGAAGGTGGATATTTCTAAAGTAACTTAACTTTTCATGTTGTGTTCATAAAATGGTCAAATTGAGGAAATTTAGTGATTGTTTAAAATGATTTTTTGAACACAGAACTTGTGTCGACCTGTTTTCTTTATTATTTTACTTTGATTGAAATGCATATCCTGCGAGAGGGGAAGAAGGAGAGGAGAGCAGAGGGTTTAAATTTTTCTCAAATGATTCCAAGAATGTATTCTTCCTATGCGAGAAATGGTCATTTTAACTAATCTTTATATCTTGTATGCTCCTTATATCTGAGCATTAAATTTTCATCTATAAAAAGTAGACTCTTTTAGAGCAACGTGTGTAAAATTCATGTTAAGAGGTTAAATGTTACATTAAAAACTCCAATCTATATGTAGCCCTTCGCTTTCTAAATTTAGAACAAAATTGTTGGCTAATAAATGAAAAATTAGTTTAAAGATGCAGTAGGCAGTTCATATAATTCATTGTTGTGTGACTTCTTGTGTTGAAGAAGCAGTTAAAATTGTATGTTATTACCCGAGTTTGGGAACATGTCTTCCTTCTCAAAAAAGAAAATAAAAATTCGTTATCTCACAGGGCTCCAGAGAAAAAAGAAGTGAATGAGTGAATTTTGGTTCTCTTTATTTCTGGCTTCCTCTTGAGAGATAGTTTTATCCTTTCTCTCTCTCTCTCTCTCTCTCTCTCTCTCTCTCGGAAAATGTGTCATAAATAAAATACATGACCAGCATCAGTAACTTGCAGAAAAATCACCCCTGCAGAAAACAGAGCTCTCATGCTGCTGTATTCCGTTAGGTAGGAGGACCGCTTGGGAGGCAGATGAACCTCCCTGCAGCCAGGATAGCATCCCAAATAATTGGAAGCATGTTGGAGCTGTCAGATCCAGAGCCACAAACAATAAATTCGAGACTCGCGCATCTTCTCTTCACTTTTTTTCGCGCGATATATAGCATTTCGTGGTTTCCACTTTCGCTATGCGATTATCCAGCAAAATAAAAAACATATTTATGGTAGATACAAAACGAAAAATTATTTTGTTTCGAGTGAGTTTCTCGGAACCGTTATGAATATATTGTGAAGTAAATGTAGTAATTCATTATATCGAGAGTACTTCACATCGAATACAACAAACTTTTCGAATAGATTTTGTAAATTAAGACCTACATTACATCATGAAATTTGTCTTCCTTTTTATTTTTTTTTTTAATGTTATATTTGTGATCTTTATTTTCAAGCGACGATAGGAGAGAGAAAGTATAGTGGTTATCATGAAAAAAAAAAAAAAAAAAAAAACGAATTCGAGATTTCAGCGAACTTACACGTTTCATGCCTATTTAGTACATATCGAAAAAGCGGTAATAAGTGCTTAGAAATATGTAAATGTCCGTTATGTAGTTAAAGAAACAGTCTGTGCAAATAAGATTTAGAATTATGATGAATGTATAAGTTGATGTGTGCGATATGAATAAATATGAAGAGATTGTCCATATTAAATATGTAATAGCTGTGAAGTGACAAAGCTGAATTGTGATAAGTAAAGAGTGCACTGGGCACAGATTAATAATAAAGAGGTATAGAAGAACTCAGGTATTCATTGTATATATAATAAGATGGAACATAGTTGGTAAGAGGTTTACACATACATAAATTATTGCATCCTTTGGCTCTGGTTTAATATTTGGTGCTGGGAATACGTTTGTTGTTTTTTAGTGTTAACAATTGGCGCAGTCGATATTGAACAACGCTTCCGAATTGAAATATTATGGCAACGTTTTCAGGTTTCAAGCAAGATCGAAGTCATATGGTAGTCATGACCAGTTCAGACAACAAGTGCAGTGAATGGGCACATCGTTTCAAATTTCATTCGATGAAGCAACAAAACCAGCAAAGTGTTGTGCAGTTTATTACAGATCTTCAGAATGCTGTTTCTTCCTGTGCATTTGAAAGATATGAAGAACTTGCTTTATGCAATCAATTTATTTTTGGATTAGGTAGCAATCAAATACGTAATGTATTACTGTCTAAAGACAAATTGTCGTTTGCAGAAGCAGTACAAATAGCTTGTGATATAAAGAGTTTGAGCGTTCAAGTTTATGCTAACCAAACACAAAATAACCAGCATGAGTTACTAGCTGTTTGTCAGCGGTGTTCGTATCGGTCTAAATATCAAAAATGGAAGTTTCCTTGCGTAAGGTTTAAGAAATATCATGAGTTTAAGAACTGTCCGGCGTATAAAAAGCAATGTTTTTCTTGCAATGGAATGAATCATTTCGCCTACGCATGTAGACATAAAAGGGTTTCAAATAGTGTTCAGCCGATAAAACAAGAGCCAACAGTAGTCATGCAAGGCAGTAACAATGGTAGTGGTCAAACAAATAATACGGTTATCAATTCTAATAGTCCGTTAAGTGCGAATGTAAATGGTGACAGATTTAGGATCTCAAACAGGAATAGTGTTGGTTCCCATATAACAGTGAACCAGTCTATTCTAGATTTGAGTGTAATGGACTCAGTAGTACACAATGAGAGGAAAAGTTGTGAAAAAGGAAATACAGCAATCGATCACAATGAAACAAGTCAAGAAATAAACGATAATCTACAGATAATAAGTGACTGTGAGGTTAGAGCAGATTCTGAATGGCAAGACAAGGAAAGACAAATGACAACGTATGGGAAGAAAAATAAAAGGAAAGGAAAAAATGGTAAGAAAGTTTCGGAAAACCAAACCACACATACTTCGGTAGACAGCAAGTCTAGTTCGTCGGAGGTTATAAGCAAGAATACGGTAGAAATGGTGAAAGAAAAGAGCGAAAAAAGTTAGAGGATATTATGGAAGAAGAAAAGGAAGAATTAACAGGGAAAGAAGCAAACAAAAAAGTTGAAGAGGATAATATGGAAGAAGACAAAGAAAAACCAAAACTTTTGGAACAAAATAATTGTGAATGTAAAGTCGAATGGATGCAATTGTTGGCAGAGGAATTTAAAAAGAGAGATAATGATCTTGAACAACTTAAAAAGTGGAATGAAATATTTGAGAAGTTAGTTCTTGGGGAGTTGAAAAAACGTGAGGAAATATTAGAGCAAGTGCAAGTAGAGATAGGAAAAATAAAGAAAAAACTGGAGGTAAATGCATTGAAGGTTGAGAATTTGGATAATAAAGTGGCAACATGGTATATGCATTTCAATAATAGAATTAAAGAGGTATTCAAGTCATAAAAGTCTCGATGGAGGATGAAAATACTAAGTAGGAAATACAAATTTACTTATTAGCTAGTTAGATTAAGTTTATCACCGGTGCTATTGATTTTGTAATTAGAATTAGGTATAGATTGACTTTATGATGGACGTTTTATTAGAGTAGATTCTTCTTTTGTACAGGGGGGAGAATTGTTGGAAATAGGATTGGGTAATAAGTGCTTAGAAATATGTAAATGTCCGTTATGTAGTTAAAGAAACAGTCTGTGCAAATAAGATTTAGAATTATGATGAATGTATAAGTTGATGTGTGCGATATGAATAAGTATGAAGAGATTGTCCATATTAAATATGTAATAGCTGTGGAGTGACAAAGCTGAATTGTGATAAGTAAAGAGTGCACTGGGCACAGATTAATAATAAAGAGGTATAGAAGAACTCAAGTATTCATTGTATATATAATAAAATGGAACATAGTTGCTAAGAGGTTTACACATACATAAATTATTGCATCCTTTGGCTCTGGTTTAATATTTGGTGCTGGGAATACATTTGTTGTTTTTTAGTGTTAACACATCCGTACGTTCGTTCTGATGCACTCTGGTCTAGAGGCCACACCGTTCAAGGCATCGACATCAAAGAGTGTGTCCAGGTTTAGCCCCAATTTCGTCTCCCCATGAATTTGCCCTAACGTGATTGCAATCGATAGCTTCCGGTACGTAGAATACGACTGTGAAGGAACCAGAGTGGTCATATGCAGCGTCGTTCCTGAAATATCGCGTTTCAAAGGTGTGATGCCACGAGATGGCGCCAGCATCGAGGCTGAGATCAACGTGGCACTTTGGTTTATGAAACAATCAGAAACATCATCATCGAAAGCATTTTCAATGCGAAGAGAAACGTTGGACTATCGATGACTGGACACAACAAACTCATAGTTGTGGCAGTAAGAGAAGTACCAAATGATGGTGGCCATGTGTGAACAACATTCTACTGTACATGCTCCAGACTCACATCAAGGAGCTTGATCAACGAGTTTAATATGATACGGAGTTGTATCTGTGACCACTATAACGTGATAGCTTCACACTTTATACAAAGACCCTTGAGGCGTTAAGAGGCGACCTCGTTGCTGCGCCGCGATACTGGCGCCATCTCGTGGCATCCCACACTGAAACGCGATAACGCAGGAACGGTGCATCTGACCACACTGGTTCCTCCAGAGTCGTGTCCTATGCATCGACGCTATCGCTTGCACTCAAGTTCGAGCAAATTCATGGGGAGATGAAATTGGGGCTAAAGGCTAATGCTTTGTTGGCCGTACTCTTTAAAATAGGGATGGCCAATTCCGGAATTTTTACTTTCCGGAATCCGGAAAGTAAAATCGGAAAATTCCGGAATTCGGAAAAATTCCGGATTTAGGAAAAATTCCGGAATTCATTAAAATTCCGGATTTCGGAAAAATTCCGGAATTCAGAAAAATTCCGGAATTCGGAAAAAATCCGGATTTCGGAAAAATTCCGGATTTCGGAAAAATTCCGGGATTCAGAAAAATTCCGGATTTCGGAAAAATTCCGGAATTCAGAAAAATCCGGAATTCGGAAAAATTCCGGAATTCGGAAAAAATCCGGAATTCAGAAAAATTCCGGAATTCGGAAAAAATATTTTTTCTTTTTGTAATCCTAAGAATTTTGTTCAAATGCAAACGAACAAATTTCCTTTTTGTAATCCTAAGAATGTATGATGCAAGTTAAGCTGAAGCTTACATCCTAAAGTATACACTACTCAATCTTCCCATGGTTAATGAGATGTAGTCCAAAAGTACGATGCACTTCTAATATTTAATTTTTGTTTTACTGTGATATTGTCCAGAGGTAATACATATATCACACTGAGATAAACAACTTGACAGAATGAAGGTATCATACGTAGTTTTCCAGAAAATCGTGAGAAACGAATTTTTATGAAGTTAAAATATGCGTCGCTTGTTGCCAGTGTGATGCAATTGATAACTTTTATGCTGGAATAGTCTTATTATTATTATTATTACTATTATTATTATTATTATTATTATTATTATTAATCGTTTGTGTACTGTAAAAGAAAAATATGAACCGTTAAGTAGTAGATTTTATCTGTTGTTTTTTGATATCTTCTAACAGTAATAACAAACTGCTTGTAAATACGCAATGATTATCAAGGACAATGGCATATTAATGTAAGGACTACTCTGCAGACTAGCAATAAACAATAAACAATAACAGATAAACAATAGTTCCAAAAAAAAAAGTAACTAACTTGGGCACGTCAGAATGTTCGCGAGAATATAGGGACCCATTGAGACTATACGTGGTGTAATTATTACTCAAAGGGCCGTACAATGGAGGCATTAACGTTAATGTTAATGGTACTAATGAGCACTTACTTGCTCTAACGGTTAACCTCATTTTTGAGATGATTCTTAGAAGTGGGCGTGTTGGCATGCAGTTAGAAGACATATCCATTATTTAAAAAGCACACGTTATCTGTGGAGTGCTAACGATTTGCGTCACTATCGAACACTAACATAGCACTAGCGACGTTTAAAGTCGAAATTGGAGTCTGACATAAGTGGCTTGTCAACTTCACGGACATTATATTTCCCTTGAATGCGAGAATTTTGCGCCCAGGAAATTTGCGCCCTACCACAAAAATAGGAAAAAATGCGCTCGCAATATATTTGCACTGGGATGTTTGCGCCCTACCGCAAAAAGAGGGGAAAATGCGCCGGCTATATATTTGCACTGGGATGTTAGTGCCCTACAATTCAACTTATTTTTGTATTGTGTAAAGTAACTTCCACTCACACTTGAACTAGGCTTGCCTCTCATCGTCTCAGTGAGTTACTCCATCCATTATAATATTCCGAACAAATGAAAAAAAAATACAATTTTAGTTCACTAAAGGGCAATCCATACAAATACAATTTTTCATTATACTACAAAATTTACAATAAAAGTATAGATGACTGATATATAATTATTTATTAATATAATCAAAAAGTATAATTTAATCTACAAAAGGCTGTTTGGCTCTACCCAGATATCTCTGTTCACAATCCTTGCGAGTTGTTTGGCTTTTTAGGACACAAAATATAGAAAAGAAAATGTAAAGTGAATGTAAAATCAGTTCAGTAATATTATCAAGAAAACTATGTACAGTGTGTTTACTTGCTGGAATTACACTTTAAACACACAATTGCGTTCAGTCGTTCTTTCAGAAAAAATGTTCCGGGGGGCACACTTAGTATTCCGGAGGGGGTCACTGCTGGTACTATTCTATTTATTATTATATTATAGACGTATTATTTTGGTCTCCTCCGAGGGGGCACTTTGAGAGCTCTGGGGAGGCAAGTGTTCCCCCAAAATCATCTCTGGAAGAAGCAGTGATTGCGTTGATCCGTTGTGCCACAATGAAAATAAATCGCAAATGGCATGGTTGTGGGGGGAGGATTGTTTATGCTGTAATGTCAGCCCTTCCGAGCAAATGCGTAAGCTCGAATAGATTCTTTTATTTCGCAGGGCTCAAACTTCCCGGTGGAGGTACATTGCAGGCGCAATTTTCCTTGTTCTTGAGGTAGGGCGCAAATTTCCCAGACGCAAAATTCTCGACACCGTTCGAATGACCTCGGAAGACTATATCTTTTTCAATACTTTTTTATAATTTTTTACTCGAGATATCTTCATAGCTTCTTATTAAAATACTTACTAATATATCCTCATTTTATTGTCCTAACCAATCAATATGGGTATGTTGTCAGTAAAATATTTAGATTGATCGAGCCTCTGGTGTGTAACCACAGTATTTCATATCATCCCTCCATTAGAAATCTTGGCTAAACGAACCAATATATGTTGCCAATAAAATAGTTTAGAATGATTGAGCCCCTGGTAAATAACCACAGTATTTCGTGACAGACCCCCCCCTTCCTATTACCATATTCTAGCTACGTGCCTGACTCAGCTAATTCTCTACATTCTTTACCAAGCACACATTTTCTAAAGCGGAAAATGCTCTCTAAATACCTAAGCTCATTATTTTCAGCAGATGCACAAATTGGGTAACATTCTATCTACATGAATGTTATATATGTCGATTACGGGAAACCGTTTCTCGCTATCTATTACCATATTTACTATATAATGATTAACGTTAAAACCGGAAATGGTTGATTTGTACCGCTTCCGGTTTGAATATTACATTCATCAGGGAACTCGATTCTTAACTATTGACTCTGTACATCGTGGCCAAAATTGATGGTAATCCATCAGATAGTACTTGAGACTGTTTGTTTCACTGACGGACAGAATGAATATATGGCTATAGAGTTTTGATAAACTAAATTCGTTAATGAGTGATGATGGAACAAATATAAGAAAGGGAACCAAGAGTAGGCCTACCACCGGAAAAATTTTCGAACACAAAATTAGCCATCGAAAACCCACATGTCCTGGGTTAGAATACCATAGATGAAAACTCTACCACTGAGTCATCAATCACCCGCTTATTAGTTTTATTAATTATTATATTAATATAAATTAATGAATGCCTGCTTATGTTAATTATTGAACAATTACATTGTATACTTCGTAAAGTCAAAAATTATAAATTTGTATTTACTGTACATACAGTGAGCGCAGAAAGTGTTCGTACACCTATGCTATTGAAACGAGAATGCCTGCGAAAAAGAAAGAGAAAATTTAAGAAGTGTAATAACACACACAATATGAATAATGAAAATTAAGCTTTATGAATATATCAATAAAGAACCACGAAGACAAGTTTAATGGTCAGAAAGTAAATACATTCCGTAGAAAGTGTATAGAGTAGACGCAAAAAGAGATCGTACACCTGACGTACGAATACGAAACAGAGATACCACAACTGGGGTTCACTAGTATTCACCTGATTATACACCTCTGTTTATAGCATGACGAATAACAGAATGAGTTTAGTTGTGAATAGGAGTGAAAAAACTGCACGGTGGGCTGTAAAAATGGGAAGCAACCGAACAGAAACAAATGAGGAGACAAGAAAAGTAATTATTAAATTGCATAAGAAGGGTAAATCTTTGAGAAAGATAGCAAACCTTGCAGACAGACCTCGTTCAACAGTACAAACAATAATTGCGATGTATAATGTTTCTATCACTGTGCGAAAAAAAAAAAAACTGGAAGACCAAGAGTGTTGAGTGAACAAGATAAACGTTACATTATTAGGGAAAGAAAAAAGGTTTCGAAAAATAGTGCTGTGCAATTGGCAACGGATCTGGAAACACGCGGTGTTAAAGTATCAGCCAGTACAGTGCGGAATATTTGCAGGGTATCATGGTCGGATAGCCAGGAAAATGTTATGGGTGAACAAGACAAATCGTATAGACTAAAGTTTGAAAAAGAGTATAAAGATAAGGGATCAGGCTTCTTTCTGGAATAGGGTCATATTTTCGGACGAAAGTAAATTTAATCTTATCGAATCCAATGGGAGGCGTATGGTATGACGCAAGGTGAATACAGAGATGAATCCTCAAAATCTCGTCCCTAAAGTAAGACACGGAGGAGGGTCCGTGCTCGTCTGGGGTTGTATGAGTGCCTCAGGAGTGGGTCGTCTCCACTTTATCGATGGAGTGATGATCCACAAAGTGTATATTAACATATTAAAGGAAAATCTCCATACTAGTGCGCAGAAAACAATTTATTGTTCAGCAAGGCAACAACTCCAAACATACAGTGGAAAATACTCGATTGTGGCTACTCTATATCATCTTGAAACAGCTTCGCACACCTCCCCAATCCCCAGACATGAACCCCATAGAACATCTATGGTCTGTTCTAGTGACAAGAATCAGAAGGCACAGCTTCTCTACTAAAGAAGGCCTGAGAAAAGCTATTCAAGAAGAATGGGACATAATCAGTCCCGAAGCTACTAACTAACTAACTAACTCTATGGCCTATGGAACCCTTAGGTTCAATGCCGCGTTCACAAAAGCTCTCCACTGACTTCTATAGTCCCGAAGCTACAGAACTACGAACTACTACAGGTGAAATCAATGCCACGAAGACTACAGACAATCATTAACGCACAGGGTAATCCCACAAAATATTAAATAACGTAATATACTTTATAAGCATTAATTCAATCATAAGTGTACGGTGACTTTTTGCGTTTACAAAAAAGGAATTCTCTCTTTTCTTCTGAGCAAAACAGTGATTGTCTTTGTTTGGCCTTCCTCTTGTATATAGAAATAAAATGTATGAATGTGTAGTCTTAATTCTGGTTATATATATATTTTCCACCTCCCGTTCTCATGCTAGCTGTTTTCAATATAAAGTATGCATGGTGTACGAGCACTTTCTGCGCTCACTGTAGGTATGTTGACAATAAGCGAATGTTATTAGAATATTTGTTGAGATTTCTTTTCCTTCACTGCCTTTCGCCTGATTAAAAAGTAGTTTGCAGTGCTTTGGAGCAGCTGCAGGTGGGAACGCGATAATGTTTGAGACATACCGGCGACTTTTTTGTGTGTGAAAATAAGACCTTCTCATAAAGCAGTAAATAACTGCAGTAGCAATTGTCTACGTAAGTGATAAAGACATATCCAACTACAAGAAACTAATACAGTATATATATTCATTATTGTGTTTCTCTTTTAACAGCTACTAGCTAGGGATGGCCAATTCCAGAATTTTTACTTTCCGGAATCCGGAGAGTAAAATCGGAAAAATTCCGAATTTATCTGAATTCCGGAATTTTTCCGAAATCCGGATTTTTTCCGAAATCCGGAATTTTTCCGAAATCCGGATTTTTTCCGAAATCCGGAATTTTTCCGAATTCCGGATTTTTTCTGAATTTCGGACTTTTTCCGAAATCCGGATTTTTTCCGAAATCCGGAATTTTTCCGAATTCCGGATTTTTTCTGAATTCCGGATTTTTCCAAATTCCGGATTTTTCCGAATTCCGGATTTTTTCCGAATTCCGGATTTTTTCTGAATTCCGGATTTTTCCGAATTCCGGATTTTTCCGAATTCCGGATTTTTTCTGAATTCCGGAATTTCTGAATTCCGGAATTTTTCCGAAATCCGGAATTTTTCCGAATTCCGGAAAGTAAATTTTCCGATTCCGGAAAACAAAATTTCCGGAATCCGGATTCCGGAAAATTTTGGCCATCCCTACTTTAAAACTTAAGGGTTTTGTACGATTCTCCAGAGTTTTTGGAAAGATACGATTTTCTCGAAAATGTTGTAATGATCTAGTTCATTTTCCATATATCAGGATTTCATTAACAACCCTATATTACTGTATAAGAAAACTAGTTCTGTGTAGAAAGCAAGAACTGTACTGTGTTCGAGAGAAAACTAGAAAAGTAGTTGATTCGTGGAGGTGAAACTTGCCCAGGCAATTTTCTTAAAAACAACTCGAACAATTATGTTCATATTTAATAAATAGATGTGCCACTAAGAAACCTACAATACAATTTTCATACAAAACTTCACATGGCTATACTGATCGCACAGAGTCGTGAAGCTTGACCAAGATCTACCAATGTCAGCAGCCACATGGGCGGCGATTAGGGGGCAAAGGGAGGCAGTTGCCCTCTCACTTTTTTGAAGTGACTCATTAATGTATATAGTTTCATTTGGGAATACTAAGTTTTGTATGTATTATTGGTTCATAGAATAAAAATGGTGCCATAAAATATTTGCCGTTCCGTGAGTACGCATTGGTTGTCTTCACATGGAGTTAAGAAAGCTACAGGAATTGCGTTTTAATTACTACGAAAAATGGCCCAAAAATTAACCTATAGGAGCGCCAAAATTCGAGCGCACTTTCATTTCTTCTTACAAGGGCTCGATATGTTAGTCGGCTGCTTTGGAACTAATTAAAATAACATTTCGCAAAAAAAAAAGTCCTTTACAAGTTATTTTTTAATTGCACAAAAATCGACAGTTCCTAAAATGTAACCCCGCCATGGCCGGTCTCAAGCCCATGCTGAGAAAGGGTGAGGGACCCCCTGTGTATGGCCTGGTCACATGCCTTGTGGTGGCCAGGTAACCCACAGGGGAGATAGGGTTTCGGGAACAGCGTGGAAACACGCTTTACTCTTGTCTATCCTGTGCTAAAAGCTGGCAACGATCTGTTTAGTTGTCGGTGCAAATCAGGATAACAACCTACCGGCGGAGGTGAGGCTTCGGCTATCCTCCGAAATGGGCGACTAACTCATGCCATTGGATCTAAGAGAGTACGTGTGACCTCATCACGTCCTCAGTATTTGACTGCCGTACCTACTGGCGGAGGTGAGCCCTCGGGTATCCTCCGAAATGGGCAACTAGGCCGTGCCCTTGGGTCCGGGAGATAAGGTTACATGGTACCCCAACACGTATGAAAGAGTGGGTAGCTGGTGTGTCCAAGAGTGTCGGCGGATCCAGTGCTCTACCTGGAGGCTTGTCCTCAAAGAGAGTGCTATGCATTCTCTTGGGTCCGGGATGGGGTACTTAGTATCCTAACACATACTAGTACCTCAGGAGTGCTGAGGAAGTGGGTCACTCCTTCGTCCCAGGTTTACACATTCACTGGGTGCAGGAGCTCACGACCCTACCAAGGGAGCCGCCGCTCCCAAACGGCCATTGTCTTTAAAGGCAGACAGTCTACATCAGCCATTGGGTCTGGTAATGTACGGTGTACCTCTACCGTAATTAGAGGTAGTTCTGTATTGCTTGAATGGCCCTACAGATGAAGGGTGTGGGTGTCCCTTCTAATGGTGGTTTACACGTACCATTGGGATTCGGACAAGTAGCTTAGCTACAACGTGTACGTGGTAGCTAGACACGTTAAAGATAGGTAGCCCCGTATTGTTTGGGCGGGCTTACCAGGGGAGACACGGCTCCAAAATGACAATGTCTGCCTTTGAGCAAACGGTCTACATCAGTCATTGGCTCTGGTAATGTACGGTGTACCTCTACCGTAATTAGAGGAAGTCCCGATACACAAGATATTCGTAGAATAGGAGCACTTGTAAGTCAGATACCTCTTACTTTGTCTTGTTTAAATGTAGCTAACTTAGCTTGGACGACCCTACCGGAGGGGGGGAGTGTCGGATTCCTGCCTGCGGGGAGACCGAACGGAGGTGGGGGAGGGGCCAATCCCAGGAATCGGTAACGGTTCTGATCCTGCTAAAGGGAGAAAACTTTGAGGGATATGAGCCGGCACCAAACTCAAATGGTGATTTAACACGTACCATTGGGTCCGGGATGAAATACGTGAGTATCTCGACGTGTATGTGGTACCTCTACATGGCAAGGCGGTTGCCAGTTGAACGACAGGTAGGCAGGGCCGGGATTGAACAAGCCCCCTCGGGCATTGCCTGGGGCCCCGGATTTGGGTTGGACTCTGCCGCGCTGTGGTCATACCGTGGGATTCGGTACCATGCGGGAGCCAATCCCAGGAATCTGGGTAACGGTGAGCGTATGGGGAAGTGAGCTTGACTTGAAACGCTCGGGCGCCATGCCTGCAGAGCATGGTAGAACTGACTCGCTAGCAGTCTGCCTCAACCAGTAGGTCAACTGGTAGGCACTCAGGACTTCGGTCTGGCCGCGCAGTGGGCGTATCCCATTCCCCCAGAGAATGGGGGTTACATCGCTTAAGCGAGTCAGAATTAGGGGACAAATTCTGACGGTGAACAATGTGCACGTACATAAAATAGCGTATAGAGGAATCATGAGCAGGGTGCATTACATTCTTTCGGAACCCGTCCATCAAATAGACCGAACGGTCGCGGACATGCTCCCCATGCATGCAACTAAGCGTGGACCAGTAGACCACTAGCATCAAAGTTCCTATAATGTCTTTTCTTCTTTCTAATAGTAAGAAATATTTTGATTTGATTTTTTTAACATCCCATTGAGCAGCGAGGCTATATGAGACGTGGTCCTAATGATTTACGTGCAATCCGAACCACATGAGCTCCCGCCGGGAATCGAATCCGAGTCTTCCACGTCAAAGACTAACCACGTAGCCACGAAGGAGCTCAGAAAGAAATATTAATTAAAAAGAGAGTAATAAGAAACAACTTATATCTTTTCCAATTTTTAGGGATGTACATATACATTTTTTATATACAATTAAATTTAGTGAATTCAACATAATTTTAGGTTTTAGGATTATTTTGTACAATTGGAATATGGAGTGACTCTCAGTATTGTTGAGTTTTGACGTATTCCAAGAAACTGAAAACTGTACCTAATGGGAACGAACATGCTTCGGGAAGCTTCAAAAGTATTTCTTTAAACGTCGTAGCATATCCTTGTAGTACTCACTGTCTCTCAAAGAGTAAATAGCATGCATGGAATTAAAAATATAAGTTGTTCATTAACTCCCAATGTAGTGCTCTTTTTTCCGCCGTTCTGGTACGGCGCAGGCAATCCCACAATAAGTGTTATGGTTAAGATTAAAGCATCGGACTTCCGAGTGCTGATTCGTTGCCAACGTAGGACAGGCTAACAAGGAAAGGAAACAGGAAACTAGAATTGAATAAAGTACATTAGGAATTAATACACAGTGCATTCCATAAGATAATGATGGAAATCAAATACAACTATAGAATATTGAGCCGCTTTTATTACCGTCACTGTATATAGCACACAACTGCTGTCATATCATATCGGCTACAGTTAAAACGGTTATGCCAGTAGATTATAATAGTGTATACATTCATACATATCTCCAACCTTATTCACATTAGCATCTAAGTTATAACAGTATTCTTGTCTATCTATGACTCATGCACTCTGGTCTGACAGCATTCTGGTCCAGGGGACTCTCGGGATAGCTTTTCTGCTCTCATTTTTCCCAGGATACTTTGCGGTCGGTGACGTCACGTGGAGGTATCGCGGTATTTTTCAAAATAAGTGAAATTCTGCATAAACAATAACACTACTGTTTCAAGATGGGGAAAAGTTATCTTACTTGTGCAGTAGCTCATTCTAATAACATAGGAAGCAATACAAACGAAATAATGTTCCATCGATTCCCTAAAAAAAATATGAAATCCGAAGAAGATTTATTTCCTGCTGTAAGCGAAAGAACACTTTTAATGTGGATAACGCACGAATATGTTCTGCTCACTTTTCACCAGAGGATTATCAAAGAGTTTGAAGAAACGAGCTTCTAAGTTTCTTGCAAAAGTAATGTTTAAGATCTGACGCTGTTTCTTCATTATTGATACCAAACTGGCATGGGGAAAAATAAACTAGACACTAGTCAAGTTGAAAAACAGGTGTGTAACAACAATATTAATTTTACTTTTATGACATTTGTTTCTGAGGACCTGAAGCTTAAGGAGTTTATGTACATAAAGTGAAATGGAAGGGGGTATCAACGAGAATATAAATGTATACCCTCATATATTCTTTAGTTTAAATGATATACGTAAGTTTTGTTAAGTATCTGAAATATTATTCTAGCAAAGAGTTCAAAGTGCATTTGAGCGGAACATTCATAGGAACCTATTACGAACCGAACCTTACCTAACTTTACCTAATCTAACCTAATATAATCTTGTTCAACCGAACCGTACCTGTTACGTACAAATCACATTGATTTTATTCCTTCTCGAATGCCACATCGTGTAACAAAATCATTTGTTCTGATCAAAGTGCACTCTTACCATATTCTTATAATTGAAGGGCTGGCCGAGAGAGGAGGCTAAGCCACAAAAACTAAATTTCGATAAATCGAAGGGCAAAGTGTAGGACAAATAACTGCAAATTTTCCCCTGTGAAGATGGTTCTTTTATGTGTGTATACCACTCTATAGATATCTGTGCAACTTATAACCTGTAATACATACTGTAAAATGTGTTATATTGAGTAATAAACAAATATTAGTAATGTAAAGGAAATATTTTGCTGTCACGATTTCTGACAATTTGGTTAACACACACTAAATACAACGGGTTAGGTTAGATTTCTAACCTGACCTAACTTAACATAACCTAATCAAATTAGATTAGGTTAGATTCGGTTATATTAGGTTAAAGTATATTAGATTTCTAACATAACCTAACATATCACCAAATGTATCTTGGTTTCAAATGGAGTAAATAAATACAATACAATATCCTAACACAGCCTAACCTAATTTGTTATTACATACCCGGAATCTCTGAAATTTTGAATAATGTTTGCTTTATGTATTTTACTACCTGAAATGCTCTTATTGAGATGATTGGTTTATGGAAAGTCTTTGAACTCCTCTCACCCTTAGAATTTACGTTTCAATGAAAGTGAAATGACAAAAATCCGTAATACCACCCCTTCTCCACGCCCAAAGAAGATGAATTTGGTTTTAAACGGCATCGCGATGGTCACTATTTATTTCAGTGACCCTGAAAATCATGGACTGGACACCAATTTCGGCTAAGTTAGTTAGTCCTGGCTGCATTAAAGTACCAAAAATCGTTAAAGTTGGTCGAGGAGAGTTGGCAATCAAACATTGTTACAATGAATAGAAAATGTCCCCTCTTCCCTTAAAATGGAAATTTTCAAAAATAATGGGACATGTTTTTCTTTAAGCTTAATGAGGAGTTTATATACCGAGTTTCATCTTTCTAACTTGATAGGTTCGTGAGATACTGTATTTTAGGTACAAAGTTTGAACACCTCCTACCCCTTAGGATTCGCCCTTTAATCAAAGTAATAAGGACCAGGTCAACTCTCGTACGGTACTAAAAATTATAAAAATCGGTCCAAAGCTCTAGAATGAATTAGCGAGTAAACATTATATTATTTTTTATTTGTATAGATAATTAATCATTATTGACGGTATTTATATAATTATTACATTATATTGTCTCATCTGTGAATAGAAATAACTCATTATTTGTATTTGGAAAGACAAGGAATATCATAATTATGTTTTGAATCCAGTTTTACGAATAAAGCGCGAAGTGTAACAAGCAGGCAAGCGAAAACAATCTTCACAGATACCTCCACATGACGTCACGGACAGGGAGCCAATCAGAACGCTAATCGCAAACTGGAGTTACCTGTTATTTTATATACCTTGATTCTGGTCTATGTTTCATCCACCAATACACATAATTAACATTTTTGGTTACGTCATCGTATTCCAATGCATATTTAATTGTTTAAATCGCCGTGTTTCATCAAAACTTATATATGTCAATACACATTTATATTACTTTTATACTGACCATTGCCTATAGCACAGGGATGATCATTTCGTCATAGAAAGCTAAATGAATAATTCAACATGGCAAACACAATAATGTATTATATGAGTACGCTATCATATTTGTACATACATCCGAATCATGTGTGCAAGATATTTTATTCTTCCTGATGCGAAAGATGTTACTAATAAACAGGAGAGAGAAGATAATCCAGTTACGGAATCCTCATGGATTCCGGACTATTGGATCTAGTGCGACATATTTAAGTTTCTTTCCTTCTGAAATACAAGATCCTTGATATACACACTTATTTTTATTTCAATCACTAATAATATAAACAGCAGAAAATCTCAATTCAACGAGGAAAAAGAATACAACTGGTTATAATTTCGCGGCCATTAACGCCAGTACTCCGATGGCGCAGATTAATTATAATCCAACATTAACTTAATACAACGAAACAAACAAAAATAATAGCATAAATGCAATACTAACGACAACTAATAAACTTTTGGTAATGGTAAAGATAAACAATAAGGGCGTATTAAAAGAAAAATAATCTTATTCTGTAATGGAGACCAAACGGGTGCATTACACCAATTTCAATACAACTTTTGCTAAACAAGCCTCACTGTTCATTACTATGATTATTTGATTAATATTATCCCTTCTATTTATTTGTTTTGGACATTTGTTATTAAATAAGCCCCTAATCTGATCACACAATTTTCGAGACACTATTTTAAAATATTCATAAATAAGGAATCAAATCTCTTCTTACACCTTCGTTGTTTAAGACTGTAGAGGGCTAGTAACTACTTGCGTTGCTCTTGTCAATTTACTTAATAAAATATGAAACAACATCTACGGTATTTTAACTGAGAAAGACAGTATCCTAATAGCTATACAACCTTTTGTCAAACTAAGTGTTACAAGCAATCAGGAAAACTAACACTCATATATAAGTATTCAGATCATGCTTTGCCCCCCCCCCCACTTTTAACATCCAAATGCCGCCACTGAGCAGCCAGTAGTATGTGAGGGTATCTCCCGGTCGTCAACCCCATCTATGATTTTTTTTCAGTATCGTCTTTCGTGCTATACGGAAAACATCTCTCAGGGGTACAGTGTTGTCAGATTGCTGCTAAGTTTTGTTTTGTTTATATTTGTAGTTATTGTTGCTCTCGTGTTTTATATTTTTGCTATTTTTATTGTTACTGTTTAATTCGAATAACTTTTGGTGTTCATGTTATAGTTTTTTAACTGCTGTTTTTCTCTCGCTCGTTCACCATGTCTTCTAAAGTTTGGCAACATTGTTGGTGCATTTCTCCTGTTTCACGTTTTCTCAAGTGTGCGTTGGGAAGGCATCTCCACGAATCGTGCTGAATTCTTCCGATGCATCACACGTGACGTAATGTCGTTCTACGAGTCATGTAGAGCCCAGGCAGGCTTCATGAGTCCTCGCGGTTACTGTAGTTTACTCTTGGAGGTGAGTTTTTCGTGGGCGATTTTACTCCAAAACCACTCAGTCAATTTCGTTCACATGTCATAAATACTTAAATAATTATTGTATTTAGAAACCTACAATAGAATATAAATAACTTTTCGTTTAAAAATTTACCTTGGGGGGTCGTTTTTTTTTTCTTTTTCGCACGATTTTCTCAAAAACGACTTGAAGATTTTGATCATATTTCATAAATAAATGTTGCATTAAGAAAACTACAAAATGGTATTAATCGTTCTTCACATAAAATGTTCACAAAATGTAGTTTACTTTTCGCTGAGAGTTTTATTTCAAACGATTCCCTCTAAAACGACTCAGGCAATTTTGTTCATAAATAAATTTTCTATTAAGTAACCTACAATATGGTATTAATCATTGTTGATTTAAAAAATAATTAAAAGGGTAGTTTACGCTTGGGGGTAAGTTTTACCCGGACGATTTCCTCAAAAATGACTTAGGCAATTTTGTAAATAAATGTTCCATTAGGAAATATACAATATGAATAATATTTTATTTAAAAATTTACAAGAGTAATCTTACGATGAATTTTTACCAATTTTCTCAAAACCAACTACGACAATTTTGTTCATATTACATAAATAAATATTCCATTAAGAAACCTACAATATTGTGTATGGATAGTTTATTTTTTATTTTTTTTATTTTTACCCGAACAATTTTCTCAAAAATGACAGGCAATTTTGTTCATATTTCGTAAATAAATGTTCCGTCAAGAAAGCTAAAAGTGGTATATATATCATTTTTCGTTAAAAATATTCACAAGAAAGTAGTTTACTTTTTTTTTTCCTGAGTGATTTTTCTCAAAATGATTCAGGCAATTTTAATCATGTATCGTAAATGTTCCAGTAAGAAGCCTACAATGTGGTATATATCGTTTTTCATTAAAAAAAAAAATCACAAAAGGGTAATTGACTCTTCGGGGTAAGTTTTTCCCGGACAATTTTCTAAAAAAAGGACTCAGGCAATTTTATTCATATTTCGTAAATAAATGTTCCGTTAAGAAGCCTACAATATGATATAAATAAATTTTCATTGAAAAATTCACAAAGTTTTAGGGGGTGAATCTTTTTTGGACAATTTGTTGGAAAACTTTCAGTTAACTTGGCTTTTTTCATTAATTATTACTTTCATTGATATTACAATTCTATAATAAGTATAAATCATATTGAACGAAAAATCGATAAGTGGCTACTCTTGAGCGTGTTCTTTGCGGTTAATTTTCAAGAGAATGACATACAGTTTTGTTGATGTTTCATAAATAAACATTTCTGTAACAACCTTATAGTGACATGAATAATTTTCCATTAAAAAGTGTACAAAAGATAGCTTGTTCTTGGAGATGTTCTCTTGGATACAATTTTCCGAAAGCGCCTATTATGATTTAGTTCACGTTTCATAAATAAACGGTTGCGTAACAACTACCGCATGATATGATTCAATTTAAGAAGTGAGAGCGAGAAAGTTTATTGCGGTGGACCGTTTTATTTTATTTATATATTTATTTATTTTTAGCACGGGAAAGTATCCTTTCCGCAAAAACACAATATTTAAACCTTATTTTACGTTGACTTTTTGTAGCGGCAAATTAGTTTAAAACTTACTTTGTACTGTCTCGCTCGTGTTGTACGTTGTCTTGCAGGTGATCGCACATACTAAAAGTTCAAATTGTTTAACTAAAATATGGTGATATATATATCGAGTGTTCTAAAAATGCTGCCTATGGACTGCAGAACACTATTTGACAAGTCAAGATAAAGCGAATATATATATATATATATATATATATATATATATATATATATATATATATATATATATATATATATATATATCGGGTGTTGCAAAATAAGTGTTACAACTCTTGGAAGGTGACTCCTGCCACTGAGACAAGAAAAAAAGTTCTCTTCAACTTTCTGCTATCGGACATAGTTTCAGATCTACAAGGTGCCGAAAGCGTGGGAAAATGACTTTCGGACGCCAATAGTTCGGAAACTATTCAACATAAAGAGGGCGGGTAAAAAATTCACTGAAAAAGTCATACCTGCTTTATTGAATTTTGCATGTTTCACAATCCTACCGTGCACGCGCAAGGGATTCCCCAAAGGAACGTAGGGAGTCCCGGATAATCTGTCAAATGAAACTTCGTCTAAATGGATATGAATTGATAGACTTTCTACCAGGTAACTATAATTCGTTTGTCTTAAGTCGATATCTGGAAGAAATACAAAATGGCGGACACCTTTATGCCCGTTGTGTGTGGTTGCATAATCGCCAGGTACAGATGCTGGCCAACAGTGACGTTCTGAGTATTAATTGTGGCGAATTTGTACTCAAATGCTCTAGAAAGACATCCGGAGTGTCGGTAGAGCATAACAGATTAAGCAGGGTGATTCACATGTGTGGAAACACTTAACGAAAAATGCCCAGAAATGCACTCATACTCAGTAAACGTGAGTTCAAAGCGTCGGAAATGTAAGGATTAGCGTCAAGAACATGAAAGCCATTGTCAATTCACCAATAATATTCCCTCAAACCGATGCAATATGATGTGCACTGTTGCATACCAATAAGGATGTAATAACTGAAGCCAAGTTCAAATTGTGCAATGAACTCACAAAGAAACTGGGTAAACTAAATGAATGTCACTAGTGGGATCGCATGATGTATATTGAAATGTGGCCAATGTGTGTGTTGATATCAACATGTAGCTAATGGACAAATGTCAACATGTCGCACTACTGCTGGAACACCATCTCACGTGCGAAAACTAGGAAAATAACGTTGTACATTTTGCTATTACATCTGGTGCACCTTTTGGTAGAACGTAACTAGAACAAGATTGTATCAATGTCCCTCTTTCTTTGGGACATTGTCCCAATGTCGACACATATGAAAAGAAATCTCTTAATGCATGGTTCAAATTCTGATAGAGCGTGAAAATAAGAAACTTGTATCATGTCCCACGTCTTCTGAGACATGACGTACTCGAAATATAGGAAAATACCTCCAGAAATTCGTATCTTACACACAGTGCACATGCCAAGACAAAGAAAATGAACCGATTTGGCACATTTAACACTACAGCTGGAACACCATACATATGGAATATAAAACGACATGAGAAATAGGAAGAATCGTCTTAAAGCTCTGATTGTTTACAACTGTGCAGTGGGAGGAACAAAATGAAACACACAAGTATGTCGGGAGGCTGTACAAGAGGGCTTGCCAAACAAAGTGGGTACTCCTCAAAGAAACGAATACAGAGAAAGTGAGGCTCCTTCGAACCTCAGGGCTAGAGCGCTCGCTTTTGCTCGCGTGGTCGCAGTTTCCAATCCTACTGGGAGCCCACGGCCTCAGATTCAAGACCCGGGTAGTTATTTTCCTATTTTTCGCATGTGGGACGATGTACCAGCAGTAGTGGGACATGTTGACATTTGTTCATTAGCTACATGTTGATATCAACACACACATTGGCCACATTTCAATATCGATCATGCGATCCCACTAGTGACATTCATTTAGTTTACCCAGTTTTTACTGGGTCCATTGCACAATTTGAACTTGGCCTCAGTTGTTGCATCCTTATTGGTATGCAACCGTGCACATCATATTGCATCGGTTTGAGGGAATATTATTGGTGAATTGACAATGGCTTTCATGTTCTTGACGCTAATCCTTACATTTCCGACGCTTTGAACTCACGTTTACTGAGTATGAGTGCATTTCTGGGCATTTTTCGTTAAGTGTTTCCACACATGTGAATCACCCTGCTTAATCTGTTATGCTCTACCGACACTCCAGATGTTTTTCTAGAGCATTTGAGTACAAATTCGCCACAATTAATACACAGAACGTCACTGTTGGCCAGCATCCGTAACTGGCGATTATGCAACCACACACAACGGGCATAAAGGTGTCCGCCATTTTATTTTTCTTCCAGATATCGACTTAAGACAAACGAATTATAGTTACCTGGTAGAAAGCCTATCAATTCATATCCATTTAGACGAAGTTTCATTTGACAGATTATCCGGGACTCCCTACGTTCCTTTGGGGAATGCCTTGCGCGTGCACGGTAGGATTGTGAAACATGCAAAATTCAATAAAGCAGGTATGACTTTTTCAGTGAATTTTTTACCCGCCCTCTTTATGTTGAATAGTTTCCGAACTATTGGCGTCCGAAAGTCATTTTCCCACGCTTTCGGCACCTTGTAGATCTGAAACTATGTCCGATAGCAGAAAGTTGAAGAGAACTTTTTTTCTTGTCTCAGTGGCAGGAGTCACCTCCCAAGAGTTGTAACACTTATTTTGCAACACCCGATATATATATATATATAATTGTATACATTTTGAGTCTTCATCCAGAGACGCGAATCACACTATGTGACAGTGTCACAGATAAAGAACCGTAGAGTAGATCTACTAATCCAGCAAATAATTACATTGATTCTTTCCAAATGGAGTTAAAGCCGATAGATGTTGACACTTAACAACTCCCATTAACGTTACAATTGATGTAACTATGTAATGGGTTCATAGAGTAATGCTGATGGTTCCAAGTTAATCTACGGTGTGAAATTTTGTATTGCCCATAGCGGCTGAAGTCGTCTTCGGAGCATAATATATTTAGCATTTACCATTATGTAGCATTTTCGCTTTATTTTGACTTGAATAATAACGCTCTGTTGTATACTTTCAGAACATTCAATCTATACGTATATAATCACTGCAGCAACTACGAAAGAAGGATCGTAAAATAAAGTGATAAAGAACCATAGGCGAAAAGATTAATGAATACCAAATAGCATATCACTGTATACTTATTGCTTATTCCAGCTTTATAACTACGTATAACTTAAAAATAAAACCTGACCGAAGCAAATACTTAATATTGCTAATCTGTGTGACAGTTTCTGCAATATATCCTTACCTTCGTCAATAATGTATCTGATGAAGGCAATATGTTGCTGAACTCAAGACTAGAGTAGAACTTTACGTAGGTCAAATTTTATTCAGTTTATGAGATGTCATAGAGTCATTCGGTTGAAAAATTATAAGAGCTTTCTCAGGCTAGCCATCCTGTGTGATGTTTTTCCTAGGTTTTCCTCATTCACACTGGGCAAATATCGGGATAATACCTAATTTATAGGTCCCAGTCCTCTTCCTTTCTGCCCCACTGCTCCAGATAGTGTGCCAAGGCACATCATCCTTCATACGTGACAGGCTTTTAAGGGCATTGATACTGATGATGCCCAGAAATATGTTTACCCACACGATGTTTTTGTTAATTTAACGCCACTCTGAAATAAATCGATCTCCTTATTCGAAAAAAAATTTAGGAAGTACCTGTCCAGCTAGAGTGTATATGTGAATGTTATCTCATGAAATCGAACGGAATATAATTTGACGAACAAGCTAATCTTACTATTAGTCTGATGTCTTAAAACATACTAGCCTCTCGTTCACCTAATGCGTCGAAAGATGGATGATTGCTATTATTCGAACTCTGCAAGGGGAAACTTAAACGTTTATGAAAAGGAATGAATTGCCCATTGGTTGCTATATAGCATGGTAATATTTGTGTGCAGTCAAATAGCTATTTCGTTCTACGCTGTCCACATGTGCGCCAATACTGATTCCTGTTTGGTGCCTACATTGCCAACCAGCTTCCAATATTTTAAAATGTTATTTCGTATCCAGGTTCTCTGTAAATGATCAGGGTTTGCACCGACCTGGAAAACCTGGGAAAGTCAGGGACGTCCTGGAAAGGTCAAGGAATTTAGCTTACTCCTAAAAAGCCTTAGAAAAGTCAGGGAATTTTATAAGAAGCTGAATAAACTGAAAAAATGAAACATTTCAGTTTAACGTGCCATGTTTATGTCCTTAGGCTAAAGGAGACAATGATTAAAGCAAGTGATTGGTGTTAGAAAAATTGGTGGAATGAGAAAAGGAAGAGAAAACGGGAGTACCCCGAGAAAACCCACGGACACGATGTTGTCTACCACAAAGCTTACTTGGCTGAGGATCAATAAACTGAAAAGTGAGGAGTTCTAACACAAAGAGTGAAAAAGTGACTTACTGGAAAGGGACCGCTGGCATGCCATGCCGTGCCAATGCGGAGGACTCAGGTTCGTCCCGGTCCAGTCAATCATATTTTCACTCTTTGTTTTAGAATTCTCATCTCTAGAGGATTTGGTGTGTAAAATTAAAAAATCGGTTTGTTTCTTAGGTCGATTGTTTCCTCCTTTCATTAGTATATAAAGAATTTTAAGTGCGGATTTTTAGTTCTCAGAACGCATTTTTCGTTTTGCCTTACCCGGGAAGGATATCTTACAAAATAAAAGAGCTTGTTTTATAAAACTTCCCTGGCTACACACAATATATATATATATATATATATATATATATATATATATATATATATATATATATATATATATATATACATGCATAGTAGATGGGAAACTCTCTGGTCGGAAAAAATATGTGCTTTTTTATTATATGTAGATCTGAAAATTTGTATGTAAAATGTAACCTGAAAAAACCTAGAAAAGTCGGGGAATTCTGCTCACCAAATTAGTGGGAACCTAAGTGATAACAGATGGGATTGCCTTGTATCAGTTTTGGTGTTCTTCAACTATTGCTTCCAACAGGGAGTAATTACACCCCCTTAACACCCCTCCAATTTTTTTTTACACACACCCCTGGATGGAAAAGGAATACTCCCCCATATTCAATTGTATCAATCAGTATCATATAGGTTATTTATTACATCAAGTTAAAAAAGGTTTAGCGTTTAGGAAAGAAATCAATATTCTTATTTATTTATTTCACTTCAAAATACGAAGCGACCTCGTTCCCATGTACGGCTTCGAGAACCACATGACCTCATTGTTTTGGGTTGTGTTAAGATCGAAACAATTGACAAAACAGACCGCTCATACCTACCCTTCTGCGCTCCACGGTCGTTTCCAAGAAAAAATTGATGGACAGATGCAGATGACTGAAACTGGCAGCGTCTTGAGCGGTCACTCACCTACCTCCTCCTCAATAAGGAAAAATGTGACAATATACAGGGTTTGTCCGGAAAGTAATAGGACTGAGTCGATTTAAAAAGAATATTGAGCCAATCGTTACAATTCTTTAAAAACTTTCAAAATAGGCTCCTTATGCGTCGATGCAGCGCTGCCAGGGCGATTTCCAAGCATTGAAGGCGTCACGGAAGTCATTCTCCGGAATAGACTTGAGAGCCGCGGTGCAAGCTGCTTGGGTCCCCTCTGTCGTCTCAAAATGCTTGCCTTTCATCGGACGTTTCAGGCGAGGAAACAAAAAGGAAGTCCGAGGGGCCCACATCTGGGCTGTAGGGCGGCTGCGGAAGCGTTGGGATGCCGGCCTTGGTCAGGTAGCTGTTCACAAGAAAGGCGGTGTGAGCCGGGGCGTTGTCGTAGTGCAGCTTCCAGTCGGCTCCGATGTCTGGTCGGACCCGATTGCCCCTTCGTTTGAATCTCTTGAGCACTTCCACGTAAAACTTGGCGTTGACGGTTTGTCCAGGAGGAACAAATTCATGGTGAACGATGCCTTTGATGTCAAAAAAGACAGTGAGCATCGTTTTCACTTTGGATTTGCTCATTCTTCCCTTTTTTGGGCGAGAAGACGCCGGCGTGTGCCACTCGGAAGATTGCCTCTTTGTCTCGGGATCATACTCAAAGATCCATGATTCGTCACCTGTGATTACGTTATTCAAAAATTGGGGGTCACTTTCACACATGTTCAAATTTTCTTGGTACAATTCCACTCGCCGCAATTTCTGGTCGTCAGTGAGCACTTTTGGGACAATCTTCGCGCACACCTTGTGCATGTTCAAATGCTCCGTCACATTTCATGAACCACCGTTTTTGGTAAATTTAACATCTGGGCAATTAAACGAATACTTAGTCGACGGTCTGAGTTCAAAACTTCGCGCACACGAGTCACATTGTCGGGGTTTGTCGAAGTCGAAGGTCTTCCAGCACGGTCTTCATCGGCGACCTCTTCCCGGCCCTCCGAAAAGGCCTTGTGCCACCGAAACACACCACTTCTTGCTAAAGCATAATCTGGGTAAGCCTGCTTGATCATATCAAACGTGTCTGTCGCAGATTTACCGAGTTTAACACAGAATTTAATCGCGTACCTCTGCTCTAACGAACGCTGCATTTTCGGCTTGCACCACTCACAGAAACACGTCGCGCGAAAAAGCCTGTCCTGACTCTCCGTATGCTCGGCTCGGAGACAACTGACCAGCCGCTCGTTCGTTAGCTAGGAACGCCCTCTACCGGATCCAGTCGGTGCGCGCACGCTCCGAAGTCCAGTCATGGCGGAATAAAATCAGTCCTATTACTTCCCGGACAAACCCTGTAATAATAAGCCTATACCAAATTCAGTTGGTAAGTGCTACTCTGCAACAGGCTCGCTAACCAGAGGGGGCTAGGGAGGGCCAGGGCCCTCTCTAAATTTTTACGTACCCTGCAGACCTCAATACCAAATGCACAAATTAGATATTTTTAATGACTTGGCCCCTCCTAACATATTCATGGTCCCCCAAAGCTCTGTGGCTGGTTTCGAGCATGCTCTGCAAGTGATGTATGAACGGGCGGACGTTAGAAGGGTGTAGTCAAAACGTTTTTAGAAATAAAGAGATCGATCGAAGTAAGAATTATATATATTTTATACTGAGTCTAGTGTTATGCAGGAACACATTTGGCATTAGCTTAATTTTTAGTATTTTTATTCACGTAAATTCATTGAGCGGAACAGGGCTCATAGCGAGTCACTTTTTTAACTAAAGTTTACTTTTTTTTTTCAAGTTGGTCACTAAAAGTTACATTAAAAAAAAATGTCACTAAAAGTTACATTTTTGAGAGGTAAAGTGACTTTTTCGTGTGATTTATGTTTTGCATTGGCAGTTTTCTAAGAAAAATATAAAAATAAGTGGAAAAAGGCAGAAACTTGTTACTCATTACTCTTCTGAAAGCTTCAGTACTTGCTGCCACATGTGAAACAGTCAGCTTTATTCTCACTTCAGCTTTTATTATTTCTAAAGCACAGTGGATGGTTGGTGGGTGCTTAAGCTCTTAAGGTGGGGTTGAGAACCCTTCTGTGTCTATTCTTTCTTCTATCATAATAGTCTTTTAGTTTTCTCTCGTAATAGTTAACGCTCCGCTCAACGTTGTGTGTGTGTGTTTGTGTGCTTCATCATGTTCGTCTTGCGCTATGCTTCTTGTATGTTCTTCTTAAGAGTAGGTGATGAATTTGAATATTTCACGTTTTTGAGAACTCTCAGTGCTAAGTTAAATATAATGTCTGGGATGAAGAAATTCGGAAATAGGCCAGAACTGGTTCCACTTACTCAGAAGCTGTTTACATCTGCTAAGTTTGCTTGCCGTAACTATAAAGCATACTTAGAAAACCTAAGAAAGGAGGAAGCTCAGAAACAAGAAACAAAACAACAAACAAAGAGCGAAGTGATGGAGAAATTGCCAAAGGAAAAAAAGGGGCACGATGAGATTTTGGTCACTTGTTCGTGTGTTTTTGGTCACTTTTCAACTATTTACAAGAGACCAGACTACTATGAGCCCTGGGATTAGTAAATTAAGTTATATTAGAAAAGACAAAACAGAAAGATACAAAATATTTGTAAATTAAAAAAAACTGAATTTCTGGAAAACAACTAAATCAATGAATAATTTTCTTATGAAAGATATTCAGAGCCAATAACGTAGCGAGGAAGGGACAGGAGCGGAGGTTAAAAGATGAAATAATATTACAACAAGTAAAATTAACAACAAGGTTAGAATATTAAAATAATGAAATTGGAAATATGTACAGTATTAATTACTAAACGAATGTGATTTCAGCATGGGACGAGGAAATTTTTTCCCGATTGATATTTTGGGGAAAAAAATCACCCACTAAAACTTGCTGGGGGTGAATAAATTGAAATAATAGCAGAATTTTGCAAATTAATTACAATAATTCGTATGTAACCAATTCACATGTAATTACTGGGAAAATAGTGGATGTTAGTTCCTAATACAGTGAAACCTCTCTTAACGGGCATCTCTCAATAGTGGTCACCTTAATAAGAGGACAAAATTTCTTATTCTTCCATGCCATAATTATGTGTGCTGTGGTGTTATGAGAGAGAACCCTTCCTTTTAGGGACACCTCTCATTTACGGACAAATAATTGGTTCCACCGATGTCCGTTTTGAGAAGTTTCACTGTATTACTTAGCTTAATAATAATAATAAATGCTCAAATGTGTGAACTTACTTTATTGAACCTACTACTGCGAAGAGTTATTATTATTATTATTATTATTATTATTATTATTAGTAGTAGTAGTAGTAGTAGTAGTAGTAGTAGTAGTAGTATTGCAATAGTTGCGTAACAAAATATACTATTTTCTTTGAGTTTCTTAAAAAATGTATATCACTATTCTGAGAGCACCCCCCTTTTAATTTGAACACCCTCAAAGTAAAAATTTCTGGCGTACTTACTGGCTTCCAACAAGAAGAGAAGTATCAGAAAAAAATAATCTCGGTTCAATTCTCGAAAAATTTTGTTATTTTTTAAAAAATAAAAAAAAACTGCTCTGTAAACTAGATATAATAAGAAAATGCTACTTTGTATTTCGAAACTCATCGAATATCAAAGGAACAGAAGAAAAAGTACGGAATTGTTTTGCTTGGTGTGTATGTACAGGACACTGAATTTCTTTCACGTCCCTAGTATGATTGAATATACTACTTAATCTGCAATTTACTGCTGGATAGAAATAATCATTTCTTCAGTTTTATGGTACAACTGTAGTCATTAAGTGTGATATACTATATCTTTACTACGAGTATACCGTATATATATAAGTTTTTAGTAAGTATAGAATCACATGTCGTCGCTTGTGTTTTAACAAAATATTCTTAGTGTTTTTGTGTTGAAATATTCAGATTATAACCAGGGCTTGAAAATTCCCGGGTGCCAGGTGACCATGACGACAGGAAACAAGAATCTGGAACATTGCTAATTTACGGCCAAAACGCATCAAATGAATTTATTATTATTATTATAGCCTTGATTTTGAGAACTGGCACTTAATTCACAAAAAATAATTCCAAATATTAGTCATAATTATATTTGAATTATAAATGCTGGTTCAAAAATTATTGCAGAATTGGATTAAATGTTCAATGGATAGACGAGAGAAGTAACTCGAATAATAGCATTATAAAATTGATAAATAAATATGTTTGCGTAACTTGTAACATAACATATACAGATTCTACGGTAGTATCGTATATAAGATAAAAATAAAGTTAAAAGCTGCGGAAAATACGTCACAAAAATAATTTGTTGAAAATTCTTCCATTTGTCATATTTGAAAATATGGTAGCCTCACATGAAGGTCATGTATGTCTTCATCCAAATATTAATAGAATATGTCGGTTACAAGATTTAGCTTTCCTTGCCTGTGTGAGTATGTTAGAGAAATGAATCTCTTTCGTAACGCAGAAGTAGCAACAGTGTAGAGCAGATTTAAAGCTTCGATTTCTGTGGTTCTCGGTCACTTTGTGTCTCTTTTCACCTTTTCTAATTTCTCCAAATACCATGTTACATCTAAATGATCTTGTGTTGTTTTCCGCAGATATGCTTTAGTAAAAGCTTCAATTCATAGTTTCCAGCAACTGAACGACGTTAGTGCTTTCTTATCGTCCAAGCGTAAGTCATCACGATAGAGTTTTCAGAATCAACCTTCCAATAGTGTTCGCTAACGTTGCCTTAATTTAACCCTTGCTTTTATTGTTTCGAATTGTTTGAACTCTTCTGCGAGCGAATTTAGATAGTTACGCTGAAGTAGATTTTGCAGAAACCTTGTTTGGCTTCCTATCCTCTCAGGGAGGAAAATAGACAAATACACAGACAAATACAAATATTTCCTATGACGTACATATTTGCAAAGTGTTCATCATAACCTTTCGAATGATATTAACAAGGCATACAACCAGCATGTTTTATGGCCACTGGTATGTGTCAAAGTAAAAATACCCAAATTCCTACGTTAATTTTGCGCAACCCAGCAAAATAGGACACGGGGATATCCTGCAGTTCATCAGAAGCTTTCAAGAAAATGATCACTTCATTTGCGCCGTCCACTAATCCTATTACTAAATTGAACTACTACCAAGACTACCGTTTGCACTTTTTCCAAATTTCAAGTACAGTAGGCTATCTATTTGGTGTAGGAATTAATTCGTGCGGTTGGTACGCACACATTGAAGCTGTAGTACAAACACAAAATACATAAATACCTTAAGAAAAATATTGTCCATCGCTAGCCACCACTTTCGCCCATCTGTCAGGCAATGTACGGATTCCGTGGCGAAAGAAGTCCTCATCCTTGGAAGCGATCCAGTCAGAGACCCATGTTTCGATATCTTCTGAAGAAGTAAACCGCTGTCCAATCAAATCGTTGTTCATGCAATCGAACAATTAGTAGTCCGAAGGAGCAACGTCTGGTGAATACGGCGGGTGGGGTAAAACTTCCCATCCGACATTTTCTAAATAGGTTTTGACCGGTTTTGCGACATGTGGGCGAGCGTTATCATGTTGAACAATAAGTTTATCATGTCTGTTCTCCCATTCTGGTCGTGTTCTGGCCAGAGCTTGCTTCAAACGCATTAATTGTCGTCGATAACGTTCTCCATTCATAGTTTCACCCGGTTGCAGCAGCTCATAGTACACCACACCTTTCATATCCCACCATATGCACAGCATAACCTTTGCACAGTGAATATCTCGTTTTGGTTGTGATGGACCTGGTTCACCTGGTTTCACCCAGGCCTTTTTTCGTTTAGGGTTCTCGTAATGGATCCACTTCTCATCACCCGTAATAATTCGATGCAGAAACCCCTTTCTGCTCTGTCGTTGAAGCAGCAATTCGCAAATGGTTTTTCGTCTTTCAACGTCTCTGTCTTTCAATTCATGTGGAACCCAATGTGACATCTTTTGAATCATTCCCATGGCTTTCAAGCGTTTGGAGACTGTTGTTTGATCAACGCCTAATGCTGCTGCAAGTTGTTCCTGCGTTTGACACGAATCCTGCTCGAGCAATGCTGTCAATTCTTCGTCTTGAAATTTTTTTGGCTGTCCAGCTCGCTCTTGGTCTGCCAAGCCGAAATCACCACTTCTAAACCGTGCAAACCACTTCTGACACGTTCGCTCAGCTAGAGCATGGTCACCATACACTTCCACCAAAATACGATGACTTTCAGTCGCACTTTTCTGCATGTTATAGTAATGCAGCAGGACACCCCGCAAAAACACTTTATCAGACACAAATTGCGCCATGTTCACTTAACTAAAAACTGGTGTTGTTGACGCTTTAATCCACTGCCCTATACTACGAACGATACGCGATGACAGGGGTTTGCAACACATGTGTGGATACACGGAACTGTGGGACGCTCCGTTCGTTGCGCCATCTCTTGTCCACCCGCACGAATTAATTTCTAGACCAAATATTATCAGACTCGGAACTACCGGGCCTAGTTTTTTTAAAAAAATACTCCTAATAACATGAGGAGTATTTTTTTTTTTTTTTAAGATCTACTCGACTTGTGACGCTTACATAAAAACCGACCTTACCAAAGAGAAGGAGTCACATATCAAGGACATTTTCAGATCTATAGTTAAGACCCATTTAGTATCAAGCTTTCTACATTTATGTAATAATTTATCAACGATAATGTACCTACATCATGTTTTCTCAGCCTGTGGTACGCAGGCCTCTGCTGAGTGGTACGTACTAATTACATAATACGCCAGTGGAGAAGTTGAAAACCCTTGGTTTACACTATTTCCTGTAATTAAGTAGTCATATTTAAATTTATCTTTAAAATATGTACAATATTTTTATTCTTGAGCTTCCTGTTTCTGTAATTTTTTTTAACGTACAGTACTATACATAACAAATACTTATGAAGTGTTGGTTTGTACTAAGAGGTAAGAAAATATCAGTAAGAGCGGGATTTAATATAAAAAGTGTGTAATTATGGGTGGTGCAAGAAGTGAGTAATTACATAGCTGGCTTTTTTTTTTTTTTTTTTGTTACTTGCCCTTTGCCCTTCCGCCACATTAGCCCGAATAGTCTGGAGTCTGCTGTATATACATTTGCGGGATGGGGGAGAAATTTTCGATACGAGACATTTTCAAAACAAGATTAGAAGCTTCCCGAGAATCGAGACAAGACGAGAAAGAATTATTCGAAAATCGAGACAAAACTATATTTCTAGAATAATTTACGAGACGAGGAAACCTTATTTCACTTTTCGTATCATAGGCAACTCTATTCTCAGAACATTGTTTTCGATGCTAATACAATTAAGAGTGTATGAAACATTGCTTGTAGATAAGTCTACGAAATCTAATTAGTCTTCATAAATGCGATTATCGAAAACTTCTGTTAACACTCTCTGCCTTGTTATGTTACTTTTTGAGAAAGGGGACGTAGAAACAAGAGAGTCCTCATCTATATGGGGAAGAGGTAAATAAACTCGGGGATTAAAATTTCCCTAGATTTTGAAACTACCAAAGAATGAACCAAAGAATGAAAAAAGTTTGTGTATTCTCTAACGTAACAAATATTTTCTCAGCGAGGAATAAAGAACAAAGGACTGTGACGTAAACAATGCTGGCACGTGTGTTTGTGTCAAAAAGTTAAATGAGCAAGAATCCAAAAGACTTACCGGGACAATCCATGATTTTAGGAAATATTCCACTTTCCTTCGCCGATCTCTTTTGTTTCTGCGAATCAAGGTTGAAACCAATCACTCAGAATATTTCCCTGAGACATAGCATGATTTTAAAAAGTTGTCTACTTATGGTGATTTTTTGGATGTGATCTCGGAGTTGGTTTACAATACAAGAAGGTTATCATTTCGTGTTGTAACTGCCTTCTGGTAATCTTGATTTGAAGGTCCAAACTTTCCATTGTCTTCTTACGTTCATCGCACCGATATTTGTCCACATCATAATTTCCGGGAATTGATTAAACGTTGTTCCAATATGAAAACTCACACTTTATGCACGGAAGTTAAATCACTCAACGTGTGTTACTTTTGTAAGCCGTGAATCAATTATCCAGGTGTGTATTTGCTACAGGATTAGGTTCGTCCGCTTACTAATACGATCTCAAACGAAAGTTTTTTTTTTCTGGTTGTTGTAAATATATGTTTCCTATTATATTTCTGTTTTCGATATCTGGGTAGTATTCTTAGTAATGACATGAAGTGCGAATAGAGATGGGCAAGAGGAAAAAAAAAAACAGAGAGGGAAAATATTTTTTGGATTTAAACGAAGGTTTTTTCCCAAATCGTATTTTTCTACCTGAAAAATGGATTTTTATGAATAAAACAAAAATACGTTATTTTTAGTTGATGTTTATTGAGTTTAATTTTAAGAATTTCTACCAGTCAATTTTACCAGTAACCTACGTCAATTTTACTCACTTAACTCCTTTGAATCTGGTGACACTGTAAACATTATTCACTTAGGCAAGAGGTGAAAGTTTGTCTGGCTGTGTAGTCAGTGTCAGTTCTATTGCTAGTATTTGATAAACGTTTAGCTCGAAGAATGGGACGGCGTAAAAGCGATATTTGGAAAGCGTACACAGAGAAAGGAAATAAATCGGTGCAATGTAAATTCTGCCAAAAGACCTACAGAAATACAAATATGAAGAAAATGTCAACCCACATATTAAATGCTACAGGTGTTTATAAGAGGTAAAGAGTAAGTTCCTCCAAACAAGCCGGAAGCGTATGTCTATTCAGTAGGCCTATTCAAAACCAAGGGACAGATACAAATACTATATCACCAAATGTATACCAATCTGTAGATTATAGTACAGTGTCAACGTGTAGTTCTGTGGAACTGCATCACCACAGTTAATTGAATTAGACTCAAAACAAAGAATCAACTCGCAAGAACAATCTCCAACCATACCTTGGTGGGAAGCTAAACGTGTGAAGTCAAGACAGCATAAAATTCATTCCTTTATGACTGAAGGAGAAACGGTAAACTCATATTTTGTCCGTACAAAAAAAGTTTTCTGAATCAAAGTTCAAGAAAGGATAAGAAAATTGGTCCAACTTACTTACATATTACTGACTTCAGGTTAGGTGAAGTTAGGTTACTTTGCATAAGAATGATAAAATACACTTATATATGATGTCATAAATGTGGTTTATTAATACCTTGCCCCTCTGCCCCTCATACATAAGAAAAACATAGAATTCTTACAGTTATATACGTGTGATAGACAACTTTTCTTGATTTTTACAAAAAATTACGTAATTTGCGTTTCACTAGCTATCCAAAACAAGCTAACCTAACCTAATTCCCATAATTGGAAGTCCAACTGAGAGGTATTTTTCTAATATGAAAAAATATAATGTATTCATATAAGAAAGTATTTAGGTTCTTCTGCTATTTCTTATTAAAATCAACGTAATTTTAATTGACCTAGAGAGAAGTTATAAGCACTGCGGGCCAGCCAACCACTATCATCCATGTCTACCCGAAATTAGTGATATTTGTGGCCGAAGGGCTAATCATAATTTGTTAGTCATGAAGCAACTTTATGTTAAATAAATTTCGTCAATCAATAAGCAATTACAAACTTTATAAACAATATACTATTATTAGCATACTTGGTATTCTCTTATTTCACACAAAATTCATTTGGCTTAGGTTGTTGGTCGGTGATACTTAGTTTGACTCGGACACATGGCACGTTCATAGGCTACTATTTTTGTCTGTTGTATCGTATTTATGATTGTTTTTAGAGGCGTCATAAGTTATAAGTCCTTTGAATTTTTCTTAATTTTCATAAAATAGTAAAATCTATGAGAACTGTATTATTATATTCCGAAAAAAAAAACTATTTTTTTTCCATGCCAAGAAAGGTACACTTGCAAATAAATATATGTGTAGGTAAAAGATATAATACTTTTTTCTCGTCATTATACGAAAAAACCCTAATATTTTCACAAAATAGGAAAAACACGGGTTTAATCCCAGGAAAAAAGCAAAAATATTTTCCTGGTTTTTTGCCCATCACTAAGTGCGAACGTGAAATAAAAGCAAGAATAGAATGGCAAAAGAAGCCTTTAGGAAGAACAGCAGTTCGTTTTGTGCGACCTTGAATGAAGAGTTGAGAAAAAGACTTATAAAATGCTTCGGGTGTTTTGTTGTATGGGGCGGAAACATGGACATTACCTAAAAGTGATGAAAAACGACTGGAAGCCTTCGAAATGTGGGTGTGGAGAAGAATGGAAAGAATTAATTGGGTCGAGCGGGAGACGAATGAGAGGGTGTTAGAAATCGTGAGGAGAAAAGAACACTTTTAGTTATTATTGCGAAGAGGAAGAGAAACTTGTTGGAACATTGCCTGAGAAGAAACTGTATCATGAGGGACGTACTAAAGGGTATCGTGGCAGGAAAGAGATGGAGAGGGCGAAGGAAGCTACAATTAATGGGCGATATAAAAACAGAAAGATCATACGTGAAGACGAAGAGGTTAGCGGAAGACCGTGGAGCATGGAAACTTCTCAGCTGCGGCAAATGACCTGCCAATATGGCAGAATACCTATGATTATTATTATATTTCTAAATATTTTGAGCAGCGTATCAATGCATCAATCTGAAACAAGCACACAATTTAAAAGAACGTTCGCTAGTCTCTAGATGTGTGATATCCAGTCATAGCTACGACAACTTCATGTCATGTAGCTAATAGTCTACCACAACTTCCAAAACTACCACTTCACTCGGAGAAGGTGTTGCTGGTATGGTAGATGTGATCCATCATATTTTCGTTCTTTAAGGCGAAACTATCACTGCGGATCTTTACGGTGCACTGCAGATTTGTTCGAAAACATCTAGTAATGGTTATCAGAGATGGTATCCTTGTGTTACTCACCTACATGTTGCTAAGATGTTAGCACGATTTTAGTTCTTCTGAATTGGAAATGTGAAATTTTAAAAAGATTGACAGATTCCTTAAGCTCATTTTAGACTTACTGTATTAAACAGTGTGAAAGTTTGATGTGATCTGACATTAGAAACATTAAGCCAAAATGTAACTTTATGACTCCTGTTCTTAGCTTCTTGTTGTTTTTAGATAGATGGAGAACTTGATCATTTTTACTGCTTTGACAAGGAATTATTTCTGCTTAACTGACTTTTATCTACACTGTGTTTTATATTTGTACTCTTCTTTTTATTGTTTTCTTATTTATTATTATTAGCAGTAGTAGTATTATTCCATCGCAATGTAATGCTCTGATACCACGTGCTGTATTTTTGCCAATTGCTGTTCGCGGCACAAAATAATAATAATAATAATAATAATAATAATAATAATAATAATAATAATAATAATAATAATAATTATTATTATTATTATTATTATTATTATTATTATTATTATTATTATTATTATTATTATTATAGCTTAAAGTCCTACAGTAGTGCACCGATGCTAAGAATGACAAAGAGATAAATGATAATGGTGGAATGACGAAAGTTTGATGAAAATGGAGAACCTTAAGAAAATCCACTTACACAGTGTTTGTCCACCATAAAGCTCACTTGAGAGGAAGAGGAATCCACTCGCCATATGTGAGGACTACCACTGATCTACCGCGGCCCCTCTATTACCATTAATGTTTAGCGCCGTAACCCAAGCTATATCATATTTCTGTGAAGTTGACTTGTTGCGGCTTGTAACGATCAAAGATTAATTTTTTTGCAACGCAATGGAAAATTTGCATTCTAGTTTGCACACTACTAATATTGTGATATGACGTCGGTAACGCAAATTTTTGCGTTTTGTAATAATCTATCGTCCGCAAGTTTTACCATAGATCCACTACTATAATTCATTAAGTAGGAGTTCCCTCGTAGCTATATGATTGGCGTATGCGTCTTTGGCACAGATTCGATTTCCAGTAGGAGCTCATGTAGTTCGGATCCTACGCTTAGCTGTAGGTCCACGTCTCATATAGTCTCACTGCTGAAAGGAATGCTAAACTCTAATCAACCAATTAAACAGCAAAGGCCTTATTCAGAATCATTTTCACGTATAATTAGTGTGATACTAAAGGCGTGACTACTGCAAGAAACATGTTAGTCGAACTCTTTAGTATGGCACTAATCACGCGTCAGAACGACTCTGCATAAGGCCCTATGTCTTTAAGAAAGTGGTTTGCGTTACGTTGCAGTTCACAAATTTTAAGAAAGTTAATACGGAATAAGGCCCAAAGCATCATCTTTAAGATGTAAAAACTCCGACCTGAATATGTTAAATAAGGTAGAGATTATGCCATTTCAAACATTGTACTGCAGAAGTCGCTACGACACACTGTTGTCCGAAGCGTGTGAAGAAGGGAAGGTGACTGCCATGTACTTAGATCGTAAACATGTAAGGAAGAGAATATTACTACCACGTAGGCATGTTGGCAGCCAAAAAGAACCAATGAATTTTTGTAGCAATAGAGAAAGAAAAGTATGATCGACCATTCTACTTGACATTTACAATAGACTAATAGTACAAGGAATGATTGTGCAGTACTACAGGTGTTTCGATGCTTACAACTTAAGTAAAATCTGTTAACTTTGTAGAGTGTACTCTCTAAAAGTGACTGTTTCACTAGCGTCATCTAAGAGAAGGATGGTTAGTTACTAATGTATGTAACTGTTGTCGCTACAGTGATGAGTTTTCTTCTAATATATTGATGTCCGAAATTCAAGCATGAAGTTGATTTTCCAAAAATATAAAATACTGCGTCTCTAAATCACACAAATACAATTCACAGGTATTATAACTCGTGTGTGTATCTATCTATTTAGAAGGCAAAGTTGAAGAAGAAGTGAATATAGAGGACCAAAAAGGAGGACCAGGATAGTATCAAGAAAGGACAAGCATATTTGCAGATAAAACAACTATCACAGAAAAATTTAACTTGTCCATGTTACTCACCAACATTTGGTTGGAAAAGAAATAGTAACGCTCAGGAATAACAAAAACAAACTACTAATGTAAGATAAGAAATAGATATATGTGATTACACATTATCGGAAATTACCCAGTCGTTCCTTACGAAGGTTCAAAGAATTTAATATCAATGGTGGACTGTAGTGACTTGTTTGAACAATATATTCTCGGCTGAAAAATCAGAACAGATTAGAGTAAATGGTGACTACTTGTGTCGTTTTGTGGAACATTATTACCCAACTAGAAGAATAATATTCTGTGCTTGTGATAATTCACAATTTATCCATTTCCCTCGACGGGTGACATATGTGCCGGTTTTAGACTTGGGGAATTTTGATGCTCGCATACCACCATGTTTCTCTTTTTGCAGGAAGTTACATATAACAAAAAATCGGAGCGGAGCTTTGCACTGTACGAAAACTATTCCCTGTTCAGCTGTTTTCATTAATTCCCGTAGCCAGCCAGCATACAACCAGACAATTTCCATGTGACAGAGAACACATCGCTGTCCTCAAATATGCCGAATAAGTTACGATCTGTCGTTTTTCAATTGTCACTAGCGAGCTCTGTGGTTTTGCAATTTTCGCAAATGGCAGAAAACTGACATTTCTTTGTTTGCAACTTCATTGATGTTTGAAAGAGTAATTTATTTACAGTTTCGTTGAAATTAACTGAATTACAAATTCCCAAGCGCCACTTACATTATAGTTGATTGATGTGTGCGTGTTATAACTAAGATAGCAACTAGTCTAGATATACTCGTTGGAGATTGATGCTAATTCAGGATGAATTGTGGTTTTAAACCTTTTGTGTGTTCCTTGTTACATGTCATTCTTCAGAAATGTTGAAATTTTAACTTTGATCTATATATATTTTTGAAAATTAACTGGTCTTGTTCGTCATCGCTTTAAAGAGAAATGGCTATACCGTTTGACATGAATTTTAGAATATAGTTACCAGGTACTTCAAACTGATTTTCTGTTACGTCACTTTTATCCTAAAGGGAAAAAAGGAGGGATTAGTGGTCAAAATGGTGACTTCAACTTTCGCCTATTCAAGATTCACCTAATAACCTCAGACAATGGAATTTACAGATGTTAACTCAAGAGAAAATGTAGACGAATCTTGAATTCAAGAATCGCCTTTCAAGATTTGCCTAGTGTGAAATTATGTTGGTAGTACTGACAAGAAATGACTCAAAAATTTGTTGTTTCTAAAGAAAAAAAAAAAACAATATTTAAAATGCATATATTAAAATAGTATAAGCACAATTACAGTATATGACTAGATGTTATTTGTTTGACATCGAGATAGATGAATATGTTACATGAAGTTACAGAATATTACGGAAAACGTAAAATGAAGTAACATAAATTCTACCACAGTTTGCATAAATCATAAAATAAAATTAAACAAAGCACCAAGAATCAGTATAAGCACAATTACTGTATATGAATAGATAGTATACGCTTAACATCGAGATGTGATAATGTTACACGAAGTTACAAAATGTTTTACAGAAAACAAAATGAAGTGGTAGAAATCCCAAGAGAGTTTGCATAAATTATAAAATAAACAAAGCACCAAGAATCACTTGTTACACATAAATAAATGCAGTGAGACACTGCATCAACGTACTGTATTATGGCTATTTCTTGTGATCCAACCCTTCTTTTGTTCCACACTTTGCTTTCTTTGATTTAGCGAAGTGTCCCATCTGAAGTTGATACATTGTCATTTCATTTTCTGCTTGCTCCTGTTTCAGAAGATCTGTAAATCTGTATATATTCAAACCGCTGTCATTTACAGATCAATCATGTTTTCCTTGGTTTCTTACCTTAGGTTCAATTTATAGTCTTCGAACTTATAATAAGATATTTTGTAAATAAAATTTCCTTTGTTTTATATATAATTGATCTCTATAGATTAGGTAGATTTAAAGTTACAAATGGTAGGTTTGTGCCGTTTAATCTTGTATCTGTTTCTTTCAAATGTATTTTTCTGATTGTCTTAACTGTTTCATAAAGAAGATAGATTTCATCAACCAGCCAAAATGTTTAAATACATGAAAATACAGGAGGAAACGTGGATGATGAGATACTATTTTTATATGAATTTTCAGGAAGTGACACGACTTTGTCTCTGTTCCAGAAAGGGAAGAAAACTTGTTAGAAACTACTCGAAAGATAGATAGTTACTTACAACAGGTTGTGAGTATATTCAACAAATTTACTACGAATCCCGAAGAACTATTACAAGTGGGATAACATTTCCAATTATATTTCTGTGCATCGCATAATAGTGATAGTGACGCACTGGCTTTCTATCGATATTTCACATACAGAAGACTCATTTCATGACAGTCATTCATCCCTCAGTTTTACCCATAAGAGCAAGTGCGAGCAGTCGACACGTATTGAAGGTGCACAGAAGCAAACGGCTTAAGCACGATATTCCAGCAATTGATTGGGGATCTGAGGAGAAAATAAAGAATGCTATCCAATTACTTGTTTGGACATACAAGTATCAAACTCTTTTCTGAAGCTGGAGTATTGCAAATGTAAAACCTTCATGTAGTTAGTTCAAATATTCTTATTCGAAATTGTTTTACTCATACATGTGCATTAATTGTAGGAAAATCACATTTTGGGATACAAAAAACAAAATAAGTGACATGTTGGCGCTTTCTTAGTGTTGAACTACCCTCGAAATATGCATTAATTTTATGAATCTTTCGAAGTTCCTTCTTTCTTTCTCTTTTTAGTTTTTCAATGTTGTGAAACCTTTCCTGTTGTGAAAGAAGCAGAGCTTATTATATGAAACCTAAATTATTAAAATATAAACGCTTTCCTTAAAACTCGTTGTTTCAACGACTTTCTTCATCTCAAGCAGCAGTAGGTCTGATCCAACCCAACTGTGGTTCATGTCCCCACAATGCCAAGGGTTGGTTAATTTTTGTGTCTTTTATGTATTATAAATTATTTCTATCGCTTAAAAAAACTGAATTTAGCTTAAATAACACTTTCTCTATAGACTTTTGCTAAAGTTTACAGAAACTTCCATATAATGCCCCATTATTCTCAAATGTACTGTATTTTGTATATATCAATTATAATTATGGCATATTGACTTATTTTCTTTAATTATTTTGCTTATATAGATATATGTATAAAAAACAAGGAAATCAGAAAAATACGCTTGAAAGAAACACAGGTACAAGATTAAGCGCTACAAGTCTACTGTATAATTTGTAACTTTATATCTACCTGACCCACAGAGATGAATTACATATTAAACAAATGGAATTTTATTTACAAAATATTTTGTTATAAGTTCCAAGATCGTAGAATTGAACATAATGTAAGAAATCAAGGAAATCATGATTGTTCTATAGACGGTAGCGGCCAAATTGGATACGGCAACCATATTGGATAAAGGTCAAGAATGACGTTGTTGAACTTTTAGAATATTACTATACTGGATGAAAGGAAACTATCCTGAAAGTTTCATTAAGCTACTAATTTTTGCTTAATTTGTCAAAATTTTCCCCTACATACTGGACTATTTAACAGTAGCGCGAAAATAGTTTCAAGAAGAAGTGTTAACTATTTATGAGGTGCAGGACTACCAACGTATGCGCGCTAAACCAAAGTTTAAGAAAAATTCAACTTTCGCCTAATAAGAAAATTAACGTTGTGTCATCGCTTTGATTGACGTTTGCATAGCTAGAAGGTATTAGGCGAATCTTGAATATGCGAAACTTGAAGCTCCGGTCAAAATTTATGCCGAAAATTGAGTATTTCACTAATGCGTCAATTTAGGAAGATAGAACTCTGTACTAACGCGGTATATGAACTCATTTATTAAAAGTAAATAGAGACGTGTATCTTATGTACGCGTCAATTTAGGAAGATAGAACTCGGTATATGAGCTCTTCATTAAAAATAAACGTAAACATAATCCAACATTTTCGATAATTGCCATTTTAAGTGAGGGGAGAGGGGGTAATTTTTATATCTTTTGCGGTCAAAGCCGTGTTTCCTGCTATTCGTGATGATTCGTGATTGGATCACGGATAAACAACTAACTCCTTTGAAATGTATTTTAGAACCTAGTTCGTACCTCGAGATAGGTATTTATCATGCCCCTTTTATTAAAGGGCGTAGAGCGGGTTCAAAATTTAAGCAAAAAAAAAAAAAAATCTCACGTGCCTATGGTTAGAAAAACTCAACTCGATATATAAACTCTGCATTACAAATAAGCTGACACAGCGTTTTCCAAAATTCCGGTTTTAAGGCGAAAAGCGGAACAATCCTTATAGTTTTTTCGCCGCATTGAAACCTATATTGTCTGTTGTTCGAGACAGGATCACGAAAATCAGCTAACCTGTTGGTAATGAATTTTGGTGCATAGTTAGTACGTTTCTCAAGTTTTTTTTTAATCATACCATTTTTATTAAAGGTTGTATCATAAGGGAGTTACGTGAGTTCAAAAATTAAGCCAATAATGGGTTTTTATCACTACACTTTCATTGAAATGCATATTTTAACGGGGTTCAAGTATTTTCCGTAAACCTTTTCTCCCCATCCAAAGAATGGGAATTTCAGCTAATAATTTCTAAAATGAAGCCAATTTTTAACACATCTGGGGAAATGAGTACACCTAAGTCTTGTAAAGAACTATTTCCTTTAAAATAACCGTGCGTATCAATGAATTTCACCATTACAAAGAACTGATACAGAAAGCCGAATTACTATCCTGGCAAGAAAAGGGCATTTTTGATTTGCAAAATAACTATTAAAAAAGCATGGACAGTAACGGACATTTCCTTTTTGACCAAAGGTTGTAATTTAAAAACACCATCGTGTAGAACGCTTCAAACAATGGAAAAATGAGCTGCTTACGTCACGGCAAGACAGACAGGAATTTTGGCGTGACGTCACAGGTCCGTATTGCACTGAGAGTCGTATTGCAAGTTTTAGGGGATCTCTTCATATTACATTTTCTCACTGCAAACTACAAATAAATTTAGTAGAATAGTGAAAGGAAAAATGGCAAAATAAGTATTACACTTACTGTATATAAACGTAACGTGTTAATAAGACCTATTTTCCTAGCTTGAAATACATTAATGGTAATTTGTAATGTTCTATCTAATATTTTAGATACTTCTACACTTAAGCAGGATTACTTTACTATTTGTATTATCCCAAAAGCATTAGAGTCTAAGTACTATATCAGTTCAAATTAACTCATGCGCAGATTGAGAATATTTAGACCACCATATTGTAGCTTTTCTTTATTTTGAAGATTTGTTGTGAATCTCCATGCTATTATACTACGGCTTCAAATAAGCACTTTCTACACCTAAAAGCTCTTAATCCCTTTAAAAATATTCATATCCTATTATATCCCTTCATTTTGCTACTATTTATTCTGCATATTAGCAATTGGTCACTCCCCACCATTGCTACAACTAATCTTAATGCTACAAGAATCGTATTACATAGCGCTTTACTTTCTTATTATATTTCTACAAGGAAAATGCTTTTTGTGGTCACCGCGGTGATTTGAAGCTGAAGAAAGCTGTAGATAGTTAGGCTGCCTAAAGACCATTATAAACAAGATATTGTAACCTAGGCACCATAATAATACAATTTCATACATGGGCCTTCATAATTTTATTTTTGATTTAACTTATTTAGGAGCCAGACTCCTATTTCCAATCGCATTGACTACCTGGCGTCAGTGTTGGGTAAGTTACTTGTAAAAATGTAACGCGTTACAAGTTACTTTACTTTCTCTTAAAATGTAACGCGTTACTTGCCTCAAAAAAGTAACTGTTACTTTACTTCGAAAGTAACGCGTTACTTTTAGGTCCGAAACTTTGAATATGTGGAAAAAATCTTATTACTTCAGTTTTCCGTACTGCTATTACTACCGCTATTACTATTATTATTATTATTATTATTATTATTATTATTATTATTATTACAACACTGTGTATAAACATGAAAGATAGGCGGTTTTTATATGAATACTAAAAAAAGTAGTTGATTGCCAATCTCGGTAGTCGTGAAGTCTAGGAGTAAAGGACATTGTTCACGAGCATCTGAATTTGGGTTGAGGGTCTAGGTTGAGTATTCGGGCTCGGGCCAAACGTTGTTAAAAGTTATAGGGCACTGGCCAAATATCTTCAAAACTGCTCGGCCCGGGTTTAGAATTGTCAACGACTCTAGCAGATCGGCTCACAACTCATTCACTATCGACTCAAACCGAGAAGTGAGTTGAGCCAACAACTCACCTAACCGAGTCGGCTAGAGCCCTTCGCTCAGTTGAGTCGAACCGAGCAGATGGCTTATCCCAACCAAGCCAGCTCGAGCCGATGGTTTACCCCAAGCGAGCCGGCTCGAGCCATCGGCTTAGTTAAGCCGAGCCGAGCTAAGCTTGTTATAAAAAGTCTCTTGTAGTCTCGCTATCGAGACGAGACGAGATGCGAGCAGTGTCTCCTCTCGTGAGCAACACTAAAAGTATTCCATGTTACTGCTTGCCTTACATTTCTCATGGCTTTCGCTTTCCAGTGTAATCAGGCCATGATTTCAAAACGAGTTAAAACGACCGAGCCACTTATCAAACTCGACTTGACTCGCAACTTGACGCCAAAAACAGTGAATCGGTTCGGAACTCGACTCGAGAATATTACTTTTGACTCGACTCGAAACTCGACTTGGATTCGAGTCGAGTTTTAGCTTGACTCGTGCCCATCCCTATGCGTTAGAAAAAATGGTTGCTTATTATTATTCTGCTAAACTAATTATATAACAATAACAATGTTGCTATGTAAAATTAAAAATCTATCTATATATATAAAAGAGAACGCACAAATCCTTTGTTACCTCATCACGCTAATACGGCTGAACCAATTTATTTCATTTTTGGGGGGTTATTAGGATTTGGACCCTAGATGGTTTTTATCATATCACTTTAATTTTCAATTTCCAGTGTCTTGAGATAATTGACCATTCAAGTGTCCATAACGTACAAATCCTTTGTTAGTTCATCATAGGTAAAAATAAACGTATTTATATGCAACCCGCATGACCGTGTAACTCGGCGGGTTAACATAAATGACAGGCGATATAATGTTAACATTTACTGCAATCTACTATGGTTTTTATCATATCACTTGAAAGCGAAAACTTCCGGGGTGACCGCAGCGAAGCGGGGCGGGTTAACATAAATGACAGGCGATATAATGTTAACATTTACTGCAATCTTCTATGGTTTTTATCATATCACTTGAAAGCGAAAAAGTAAAAATTATCTAAGTAACAAAGTTTATTGCGTTCCGGGGTGACCGCAGCGAAGCGGGGTGAACGCTGCTAGTACAGAATATAGAGAAACATTACACTACAACTGACGAAATGATAACACATGAACTGGGGGTGAATCAAAATTGCCAATAACTCTAAAATCGATACATGCTTTTTAAAGCTAGTTGTTGCAAACTCTATAATCAACGGGACTTTAGGATATGCAAACTGATCTAAAAGAACCCTAATATTACATACCATCAACATTACATCAATAAAGTAGGCCTGCTCATCACAACACTGTTTATTCATATTAAACCCTTACTGAATGTCGTTCATTATGGTACCCTAATTGTTGATAAATATTTCCCGCCGGGGCACCACTTTACTTTTAAATTCTGTTCAGCAGTGGCGTACTTATGATTTTGTTTCGGTGGGGCTTTGCCTGAAAATGTGAAAATTCTGCAATATATTTTACTAGCAGCGTTCACCCCGCTTCGCTGCGGTCACCCCGGAACGCAATTAACTTTGTTACTTAGATAATTTTTACTTTTTCGCTTTCAAGTGATATGATAAAAACCATAGAAGATTGCAGTAAATCTTAACATTATATCGCCTGTCATTTATGTTAACCCGCCCCGCTTCGCTGCGGTCATCCCGGTGCTGGCATATTGTAAAAGTGTCTGTAAAAATAAGCAAATCAATTAAAAAATTTTAAACAGAAGATTCAAGCTATTTTCCGCTGTATATCGCCTGTCATTTATGTTAACCCGCCGAGTGACACGGTCATGCGGGTTGCATATAAATACGTTTATTTTTACCTATGATGAACTAATAACAAAGGATTTGTACGTTATGGACACTTGAATGGTCAATTATCTCAAGACACTGGTAATTAAAAATTAAAGTGATATGATAAAAACCATCTAGGGTCCAAATCCTAATAACCCCCCAAAAATGAAAGAAATTGGTTCAGCCGTATTAGCGTGATGAGCGGACAAAGGATTTTGTACGTTCTCTTTTATATATATAGATATACTATACTATAGTAAGTAAGATTTCGGTGGGCTTAAGCCCGGAAGCCCCACCCCTAAATACGCCACTGCTGTTCACCATCATCAGCTTTTAAGAAAAACCATTCTTTCAAATGTTCGAACGATAAAATATTTTCATTCTCCATCTTTATAAAAACACCATTCAAAAAAAAAAAAAAAAAAAAAAAAACAGTACCATTGCACTCGTAGTTCACTCACTGAATGTATTGATTTGGAGCTGTCAAAATCTAAGACAAAATCTTCCAGGTGCTTGCAATCAGTACACGTGATTTCCCTGAGGCTGTCCTCATCTTCCAAAATCAGCAAGTGGCACTATATTTTCTTATGTAAATAAACAAATCAAATTGTATCTATGAATGTATTTGCAAGCCTACTAACGTAAAGTTCGTAAGGCGAAACGGGAAAATGTACAACTGTGAGGAAAATAAATGACGCGTCTCTTTATTTTGAAGTTTTTTAAAAATATCTCAGTTTTCTTTATATGTTCGAAATTTCGGAAGGTTTCCCCAGCAGGACAGGTTAATAACAAACCCGTTTTTAATATTTGTGTTAGATATTAGCTTAAAGTAAAGAAATTAGAAGCAAAAAACATTAAATCGACCGAAATGACGAGAATTACCAACTCTGCTAAAGTGGGAAATTTTCAAGGACGTGAGGGAATTTGCAGTTCAACACGAAGCAGCGACATCTGTCATTGAGAGAAATGTGAATTAAATCTACCCCTCAAATGCAAACTCCAAATATATGAATCTATACTAAATATTAACGTATAGATAGAGCAAAAAGTGGAAATTACCTATGGAAAAGGACGAATTGGTAGCACGATCGTAATGATAAATACATCTTTACCGTAGAATAGGTTCCTTCACGTAAGAAAACAAATAGCTCAGTCGGTTAAATCAACGAGTCTGTATGCCGCAGTTTGCTGGTTCGATCCCCCATAGAAGTGGAATGGTTATTTTTATTACTATGGTTATTTTATTTATTTTTTATGTGGGAAAGAATCAAATTGTAACATGTATGTAAAACTCATGACGATACCAAAAAAAAAAAAAAAGTTGTCGCACTTGCATTAGTACCCCTAATTTTTGTTTGAAAACAGTTTCGTAATTATTTTCCCTGTGCTCACTGCTCACTACATGCTCACTGGTGCGTAACGAATGTTTTCCAGTAAATGTTAATTCTAATTTGGAGAATTTTATAAAGATTCACAATGTTTATCACTAGATAGTCTTCTATCTACTCTTTTTGGACAGTTTGATAACAGATTTCCCTATTAAATGTTTAATTTTCCTATTAAATATATAATTACGGAAAAGTTTTACAATGTATTTGTTTTAAATTGAAATTGTTTTGAATTTACCACATGAGGTAAGTAGCCCGAAGGAGAACTCAAGTAACTGATATTCTACGTAAAAACAACAAATTGTAGAATGCTACTTATCTTCAGCACATAATCTTTACGTTAGAGAGTCGGACAGAAGAATCCTGTTTTTTCCTCCCATATGACCACTAATCTTAAAGCTCTACATGTAATGATTCGTGTCACATAATTTCGGCTCTCCAAAGACATTCATATTTAATAATAATAATAATAATAATAAAAGTAAAAATGAATTATTATTATTATTATTATTCCTGAATATGCCACCCTTACATAATGTAGGAACCTTAGACTTCTTAGTTAAAAGTGCTTTCTTTAGTAATAATTTGAGCAACCACATAACAAAATTTAAAATGTAGGAGGGGCACGACGTTTTACTTTGCCCTCTGTTTTCAGCACCCTCCCAAAAGAAAGTATTCAATTTCTGACAAGCAGGGCAGACAAAATGAATAAGAAATATGTTTATAGCATCCTTTCCTCCGTGAATGGAATATCACGTAGCATTTTTTATTCTACCGAAGATGACCCTAGGCCGTTATGGTTAGGTAACAAAAGAAATACGTAATATATTTATAGCATCCCTTGACTGTAATATTACCGCTTCTTTATTTGTTCGAGGGCGCCCTACACGACCAAGGGTAACAAAAAGAATAGGAAAAGTGTCTAAAGATTACAAAACACATTATATTTTGTCAGAAGCATGGCAGTGTATACACAACATTGCTTTCGTTAACAAGTGTTTCACCCTTAAGTCGCTTATAAAATTAGAAAGAATAAACTTTTGCCGTTCGTTGCTCTAGAGGGATTTGTCCAGGATGGTTTGGTGTCGGGCTAATAACAATGAGTATGTTTATTTACATCACCGTTAAAGAAAAAGCAAACTTTCTGAAAGGAACTTACTTAGGAAACATCAGATCCTCCTTATACTTAGAGAGAGCCCATTGTGAAAAATTGCATCTGGTGTTATGGGTGAAAGTTCTATGGGGCTATTAGAAAAATATATATTCCCGTTTCCACGCTGATGGTAGAATTTCTTAAACAGTTATTGAATTACGTTCGAAGCATAGGCGTAAATAGCGCCCCCGCAACCATGTGGCGTGGGGACCGCACAAGCTGCAAAGCCAAAAAATATATGGAAAGTACGCAGGGGCGGACCAGGCCAAATTTTCACCTGGACAAAGTGACTTTTTGGCGCCCTCTCCCGTTGTACTAGCCTATATTTTACATTTTATCATAGTGTTTTTAATGGTTTAAACCCATTTTTTCAAAAAGACATTCGTCACCTAGGAAGACTTCACAAAGAATATGGCACGCTATAAACAATACGAACTCCGCCTCCCCCCCCCCCCCCCGCTTGGTCTAGTGGGTAGCATGCCTGCCTTCTCTGGTCCCGGGTCCAATTCTCGGTGGGTTACTGTTGAACGCTAAACGTAGTTCGGATTCCACTATAATCAGTATCCACATCTCCTTTGGCCATTAAGGCATATCGTGAAACGCTAAACTCAAGCAAACAAGCAGACAATACTTACTCCCCCTCCACTCTTTATTCTACATGCCATCTCTCCATTTGTCAATACAGTCCCCTTAGTACTATGGAACTCTCTTCTTCCATGGTGAAATGGAAAAAGATTATGTAATTGCCGCTACTTTACAAGAATATAAATTAGAAAAGTCAGTAGAAAACACATAAAATTTACTTTTTGAGTCTCGTTTTGGCGCCCTGGGCAGTTGTCCGGGCTGCCAGGCCCTTGGTCCACCCTTGAAAGTACGGACGCATAACTAAGGGCTGCGGGGGAGAGGTTAACCTTTATGTTATGTCACAGGTTTGACGTGTTTGAAATGTTCAATAACTAATCAGTTGGTGAAATAATTTCGACGGTTACTGATATTTAAAGTTTAGCGAAGACAAAGTTACCTAACCAAATAAATTTGATATCGCGATGTCACCATTTGATTTTTCCTCACATAAAAAAGAGAAAAACAATAGTAATAAAAACCCTTACTTGTATTGTGCTCGAACTAACAACCTAATTCGTACAGACTAGTTGCTCTGACCAACTGAGTTTCAATTTCTTACGCGAAAGAAGTCTGTTATATTACGAGGCAAGCTTTTCATTATGATCGAGCTGTTAATTTATTCTTTCGATAGGTAATTTCCACTGTTTGCTTTATCTATATAAATAAATGTATAGATTCATATATTAAGAGTCTTTGGGTAATGTATGTAATAATTGCGCAACAAATATACTTGCTTAAATGTATTGTATGCTATGATTTGCCCTGATTGTCTGTTCCTATAGTGGTTGGAAAACATACGTCAAAACTGTTCGAAGTAATACGAACACGGCTTAAGAACAGGGACTGAACTATCACTCGATTGACCTTGAAGGCAAATCACCAAGGGGTAGCTATAAACGAAAGTTCAGCATGTATTTCTGTGGAGTTCTGTTCAGTATCACGGTTCTCTCCCAAGCACGTTGTTCTTAGGAGGAATAATCTACAAACCTAACCTTTCGACAGAGTGCAATAGCAGAGAACCAAAGAGAAGTAATTCTTGCCATTGTTAAGGTGGAGTACCACTATGTGCAATAAAAATGTCGCGTCTCCTTGAAGTGTTATTTTATCGAAAATAAGTCGTTTTCCTTTATATATTCGAAGTTTCTGAGGGTTTCAAAATAAGGAAACGTTAGTGACAAACAAGGACGCATTTAGGGGTGGGTTCAGGGGGTCCGGACCCCCTCTGAAATCCCAACTTTTCTGTAAATTTAACCTAATTTTGGGAGTTATTTTTAAAAATCTTATTATAATTTATCCTAATATTGAAGTCGGACCCCTCAAATAGCTTTGGACCGCTCCCGAAATAAATTCCTGCATACGTGCCTGCTGACAAATATATTTCCAATATATTCGTTAAATAATAAAATAAAATAACTAAATTAAGAGCAAAAAGCTTCAACACAGGCTAACTTTTGTCCACTGCCAATATTGTTAGAAGGGATATTAATAGCAAAAACTCCTAGTCAATGTTGAGCCTTGGAACTTCATCCCGAACAGCAAGCATATTTTCGAAATACACTCAGCCCTAGCCAGAAGGCATTGTAAGCGAGTTACGTTTGGCAACATCGCACGGAAACAAATGAATGCTGAAATACATTCTAACCCATTCCTACTACTATTACTACTTTTGCTATGGATCTGTATAGTACAAGGGCAGACTTATTTTAATGAAAGAAGTTTAATGAAATTTTTTTAAAAATAATCGTTAAATCACTTTTTGAATATTATTTTTAATCTTTTTTTTAACGAAGGAATGTTATGTTTAAATAAAATAAAAGTAACTCACCTTAGGCAGGGTTTGAATCCACGCCAAAACTAATTTCCCTTACTAGCATGTTGCGCTAGCTCACTTTTTTTTTTAACTGACTCACCGAACGTGCCTCAGAAACTTGAACTACTTATTACTTTACTTGCTTTACTCATTTTACCTTGCTTTTCCAATGATCTAGAACGACAGGGACACGAACACAGAAACATCCAGGACAGTTAAAATTACAAATGCTCTCCCACCGGGAATCAAACCCGGGACCCCGTACACCAAAGGCGCACGTGCTAACCACTAGACCAGCGGGGAGGGCACTAACTCCGCTACGAGAGCCGACAGCATTTGGCGTTTACTTTGAGCTATATGTAGGTCATGACTCGTGATGTCACCAACAGGATCACAATATAGACATTATTTTTCCTACATTACAGAGTCCCCCGATATTTGATCATTGGAAATTGTCGGACTGAAATTGTCATTTGGAACAATACTTTAATATGAAGCCAAAAATTCCTTTAAAATAGTCAAAAACTTTGAGTTTTAAGAATTTTATTATTTTTGCCTTTTCCCATAAGGGGGTCATAGCCTTTAAACCGAAGGGCCCCCCGAGATTTGATCATTGATCACTCGGACTGAAATTCTCATTTGGAACCAAAACTTTAATATGAACTCAAAAATTAAACTTTTACATCAATTTGAACTGACTGGGTTCCGGTGCACCCCACTATTATGTTTAGTTAAGTGGTAATTTGTGACAGCTTCACATCATCAAAAGAATCTTTCACTTCACCCCCCAGGAATCCGTGCTGGATCCGCCACTAGAATCAATAGACATTTTTCCTATACTTTTTGTTACCATTGGTTGTGTAGGAGCTCCCACGAACAAATAAAGAAGCGGTAATATTACAATCAAGGGGCGCTATATATTAGGTATTTCTTTAGTTACCTACCCCTAACCGCACAGGGCTATCTTCGGTAGAATAAAAAATGCTGCGTGAAATTCCAATTATTAAGGGGGAGAGGATGCTATAAATATATTTCTTATTCATTTTGTATGCTCTGCTTATCGGAAATTACTTTTTATTGGGAGGGTACTGAAATGAGAGGGGCAAAGTAAATTGTCATGCCGCCTCCCACATGGTTGCTTAAATTATTACTAAAGAAAGCATTTTAAACTAAGATGTCTAAGGTTACTACATTAAGTAAGGATGGCATATTAAGGATTATTATTATTATTATTATTATTATTATTATTATTATTATTATTATTAAATATGAATGTCTTTGGAGAGCCGAAATTATGTGACACGAATCATTACATGTAGAGCTTTAAGATTAGTGGTCATATGGGAGGAAAAAACAGGATTTTTCTGTCCGACTCTCTAACGTAAAGATTATGTGCTGAAGGTAAGAAGCATCCTACAATTGGTTGCTTTTACGTAGAATATCAGTTACTTGAGTTCTCCTCCTTCGGGCTACTTACCTCATGTGGTAAATTCAAAACAATTTCAATTTAAAACAAATACATTGTAAAACTTTTCCGTAATTAAACATATATAAGGAAAATCAAACATTTAATAGGGAAATCTGTTATCAAAGTGTTCAAAAAAAAAAAAAGTAGATAGAAGACTATCTAGTGATAAACATTGTGAATCTTTATAAAATTCTCCAAATTAGAATTAACATTTACTGGAAAACATTCGTTACGCACCAGTGAGCATGTAGTGAGCAGTGAGCACAGGGAAAATAATTACGAAACTGTTTTCAAACAAAAATTAGGGGTACTAATGCAAGTGCGACAACTTTTTTTTTTTTTTGTATCGTCATGAGTTTTACACACATGTTACAATTTGATTCTTTCCCACATAAAAAATAAATAAAATAACCATAGTAATAAAAATAACCATTCCACTTCTATGGGGGATCGAACCAGCAACCTGCGGCGTACAGACTCGTTGCTTTAACTGACAGAGCTATTTGTTTTCTTACGTGAGTGAACCTATTCTACGGTAAATACGAATTTTCATTACGATCGTGCTACCAATTCGTCCTTTTCCATAGGTAATTTCCACTTTTTGCTCTATCTATACCTTAATATTTAGTATAGATTCATATATTCGGAGTTTGCAGGTAATGCATGTAATAAGACATATTAGAAATATTTCGTTAAAATTTTCGTTTGTAGATTTAATCCACATTTCAGTCAATCACATAGGTGTCATTGCTTCGCGTTGAACTGCAGAATTCCCTCGCGTTCTTGAAAATTTCCCACTTTAGCAGAGTTGGTAATTCTCGTAATTTCGGTCGATTTAATGTTTTTTGCTTCTAATTTCTTTATTTTAAGCTAATATCTAACATAAATATTAAAAATGGGTTTGTTATTAACCTGTCCTGCTGGGGGAAACCTTCCGAAATTTCGAACATATAAAGAAAACTGAGATATTTTCAAAAAACTTCAAAATAAAGAGACGCGTCATTTATTTTGCTCATAGTAGTACATCGAGATTTCCCGTTCCGTCTTGCATTAAAATGAAAAGTGATAACAGGTTTTACATGCTAATTTTATTGCTAGGTCATAAGGCGAAACGGGAAAAGGGGAACAGTGCAGGAATTGTCGGTCACTGACATCGTTCATGCTCCATTGTTCCATTCTGAGAAATTCACTTACAGGAAAGAAACATTTGTTTCCGAAAAAATATATACATATATTGTAGTTACTCATCCGAAATGTAACGCGAAAAAGTAACGCAAACTAGGTACGTTACTTAAAAATTTGTAACGCGTTACCGTTACAGTTACTTTGGAAAATATGTAACGAGTTACTAGAAAACGTTACTTAAAAAGTAACGCGTTACTTGCGTTACTTTACTTACCAAGACTGCCTGGCGTCCAGGATTTTCCGAGCCTGAACAAGAGGAATATTGACAGAAATTCATTATGTGTTACTTGTGTTATTATTTTTAAACTTTTTCTTTTCAATAACCTCACACAAAATAGTATTCTAAGTATATTGTCCGTTCACTCTAGGATGGAAAATTGTTTACAAACAACAATTGTAGTGTGACCATCAAAACCTTGCTTCTCACCCCTACATGGTTAATTCATGGTTGCCAGGCACACGAATCGCCGAATCGAATGTACACCTTGTCTCAAAAAGGTTGAGCGCATTCTTTATTGGTGTTTTGAGGCAAAATTTTTCTAAGTCCAGCTTCGGGTATCTTCGGGAAAAATTAAGCCAGGTTCGAACCTCCAAGCCAGCCTTTGCAATCGGGAAAAAGTTTGCAGATTTGTTTTTCTTCTTTTAAATATAATAAGACTTGTTACCAAGTGTTTAAAAAAGCAACATTGATTGAAATACTTAATGATACAATATTTCGAAACCTTTTTTTTTTATGTCAGCACATGCTTGTTTGTCATTTAGCTCTCCATACGTAATGGAACATTTCAATACGTTAAAGAATCTTTCCATATGTAAAAGAATGCTCAAAGTTAAGAAATAGAACATAATTATCGCCTGAGTACTAAAATAAAAGTCAAAGTAGAACAGAAACAGCGTTTGTAATGGATATGAATGTCATAATTATCTTGAGATCCGTTATACATCGCTAGAAGCATAGTTCTAGAAGTCCTTGCGTTAGCTCATTGGTAAGCTGTCGGATTTCAAATCTTAAGGTTCAGAGTTCGAGTCCCGTCTAAGTTAGTCCTTTTTTTAAATTATATTTTCCGCAATGCATGAAAAATTATATAAAATAATTACATTAGAATACATAAGTTGTGTATATATAACATAATCATTGCAGAACATAGTAATTATTATGTTTAAAATATAACATCTGAGATAATTTTCACAGTAGGTCGGTATTATATATGAGGATGTAAATACAACTTAAGAAACTCGTTCAATAGCAATAAATAAGTTATGTAGTGTATTTATTTGCATCTATTTGTCATACAGATGTAACTTCTCAATATTCTCATTACAGCATGTCATTTACATTCGTGAAATACAATATATTCCTACGGATATAGAAAGTGTATAAACAGAGTATCCAAAGTCGTATCCTGCTTCAAGACACATAACTTTTCCCGATCCCCTTAACGTCACGGGAAGAAACACAAACTCTCTTTAGAACGGAATGTCGTTACTTAGAGTCTCATTCGAATACGTTGAATATGCTTTTGTATATTCATCTCTCTCTCTCTCTCGCTTTGTTTATGTGTGTGTGTGTGTGTGTTGCGGAATATCCCAAGTTGAATACAACATTTGCCAAGTATATGAGCATCATTGTCATCGAATACCAGAAATTGAAAGTCGTGTTTCTTCAGGTTGGGTTTGCGTGTTCATGTTAGCTCACTGGTAGAGTACGGACTTGCCAATAAAGAGGTCTTGAGTTCAAAGCCTACAGCTAATAATCATTCTTTTGTTAGAAGGATTGCACAGAAATCGGATACAAGGAGTGGTTTACTTCTAGAAATATTTTCAGAAGCGTTTAGGTAGCCCTGAAAAGGGCTGTTTTCGGGAGTTAAGGCGGGGACATTAATATTGTGTCCAAGACCCTTCTGAATTTATTACACGCTCCATTCTTCTGGGCATGGAATCGATTACATGGGTGACAAATCTATCTCCTTCCCCTACCTCCAGCCATGCTTCGGAAACAAGATGCCACAGGTCATCCTGAGTTCTTGGTGGATCTGCCTCAGGCCAACTTTCCCTTAGAGTACGCTTCACTTCTGCCCACATATTTTCCATGAGATTGAGGTCTGCTCCACGAGCGGCCAGTCGATTAAATCAATCTCAGGATGCCCTGCGAACCATTCCTGAATCACACGGGAAGTATGTATTGGCGACTGGTATTGCTGGAACTGAATTACACCATCAGGCTGAAATACTCGTACAGATAGCACCATGATATTACTGATAATGTCTAAGTACTGAGCATTGTCCAGATGTCCTTCAATTCTATGAAGCTGTCCTGCTCCGCGACTGGAAATCCAACCCCAACATAAAATACATACATGGCCACTGCGATTGCAAGCAGCCACATATCCATGGTCATATCGGGTGCCTCTCGGACGATACACAAAACGGCGTCCCTTCTTTGATGTTGTGAATATGGATTCATCTGAGAAAACTACGTTTTCCCAATTGAGACCCACATTCGCCTGTGCAAACGCGAGACGGTAAATTTTGTGGTTGTCTGAGAGTTTTTCCTTCACGGCAGCAACACGGCCACGTAACCCAGCATGACGAAGCCTTCGCAGAGCTGTATGCTTTCTACCAGGAAAGAGAGAAACTTCCCTTAGCTGTCTAGACGTCCTTAGTGGGTCTAACCGGGCTTCGTTTACTAATCTCGCATCTTGGGCTTCGGTTGACACATGCGGACGACCAGGAGATCGTAAATTATCAGTCTGACCTGTAGCACCATATTTCCGAATCCATCGCCTTCCTGTAGAGGCCGGGACACCTACTCGCCTGCTAGCTGCAGTTGCAGAATAACCTTCCAACTCCCATAAGGTAATTACTGCTGTACGTCTATCCATAGTTACCAATGTTCTGAGCTGTGAGAAGGAAGCAATAGGTAAAAGCTAGTACCTGACATGTGATTGGTTACTTGCACGACACGCCTATTGTGGGGAACAGCGTTGCCAGATCTAGCATAATGATGCTAGATCTAGCATAATTTGCATGTCTCTAGCATCTAGCATCTTGCTTTTAGCATCCTGCCCAAATCTAGCACAATTTCAGCAAGTTTATCAGAAAGCCGTAAAACCTGGAGATGAGAAAGAAGTTGGTCGTGGGAAGAAAAAGAACGGCAGAAATGTATCCTCTTCCATTGATTCATACAGTCGGTAAACCATACAGGCAGTCTTATTTTCCGAAGTAAGTTCGAAACGTCTTTGGGATTTTTTGTGGCTCCACCCAGGGTTTTCTAATCCTTTAACTCCGAGGCATGGGCGGAGCTATGGGAGCCATTCTCCCCCCAACTTTTTGACAACTTCACCATCTTTATTTCTGACTTCATGATCATATTTATTCCTGAAATGACAGCTCCGAGACCGACCAAAAATCTGCCGCCCTCCTCCCCCTAGCAGACGATTCCCAACTCCCCTTATGCTGCGAAGTAATTTTCTTTCAAAATATGTAAACAAAAACTTTGCATTCATTTATACGATATATACGCCATTGAGTCTGGCAACGACTGCATTAATTTAGCTGAGTTAAAATTTTGGTGCGTGAAGTATTGCATTCTTGCTCTCTGTGTATTTTAAGTTACGTTATCGTATCTCAACTTCGTTTTTTTAAACTCCTGAATTAGTAATTATGAGGATTTAGCATAATTTGACCGAATCTAGCATAAGTTCGATCAGGTTTTGGAATAATTCCGAGCTGTGAGTCTGGCAACGCTGGTGGGGAACGACTTGGTCAACGACTCGCGAAAGAAATCTGAAAATGGTGTGCCGTAATAATATCAAAAACAGTTTTTATAAAGGAATATTAATACATACGAAAAGCTGTTTAAAGAATGAATTGTTATACTGACGACTTTACACGTATAAAAACATATACCATATACCAAACAGATTGAGCGATATGATGATAGCTGTTTTGAGACAAACTCTTTCGAAGTCCAACTTCGGGTATCTTCGGAAAACAGTAAACTAAAGCTGCTGGTTCGAACCTCCAAAGCCAACCTTAGTAATCGGGAAACGATGTACAGATATGTTTTTCCTTCTGTTAAATATAATAAGACATGTTGAAATGGTATTAAGTGTAGAAAAAAGTAACATTGAAATACTTAATGATACAATATTTCGAGACTATGTATTCACACTCTCGTTTCGTCATTGTGATTTCCATACGGAAAAGAGCATTTACGTATGAGCTCAGTTATATTTCAGAAGCAGCTTCCGAAAAGCGGTCATGTTAGCTCAGTGGTACACCACCGAGCGTTTAAATCGTGAGTTCGATACCCGTTCAGGTGAAATTCTTTTATGATATTCTACTTTCCTCAATGCATGAAAATTATGTAAAATAGTTACATTACAATTCATCAGTTGAATATATATATTCATATCATCAGTTGTATATATCAGTTGAATATATATATTCATATCATTTCACGACATAAGTAATTCTTATCTTTAAAATATAACATCTGAGGTATTGACAGAACGTCGGTGTGTTATGTGTGAATATTGAATACAAATTTAAAAAATCGTGTAATAGCAATAAATAAGTTATGTAATGTATTTATTTGCAGCTACTTTCATCGCAGATAACTTCTCAATATTCGCATTACAGCATTTAGGTAGAGCATATCGAAAATCGGATCGTTGTCCAAGACAAAAAACTAGCTAGCCCCAAACTGTCACGTAAGAAATTCGCGAATCGCAAAAGTAAAGTGAAGAGATTGAGAGCGGTAATTCCTTAATCGCTCTCTCTCAACTCTCTCTTATCTGCATTTATACACATAAAAGTGTATGTATGTATGTTCCAACATAACTCATGTATGCCTAGGGCAGGGTTTCTCAACCTGGGAGTCGCGGCCCCTAGGGGATCGAGAAAATAGGCAGAAGAGATAAATATAGTTAGAATCTAATACCAGAAGTTATTTTAAAATATTATTTTTAATTTTGTTCTGATAGGCATACTTTTGTTTTTTATACACACTGTAAAGAACAATAAAAAATAAGTCTACTGAACATTTTCAAAGGGTGTAGAATTCGTGTTACTATTCGGTTCAAAGTCTTGTCGTCGCGAATTCTGTCGAGAAATTTGAAGCTTAAAATATACAAAACGATAATCATGCCTGTTGTTCTGTATGGTTGCGAAACATGGTCGCTTACTTTGAGGGAAGAACATAGACTGAAAGTATTTGAGAACAAGATCCTTAGACGAATAGTCGGACCCAAGAGGAACGGGAATGGGGAATGGCGGAAACTTCATAACGAGGAACTACATAATTTATACGGTTTACCCAACATTGTTAGGGTCGTCAAGTCTAGAAGGCTTAGGTGGGCAGGTCATGTAGCTAGAATGGAAGAAAGTAGAAACGCTTTCAAAATCTTGACTGGAAGACCAATCGGAAAACGACCATTAGGAAGACCTAGGCACAGATGGGAGGACAATATTGAGATGGATTTCGCTGAGATACGAATACAAAGTAGAAACTGGATCCAATTGGCTAAGGATAGAAGTCAGTGTAGAGCTTTTGTGAACGCGGCATTGAACCTCCGGGTTCCATAGGCCATAGAGTTAGTTAGTAGAGTTGTTTAAAAATGAATTTAAATCAAAGAGGTATGATATAAAACTAATGAGAACTGTATATAGAAATACTAGAAAAATACACATGCAACAAAACCTGCACATTGAAATACAATTAAAATTAAAACCTAATGAGACACCTAAGCATGGTGTAATTTCACTAGTTCAGCAATGTCCGGTTCAATCTTCATGACGAACATTATCAAGCCATTTTCAACTGATAAGCGATTTCTTATCTTTGTTTTAATGTTTACCATAAAAAACACACTTTCGCACAAGTACGATATAGCAAATGGAATTATTACTTTTAAAGCAGCAATCCCCAGACCAGGATATTCTTCTCTCCTCATCAGGCAGAACTTGTCCAAGTCTTCGTTACAAAAAAACAGTTGCAAAGACTTGTCGCATGATTATTCTATTATTTGGTCAAGAAGTTGTGGGCTTAGATCGGATACGTTAATGGCCTCTTCAATGAAGGAGTTTAACATCCATCTTGAACCAGCACCTTCGTCGTTGGGAATATAGATATTACAGTTACTGTATCCACTGTCAGTGCCGGGCGCCGAAAAAAGGAGCCACACATTTCGGAGGAAGTGTGTTACTCATGTTAGGAAAGTGCATGTGAACATGTGTAAAATAGAAGGAAAAACGTAATAAAATGTGCTCAAAATTAAGGAAAGGTAGGGTTTATTTTGAAAATGTTATTGAGCTTCGTGCCAACCATGGTGGCGCTTCGTAGCTAGTCTGTCGACGTCACTCATATATACGGTGACATCGTACTATACTCTCGCCCCGGGCGCTGATTTTCCATGGCACTGTTCACTATAAACAAAAAAATGGATTCTACTATTATAGAAATAGGTATGTTAAAAATCCCACACAAGCTTATTATAAAACAAATTATAAAAGGGTCGCTGGCAAGAGCGTGTGATAAAAGGGGATCGTGATAGGAATTAGATTGAGAACCACTGGCCTAGAGTAATTTTAACCACATTTCTTATAGTTTCGAAAAGAGTGCTGTCGGGTTACCTATGGTGAATGGGAGGGGGATACATATAAAGGATTGGTAGAAAATGATCGATATTAGATTCATAGTTTTCGGGGTCGCTTAGATAAATAGTGAGACTTTCAATTTCGCTTAACTCCGATTAAGCTCTCATTAGTAGGGATGGGCACGAACGACTTTTCTTTGAAACTCGACTCGACTCGAAACAGACATCTTTGAGGTCTACTCTTGGACTCGGCGCGAAAAATATCTTCCAACTCGACTCGGATTAGAGTCAAGTCGAACCAAAACGAGCAAAATCCTGTGTGTAGTCCTACCTGGACAATACATAGACAATAATTATTCTATCATCAATTATACTACTATTACTACAAATAATAATAATAATAATAATAATAATAATAATAATAATAATAATAATAATAATAATAATAATAATAATAATAGTAATAACTAACTAACTAACTAACTCTATGGCCTATGGGACCCGGAGGTTCAGTGCCGCGTTCACAAAAGCTCTCCACTGACTTCTATCCTTAGCTAATTGCATCCAGTTTTTACTTTGTATTCCTATCTCTGCGAGATCCATCTTAATATTATCCTCCCATCTGCGCCTAGGTCTTCCTAATGGTCGTTTTCCTATGGGTCTACCAGTCAAGACTTTGAAAGCGTTTCTACTTTCTTCCATTCTAGCTACATGACCTGCCCACCTAAGCCTCCTAGACTTGACGACCCTAACAATGTTGGGTAAACCGTATAAACTATGTAGTTCCTCGTTATGAAGCTTCCGCCATTCCCCATTCTCGTTCCTCTTGGGTCCGAATATTCTTCTCAGGATCCTGTTCTCAAATACTTTCAGTGTATGTTCTTCCCTCAGAGTAAGTGACCATGTTTCGCAACCATACAGAACAACAGGCATGATTATCGTTTTATATATTTTAAGCTTCAAATTCCTCGACAGAATTCGCGACGACAAGAGATTTTGAACCGAGTAGTAACACGAATTCCCTGCTTTTAGTCGACATTTAATTTCTTCGTGAATATGATTTTCGTCTGTTAATATTGATCCTAAATATTTGAAAGTATCCACTTTATTAAAAGCATTATTTAATATTTTAACGCCTCCACAATTTGCCGTATTACGGTCCCGACGCACTTCCATGTATTTAGTTTTCTCTGCATTTACTTCTAAACCCATGTCCCTGCAAGCGTTTAATAATATCTCTGCATTTATTTCTACTGTCCTCCTATCCTCCCCTATTAAATTTACATCATCAGCATATGCCATAACCTGGTGAATGCCGTTCAACTCTAGGCCCTGGTTGCTATCTTTGATTTTCCTTATGGCGTATTCCAGCACAAAGTTAAATAATAATGGCGACAACGCATCTCCTTGTTTCAGGCCATTTTCGACGTGGAAGCTCGTGGACAAAAATTTTCCTACCCGGACTTTACTTAGGGATTCACTTAAACATATCTTAATTAATCTAATTAGGTTTCTCGGTATTCCAAGTTCTGTAAGAACGTTGTATAATGTTTCTCTCCTAACCGAGTCGTAAGCCTTTCTAAAATCAATAAATAGTTGATGTACGGGGGTATTGTATTCCCACTTCTTTTCGAGTATTTGGCGAATGGTAAATATTTGGTCGATAGTTGATCGATTTCGTCTAAATCCGCACTGATAATCTCCAATAATTTCATCTGCGTATGGGGTCAATCTTGCTAACAGAATATTTGAAAGGATTTTATAGGATGTTGACAGAAGAGAGATGCCTCGATAATTATTACAGTCAGTTTTGTCGCCTTTCTTGTGAATTGGAACTATGATTGACTCTTTCCACTCTTGTGGCAATTCTTCCTTGTTCCAGATAAGGAGAATGAGTTTGTGTATCTTGTTCCACAATTTTTCGCCTCCAGCTAAAATTAACTCAGCCGGAATTTCATCTACACCCGGAGATTTGTGTTTCTTTAATTTCTTTATAGCGGCTTCCACTTCTATTCGATTGGGTTCTGGAATATACGGTTCTGCGGTGTGTATCTCCTTTTCTCCACGCACATTAGTTTTTGGCTGCGTGTTCAGCAAATCGTCAAAGAAATCTTTCCATCTATTTAAGATGCTATCCGTATCAGTGAGAACTGTTCCGTCAGATTTCTTTAATATATAAGCACGAGGTTGATAGCCTTTCTTAAATTCGCTGATCCCCTTATACATGTCCCGAATATTTTTATTTTTACTATTATCTTCAAGTTCCTTAATTTTAGCTTTCAAAAAATCCCGTTTCTTTGTTCTAAAAGTTTTGGAAGTTTCCCGCCTGATATCTGCGAAATTTTGTGTAGTTATTTCATTCGGATTTTGTAGCCACCGTAATAATAATAATAATAATAATAATAATAATAATAATAATAATAATAATAATAATAATAATAATTATTATTATTATTATTATTATTATTATTATTATTATTATTATTATTATTATTATTATTATGACAACACCGTGTACAAACATGAACAATAGATGGTTAGTAAAGGAATACTAAAAGCTAGTTGACTGCCGACGTCGGTAGTCATGAACTCTACAAGGCAAAGACATCGTTCATTACTCTAAGCTTTAAGCGTCGGTGGACTACAGATGGTCAACTATTGACCTCTCGCCAGAAATTGGTGGCCCCGCAGCGACGATCCGTGGTGGCCCAAGTTTCATTTTGAAAACTTTACTACCAGCAGCAGAGACGCGATGAAACGCCAACGAGCCACAAAATTACTCTCCCAAAATATGTCAAAATGCCTATATGTGTGATTTGTTTATATTTAGGAGAATCAAAAAACACAAAACAAATACCCGGGGTGGACGCAAACTATCAATATTACGATTACTAGGCACGTGTTCTTCTGACGTTCCCACGGAAACGATCATAAAAAGCTTGGTTGTTGAAGGATAAATCATTGACGTCTTAATTTAGCCAATCAGACAAACCCCTACATCTCGAGTTCTAGAAGGTGATACCGTGAACCGTTTCAGATTTATTGCTTCCTGGTGGAGTACTATCCATGAGCAAAATTTGAGCATAATAGCCGACATGCATCTTCGGTGCCTCTTATCTTTAGTACAATTTTAACCAGAGATGGTGTGGGTCAATGAAAATTTGATCCACGACCCACCATGACCCACTATCACCCACCACCCAAATGCCCCATTGGCCCACTCTGATCCATCAACCATCGTGATCCACTCTGACCCACCACCAACTATGAACCACTCTGAACCATTGTGACCAACTCCGACCCACCAAAACCCATCGACATCAACTCTGACCGATGGCCCACGTCCTCCTCTCCATTGGCTAAAGAGGTTACACTTGTAATAAAACAAGACTGTGAAATTATCACTTATCGGAGTTTGAATTTCTACCGTTAATGGCTCAAGCACCTCTTTGTTACAATACTGGTGGGTCTGACCTTTACGATATATAATGGCAAAGTGTTTCTCATCTTCCAAATTAAAATGAATTTAAATTTATCATATATAATTATTTCTTTGTTGCCTTACAGACACATTTCAGTAGAAAATAGGGTGAAATTTGAAAGTTTCAAATCAAGGAAAAGTAGACCAACGTAAAAAAAAAACAGAGAGAGAGAGAGAGAGAGAAACTAATTTTCTATATAATTAAGCATACCGTACTAATTGAAAATGCCCATGTAATAAAGTTTAGAATACAAATTTTATGGCCATTTTTCTCTAACTTTATGGCTTGATTGCCTTATGCTCGGAACGCTCCATATATTAAACACCAGCTTCAGCAATTATAAATAGAAAGCAGTGGGTATAAAATTCAAAAAGAACTTTAATTTGCATTACTCAATTTGTTTCTCAACTAATATCAATCGTTTTCGATTATTTTTACAAATCAACCCACTACCAATTTCCAATATATAGAAAATGCACCCCCGTCCCCCCGCTCATAAAAGATAATTTAAAAAAATGCCAGGACATATTCTCTTTATTTTTAATAAAGAGTTATATGCTGAATTTCAGCTCTCAGTTGAACGGCTTGTGAGATACTCAATTTTTCGCTCATGTGGTTCGGATTCCACGTTAATCAGTAGGTCCACGTCTCATATAGCCTCGCTGCTGAAAGGGACGCTAAACTAAACTCAACTCAACTCAATTTTTCGCAAAAATTCGGACTTCTACTCCCCCTAAGGATATGTATTATAATGAAAGTGACACACGTATGATAACTTCCCAGTTGGGATTGGAGCCTGATTATATACCAAACGTCAATTTATTTGACTTTGCAATTTGACCGTGATGATTACGCAGACATAGTTACTTTCAATTTTTTTATGATACATATCCTTATTTCATATGTTACAGATGATTCAAAAATACTTTTTCAAGCAGTTAGCTCCTCTAGAATCTCACAGGCTGCATCCCAAAATCCAATTCCTACTATCCTATGACAATCCAAAAGTGACTGAACTGTTTTTATTAGGAACAAATGACAAAAGAAAAATGGAGATCTTGAAAGTAAAATGTAGAAAAGCTCGGTGCCTCCAATAACTACATATTTCTCCGCCTCTTCATCCCGAACTTAAAAATAAAACTTAATTCGAATATGGTTAATTAGTGAATTTATTACAGTTAAATTCCACTCACTACATGCTACAGCTACAACTATGTAACAAAAAATAACAACTGTGAAACATGTTCTGAATTACTATTAGATTTCTTACGCTATTATTAAACATATTAGAATAGTAAAAGAGGATTGTTCGTGAAATAGTATATTTGCTCTTGATTTATAACTTTTTCATACGGAAAAAAATAAAATATTATTCAAGTTTTAAACTTTGCACTCTGCAAATATGTTGCCCTCTAGGCAATGGGACTAATGTGAAATGTGGACTATTGTGGACTAATGGGAAATGCTGCACTGTTAGCGGCGCTGAAAACTTACGATTCGATTCTAATATCGAATGATTTCGATATCTTTATGTCGCTACGTAACCACCCTGGGTGCTAATGGGAGCTTAGTTGGACTTGAATTGAAAGTAGAACCATTCACCTAAGCGACCACGAAACTATGGATTCGATACTAATATCGACCCGTTTCTAGCATTTTTTATATGTATCTCGACAGTACTCTTTTTCCAGACTGTAAGAAATATAGTTAAAATTGCTCTAGATATATCAGAATTATGTTGAAATACACACATAAATCCACTTTTATATTCTGTATAAATAGAGAGTGAGCGAGCGAGCGAGCGAGAGAGGGCGACTGAAGGCATCACCACTTCCACATTGCAAAAGCATATATCAGGAATTGAATTGAAAATCTATGTAAAGACTTTCTGCTGTGGCATGCTTCATAAGGACAATTCCAGTCTGCTCACGTGACCTTTGGGGTTCATGAATTTTTTTGTGAGCGTTCCGACTTTGGATTCTCTGTTTATACCTTCTGTTTATGCATCGAATAACTTTTCAAGAACATAAATGACATTCTGTATTATAAATGTTGAGAATTACCCTCTATATGACAAATAGCTGCAAATAAATACACTACATGATTTATTTATTGCTATTGAACGAGTTTCTTAAGTTGTATTTACATCCTCATATATAATACCGACCTACTGTGAAAATTATCTCAGATGTTATATTTTAAACATAATAATTACTATGTTCTGCAATGATTATGTTATATATACACAACTTATGTATTCTAATGTAATTATTTTATATAATTTTTCATGCATTGCGGGAAATATAATTTAAAAAAGGATTAACCTAAACAGGATTCGAACTCAAAACCTTATGATTTGAAATCCGACAGCTTACCAATGAGCTAGCACAAGGACTTCTAGAATTATGCTTCTAGCGATGTATAACGGATCTCAAGATAATTATGACATTCATATCCATTACAAACGCTGTTTCTGTTCTACTTTGACTTTTATTTTAGTACTCAGGCGATAATTATGTTCTATTTCTTAACTTTGAGCATTCTTTTACATATGGAAAGATTCTTTAACGTATTGAAATGTTCCATTACGTATGGAGAGCTAAATGACAAACAAGCATGTGCTGACATAAAAAAAAAAGGTTTCGAAATATTGTATCATTAAGTATTTCAATCAATGTTGCTTTTTTAAACACTTGGTAACAAGTCTTATTATATTTAAAAGAAGAAAAACACATCTGCAAACTTTTTCCCGATTGCAAAGGCTGGCTTGGAGGTTCGAACCTGGCTTACTTTTTCCCGAAGATACCCGAAGCTGGACTTAGAAAATTATTGCCTCAAAACACCAATAAAGAATGCGCTCAACCTTTTTGAGACAAGGTGTACCTACTTCTGTACAGTCATAGAACAATTATTATTACTACATAAATTGCTGCTTTTGAGATGACTGAGATATTAACATTATGACAAATCGAGTTAGTTATTATGTAATACAATCTTACATATAATGCACACTCAATTTTGTACAAGTGTTCGTGTTCGAAAGTGTGCGAAAACCTTGTTCGCCTGGCAATATTTCAAGGCTGCAGTTTGTATTGTAAACAATAAACAGAGACAGCGAAGACCGTTAGGTTCGCTGGACAGCGTTGTTTTCATGATAAGGTGACAGAAATATATTGTACTGATTGTAAACAAGGGCTGGGAATTTCGATGCGAGTATAGGTGGAAATATTCTCGCCACATTATTGCCTGTTGGTGAAGGTTTGCAATGTTGCAAACTGCCAAGTCTAGAATTTCATACTAATTCAACGAGCTTTAAGAAGGATTGGTATGATGCAATAATTATAAATACTAACAACCATAGACAAAGTATTAGGAAATAAAGCATGCTGCTGTAAGAAGAATATAATACACATTGAATTACGTGTTCAAAGTACAGTATATTGCAAATTTTAACATGTAAACATTTTAAAGCAGTACGCATTTGCCCTGTTTGGGTGCCCTTACCAGACACTGTCCAACACAAAAAAAGTCATGAAAATAGGTATATCGAGCGTGGGCATGAACTCAGCTCTGGCTGGTATTCCTTATTAAAGTTTTCCTCAGTTCCACGAGGTGAATGCCTACACGGTAGCTTCTGTAAGGCAGGGGCGGATCCAGGACGGACTTCTGGGGGGGGCGGTGGGTTTTAATACTGCTACTTAGACCTGCTTTTAACAGCTCCAAACTCTGGGATGGGTTTTATTTAAATATATAAAATAAGAAAGTTTCCTCTCCAGGGGGAATTGCCCCGATCGCCCCTGGATCCGCCACTGCTGTAAGGCCAGAATTGGGCCAGACACTGAGGCCCCAGAATTGGCGGGAAATATATTCCGCCAGAATATTATGTTGTCAACACTTCCACAAATATTATGGTGGTGGGTTCCGATATCCCTTTTTCGTTTATATATGCTTAAATTCATTATGAAGTAAATGTAGAAGTGTTTCTTTCATTCTCTTTCTTTCTTTCTTCTCATCTTTCTCATCATCGCTCTATTTTCCCAACCTTCTTAAAATCTGAATACTATCCTCCTGTAAGATTGTTTCTCTCCACGGTCCAAGGTTTAAAGAGACCAACCTGATATAGGTAACTATTAGCAGAACTGTACCAATAAATTTACATTAGAGACAGCGCCGTAACTTAGATTTTTTTCTGGGAGGCAAGCATTAATACGTGTATTTGGGTCTAGAAAAAGTTTTTTTCTCATTCTTGGGCCCCCTCTTTCTATCTTTCCCTTACTATTTATGCCCCCGGAGCCTGTGGGCCCTCCCTCACGGCAAGGTCTGCAGGGCCGTTACTTACGTCCCTGGGCCCCTTCCATACATGACAAATTAATTAAGGGGACAATATTGACAAATCTCAAAACCATACAAATAAATGTAATTTCTAGGGCCCCTAATATTAGACGTTTTTTACTGAAGTGGCCCACGACTCACTTTTATTTTATTTACCTTTTGTGCGCTGCTTTATGTAATATAGTGAAACTGATGCTTCATTTATACTTTCATGTTCGTATCGTATATGGATTAAGAAAAGGTTGTCTGAAAATGGGCCCCTTCGAAGGGCGGGGAACCTCCCTGGGGGCAGTTGCCCCTCCCCTGCCCCACACAAATTACGGCCCTGATTAGAGAAGAAGTAAACTATTTCGAAATTTACGCAACTTGCATATACCAAACCCTACTAGTGCTAAAGTTGATGAGTTAGTGCCACTGTTACCACTGCGTTAAGGGGAAAGAAGGGGAAGGACTGCTAAGATTCGTTAGCCAGGTTTTGTGTCAAAACACAGCGCCAAGCTACAGTAAACGGACAATAGTATAGTTAAAAAATAAAGAGGGTGTTTTTTATATTTTTGTAATTATTATTTTTTTATGTGCGGAAATATACAGTTTTAAGTTTTGTTACAAATTGTATCATTGCTCGTAAGTTACAACTATGAAACTTTTGAAACTTCTTAAATAGAATCATCTTAGCACATACATGACATGGTTAAAAAAATAAAACGGGTGCTTCTGGTATTTTTGTTATTATTATTATTTTTGGTATTTTACATGTATGGAAATATACCGTTTTAAGTTTTGTTACAAATTGTACCATTGCTCGTAAGTTTCAATTATGAAGCTTTTGAAACTTTTTAAATAGAATCATCTTAGCTCATAAATAATATGGTTAAAAAATAAAAAGGGTGCTTTTGGTATTTTTATTATTATTATTATTATTGGTATTTTACATGTATGGAAATATACCGTTTTAAGTTTCGTTACAAATTGTACCATTGCTCGTAAGTTTCAATTATGAAGCTTTTGAAACTTTTTAAATAGAATCATCTTAGCTCATAAATAATATGGTTAAAAAATAAAAAGGGTGCTTTTGGTATTTTTGTTATTATTATTTTTGGTATTTTACATGTATGGAAATATACCGTTTTAAGTTTTGTTACAAATTGTACCATTGCTCGTAAGTTTCAATTATGAAGCTTTTGAAACTTTTTAAATAGAATCATCTTAGCTCATAAATAATATGGTTAAAAAATAAAAAGGGTGCTTTTGGTATTTTTGTTATTATTATTTTTGGTATTTTACATGTATGGAAATATACCGTTTTAAGTTTTGTTACAAATTGTACCATTGCTCGTAAGTTTCAATTATGAAGCTTTTGAAACTTTTTAAATAGAATCATCTTAGCTCATAAATAATATGGTTAAAAAATAAAAAGGGTGCTTTTGGTATTTTTGTTGTTGTTGTTATTATTATTATTATTATTATTATTATTATTATTATTATTATTATTATTATTATTATTATTATTATTGATATTTTACATGTACAGTTTTAAGTTTTGTTACAAATTGTCATTGCTCGTAAATTACCACTGTGAAACTCTTGAAACCTTTCCTATAGGATCATTTTATCACATACGTGATACAGTTAAAAAATAAAAAGTGTGTTTTTGGTATTTTTGTAATTATTATTTTTGTACGTCAGAGTGCAACTCATAAATCGCTCTGGGTCTTCTATATTCTACTAGCCAGAAAATGAAGATTTTGTTGGATATCTTTTGAAAATATCATCTGGGAAGTTCCTGTTTCATCTCTTACAAGCCAATCAGCTCGGACTTACGCAACAGAATGCAAAATTAAAAGAAGACATCAGGCCTATATTTTCCATTCAAAAACCGCAAGATTATTACAAATAAGGTATACCTTTTTGTTATTTAATCATACCTAGTAAATGCAAATTAATCCTATAAAAGTTTCAAAATTTTGATAGTTGTAAGCGATGGTACAATTGGGAAAAAAGTTGAAAGTCATAGTTAAAGTACAAAAATATAATATTATGGTAATACCAAAACTACATATTACACCAATTCTATTTTTAAGCATACCGAATATTTATTAAGATGATTATTTAAAAAGTTTTAAAGTGTGACAGTTGCCACTTCAGAGTAGGGATGGCCAGAATGTTTCGAAACTAAAATTTCACTTTCCGGAATTTTTCCAAATTCCAGATTTTTCCGGAATTCGAAAAGTAAAAGTTCCGCAATTGGCCATCACTACTTCAGAGGAAAGGCATAATCTGCTAACAACAGTAAATATGTATATTTCTGTACATTTAAAACACAAATAATAATAATTGCAAAAATACCAAAAGCACCTTTTTTTAACCATATCATGTATGTGATAAAATGATTCTATAAAAAGAAGCTTCAAGAGTGTCATAGTTGTAACTTATGAGCAATGACACAATTTGTAACAAAACTTAAAATTGTATATTTCCGCACATAAAAAATAATAATTACAAAAATACAAAAAAAACACCCTCTTTATTTTTTAACTATACCATGTACACTCGTGTCCAAAATTATTGTCGTGTGTCTATAAATGTATTGTTGTAGGAATATAATTTGATGACGAATTCGCCCGGTATTTCTTATAATGTTAGTAGGTCTATAATCGGCAAATACATGTATGTGGCAAATTTCATGTCAAAAGAGCAGTAAGTAAGAATAATAAAACGAAAATAAAACTTTCTTGTCCATTTAGCAACATTTTGTTTTACTTATTATAATTTACGTATTTATAATTCTTTTCCTATGAAATTTACCACAAATATACATTTCCCGATTATACACATAGCATCAGTATTAGAAGTACCTCGCAAAATCATTAGGAAGTTATATTCTTACAAGAAGACAGTTATAGATATGCGACAATCATTTTGGACGTGAGTGTACGTGTTAAGATGAATATAAGTGGAGAGTTTTTGACGAGATTTTGGTGAGTCAGAGTAGGTCACAGTGGATGAGAGTGGGTCATGGTGGATGGTGGGACAGTGGGTCACGATGGGTGGTGGGTGATGGGTCAAGTTTTCATTGACCCACGCCAACTCTGGTTAGGGTTAGTTTTCAATTCATATTTAGAACAGAAATTGACACTTATTGGAAGAAACACAACATTCGCTAGCGCCGGCCCTGAGGCGTTCGTGTCCCAACAAAATATGCTGCGATCTTAGGATTTCGATATCTTTGCTTGGATATTTGGCAACGAGACATATGTATCTAAGCATGCTTCTTGAAACTAATACAGGAATCAGAGCGAACACGTACTATAAATGCTCTTAATGGGCGGTGTCTCAATGATACAGAGTGCTCACCTCTAGCGCGAAGAGTCCCTTGTTTGATTCCAGCTTTAACTTGAAAGGTGTTTCAAATACTCACATATCATTGATATTAAGTTGGCACAGCGCTCGCATAATCCATCATCATAAGTGCACATCTATTTAACATTTCAGGCGATTTAGCACGGGGTGCTCGTAAAGTTACTGATACGGAGTGTTCAGACGTCCGGGAGAATAATAAGTTTTATAACTTATGTTGCGTTAAAAGGTATCAAAATTTTATGTAATTTTTTAACGATAAAATTATGAATAATGCGTTATTCTTAAGATTTCAGGGTGAAGCTTTGTTTATATAACTTACATTCTGATTTCCAGTATGGTTTATCTTTGGGTCAAAATAATAACAAATATGGCTCTTTGGGGCAGAATAGTAACTATGATCCTTCATCGTTGTTATTTCCTTCTTGAAAAATGTATTAATCTCATGCAGAAGTATGGTCGATTGTTAAGATGTAACTGTGTTTAAATTAAAAGGAATAAAGTAAACTAGCTGAGGAACATCACAAACCTTATGGTCATTTGGGGCAATATCGACACCCTAAGGACATTAACGCTACTACAAGATTGTAATGAATTATTAAAGAAACGAATTATAGCCCATGATTAAGTATATTATTTCAGCTAGTTGACAGATACAATACATGTTACACAAAAGCAGTGTGTAGCTGTGGAGGCACAATTGAAATGAACCAACTCTATGGGGAAGACCGACAATCCCCAACCGGAATTGTTGGGGTAATACAGACATCAACATTAAAACCTTAGGTACTATGATAGTGTCACTAATAATTCCACAACACACATTATTGTTCGTAAAGTAGTTCATGGACTTTAAACAATCACGAGAATCTATAAGTTTGGGAATGTAGAATACCTTTATTTACAGCTCCGGAAAATATTTAAAAATGTCAGTGAGTTACAAATGAGGGAAAGAATAATCACAAAATTTGTTCAGTTACAAGAAATATATGAAACAAGAATTTCTTTTAAAAAAAATAATGTACTAAATGTGAGCTAGTGCAGAGGGCAGAAAAATTCTGTGCTTTATGATAAAGTATTTGTTAATTTATGTTAATCATATGTTACCAAAAGTGTGGTTATAGATTAAAATATTAGTGTTAGCTTCATATACAAGAAAGAGCAAACATTGTATTCATATTTGTCTGAGATTTCACATTGTTGACACACAAAGAAGGGATCGTCTGGATGAAGAACACAGTCCTCGTTAAATCGATGAAAATATGTTGTACATTGAACTCAATTAGCTGAATTGTTTTTGCCGTAAATTAACCTCGGCAGATAGCACAATAATTTTCTTTATGAGTTTTCTCATTTTTGTTACAGTGTTTTGCAACATCTTTATGTCTGTACATTCTTTTGTGTGTCACTACCTTTTGATTTTTCTATCTTACTATTTTTCTGTGCAGATTTTAAAAGTTTGGCACTATTGTCTTTCGCTTTACAGTACCACATCTCATTTTCTTGGATCAACCCATATCCGTCTAATATAATTAACTTTTCTTCTAGTGCGTGTTCATCGTCTTCAGTAAATGTTGTATGTTCACCAAAATGTCTCTTGCAGTAAACTTTCAATAACCTGTCACGTAATGTATCCGAGGAACTTGAAAAGCTCTTGAAGCAGTAGCAAGTAACATTGCATTCTTTACTTCCTCAATGGCTACTGACATTTTGTTCAAATTCCAGAAGCATCTCATGCAATGGAAAAAGGATGCAGATATTTTATTTTCTATGTGTTAATACTAATGTAGTACTTTTGATATATAATTATAAAAATTCACAACGATCTGTCAAAAGTGCCCCAAATGTGTGTGTCGAAAGTACCCCGAATGTATATGTTGCACTTAACTATATTTTTTGCAAGTTAGAAACACTGCACACTGATGAACCAACTACCTGTGATTACACAACTTTCAGCTGTATGTTGTCCACCATGAGTGCTGAACAATACAACTTTTACTTCTAAACAAGAGCTTAACAAAACAGACTTAAATTTTACAGTGACCCTTTACTTCTCACATATCTCTCACACCTTACCTCATAAACTTATACCTTTCTCGTCAAATTATTCTACTCATTTTTAAACTTTTCAGATATACATTTCATACACCCCACAGTTTCACTTAGTACTGATTACGCCAACTCCTTCACTTCCAGGTAGAATTGACAGCGCTTTAAGCTTTAGAAGTGTCGGTATTCCCGAACTGTCGGTCATACTCTGAATTACTATAAATGAAAAAAAAAAAAAGACAAAGTAGGGTAGTGGGTCTCATTTCGTAACAGTTTGTGGTAAGGCTGCGCAAAATTTGTGTTAAGTTTGCGATAATAGAAATAGTTTTGCATGCTTTGCGTTGCATTGAACTCCGCAAAATTTTAATTAATGTAGCCCAATAAGATTTCGTCTCTCTGTGTGTGTTGTAGCTACTTAAATAACTATTCTAAGCTGCAGTACACGTGTATACTTAAAATTGCTGTTATGTATAAATGTTTTCTAACTGTACTTCCACTTTCCTTTGTCATTGTGTTGAAAGTGTAACCAGGGGAAATATTGCGAGCGTTAACGGCCACAGAAATAAGAGAATCTTCCGAAATAACAAAACGCGCTAGCTAAATATAAAAGCGGAACGAGTAGATAGATACAGGGTTGAATATGTGTGAACTTGTGAAGCCGAAATGTGGTACACTGAACAAAGAATAAGCTTAGTAATCGCGTGTGCACTGTGCTCATTTTATTTGTGCGCGCGTTTTCTCGTCGGTCTGTTACCATCTTTTTTTTTTCCTTTTGTTTTCATTTGCAGGAGTTTTCACTCAACTCTTTTGTCTTTCTGCCTGCTTTTCATAAATGTTTTTCTCTTTTTCTTTGTTTCATTTTCTTCTGTCAAATGGCTGGCAGTGTATATCCTTCCCTCATTTTCCTCGCAATCCCGGCAACAAATACTGTTTCACATGTAATTCCGACTGGGTTTAGATGGGTGCGCCAGAACAAGAGCATTTGCATGTATTCACTGAAGATGTTGCTTTATTTTTCGGGAGTCTCTTCTCTCTTTTTTATTTTCTTCTTTCATCTTTAGTTTTTTTTTCTTTTTCCTCAATATCTGGCGATCTTCCAAAACTGTGTTCTTCGCGTGGCAGCCAATAGAAAAAGTTAGTGTAATATAGTAGTTAGGGGCAAAATGGTACAAGAAAAAGTTGGAGGGGAGCTGAATGGGCGACAGGTCAATTTGTACGCTGGAAACCGCGGTTCCCAATAAACCCCAGGTCCAGAGTTTATAGGACTTCTAGGACCTCGGGAGCTTGAGCTGAAAGTGTGAGTCGCTCCGTAAATTGACAAACGTGCCTTGAAGAAAATGGGCATTCGAGCAGCAGAAGTGGTGCTGAAAACTAGCCTTCCGTTGCGTCTCACACCATCACTTCTTGCAGCGTCTATTTTGAAATAATAGGTTTCATACTATTAGGTAGCGCTGTTTTAATGCTGGGAATTTTTTAGATAACGTAGTTCACTTTTGAGATTATTAGTTCTAATAAGCATTAGTTGTACTTCAGATTATTTCAATTTCGTTAAGATCTTAAATACAGTAAACTTTCTGTTTAATGGACTACTTGAAGCAAAAGAATGTCTTTATTATTAGAAGCCGTTCACATCTGGAATTGTGTCATGAACAATATGTATTACATTTGAATGGATGGGATATTACATTTGAAATTGTGTTGTATATTGTAAATACAAAATATTTAATCTATGTACATATCTTGTTAGTAACAGAAAACTCCTTACTACTGCGGTTAGAAGAATGAAAAAAAACCTCAACATTTGCATTCTCGATGAGTGTTGTTTCTTACCAATCAAAGGTCTAACTGCCTGAAATGTAATAATAATCCAATAGTAAGCCAACACTTCCGAATCTGAAGATCTCTCTGAATATGCGATTGTGTTGTCCGTATCGCTTCTTACCCCTGAAAATTTAGAAACAGACACGACTGATTCTTCTTGGCCTGAAGGACCCGGTTCGATTTCCGGTGGGAGCTAATGTGGTTCTGATTCCACGTTAAAACAGTAGGTCCACGTCTCATAGCTTCGCTACTGAAAGGGACGTTAAACTCAAAACTCAGACTCTTCTTCGTTACCGCCGTTCTAAAGGTAGTATGAACCAGTTAGAAATCTTTCAGTTCAACGCCCATCATTATGCCCTTTAGGCTAAGGGAAACGGATGATAAGTGCTCTACCACTGAGCCATCATGCCCCTCACCATGACTTTTGAATATTTCTGGATGCTGGGATGGGAGCTCATGTCGCTCGTATCCCACATTAAGTTGCAGATTCATGTATCATATAGCCTCAGTACTGAACGGGACCCTAATGTCTAGATAAACTAACGACTAATATAATCCATGAGTTAGTAACTCAGCATTTGTGCATTCCGACTGTTCTGTCTTATTAGCACTGATTCGGTGGCAGTGAAAGTACGGAAAGCGCTGTAATATGATTCATGTATACAATATACCAGTGCAGAGATAACGGGGGTCAATTAAAACTTGACCCATGACCCACTGACTCACTACCTACCAAAACTCATCGTCTTCAACTCTGACCCATAATCTACGCCCTCCTCTCCACTGACTAAAGAGTTTACACTTGTAATAAAACAAGGCTGTGAAATTAACACTAATCGGAATTTGAATTTCTACGGTCCTCGCTCAAGCATCGCTGTTACAATACCGGTGGGGCTGATCTTTACGATATAAAATGGTAAAGTTTTGTCATGGACTATATTACAATGAATTTCAAATTAATTATTATATCGTATAGTTATTTCCTTGTTGAATTACAGATACTTTTCAGTGGACAATAGGATAAAATTAGAAAGTCTCAAATCAGGATAAAATAGGGCAACGTAAAGGGAAAAAGTGTAAAATTCGAATGTGTCTCGAAAGCCAGTTAGGGGATCCTATTTCTGTTATTACAATTACAAATGTCAATATCCAAAAGTCCCTGAAGTTCTTTTTTCACTTATAGTTATCTCAGGTAAGTAAATAGAAACAAATAAAAGAGGAAGAAAAATAAAGACCTTGAAAGTAAAACGAGACAAATTCATCAGTGTTTAGAAGTTGCTGTATACAATGCAGTGAGTACAGTGAGTCGGTAGGTCAAATAGGTTGTTATGTGAGAGTGGGTCAGGTTCTGACCCATGACAAGTTCTGACCCACAACTTATTGACCCACTCCATCTCTGCGCATGTTGGTGCAAAATGAGAGACGTTTCCAATGTTCAAAGGTTGAAGTTGTGGGTGTGGGGTTAGTTGGAGAAAATATCTAAGGCTGCCAGTGAGTTAGAGGTTTGGAGAACAGTAGTGTTCAAGGTGATTATGACATACAGAACTCGTAGCAAGACATTTTGAGAGAAGACAAATGGATAGAAACCAAGTCTAGATTAGATGGATTGCTTAACATTGAAGCGGATTGTCACAAAGAACTATAGAGCTAATTTGGAATATTGACTGCAGAACTCAATCATTATCAGGAAAGACCTGTTTCTACAATCACTGACAAAAAAGTTGCGTTAACCTCAAGATCCGCTGTTGGGGCGATTTTGAAACCGCTGATCACCACCGCCATCGCGGTAATACGATAAAATATCGTGACGAAAACATAGACTGCTAAGCAGTAGGCGAGGATTATTTATGGTGACCATCTAGAAAGGCAGTACATATTCCGGTCCGCCTTCTTCGTACCATTAGACCCGGCTTCGATTCCCAGCGGTAACTCCTGTGGTTCGGATTCCACGTTAATCAGTAGGTCCCGTCTCATATAGTCTTGCTGCTGAAAGGAACGTTAAAACTCAAAATCAACTCAGCTCTTCGTGCCGTTAAATATGGTGGGAACCATATTGATGTTGGTTTCATGTTGTTCCATTAGTTCTATTATTATTATCATCAGAGGATGAATTATTGCCAACGATTATGTGAGCATTTTAGTTTACCAGATGCATCCTGTGGTACAAGTATTGTCCCTAACAACGACGTAGTCTTCTAACATGGCAATGCGTCAATGTAAACAACCAGACTTACTTAGTTAAAATTACTGTGCAGATACTTAGAAGTGTATTGTCCTCCTTTAGCGTCAAGTAATAGAAAATATTTTACCGAACGTGTATGCACGATGGATTATTTGCCATGTTGTGACACACACATACACCACACACACACACTCACTCACTCACTCTCAAGTAAAAGAAACGAATTGCAATACAAAAGTAATTAACGTGATGGGTATTGTTTTTGCGGGGATAAACTACCATACCTGCCCTCCATAGCACCGTAAATTGGATTCATCTGGCCCAGTCAGTCGCTAGATAAGCATCACTGTGTGAACACGTGTGTCAGTGCGTTGTCGGAAAATGATGAGCATGAAAGTATTGTAGAACAAATAGTAAACACCAAGTATCTCGTGAAACTTCGAGAACTTGTGTGGTATTTCAAATGTGAAGGGGTTGTTTATGATGAAGCGTGTATATCGAGGACACAAGTTCTCGACTTGTACAAAAGATTTTTGAAGGTTAGGGAGAGTTTTGATGATGATGAACGACCAGGTCGCCTATTCTTCTGTAACTGATCGCAGCGAAAATGTTTGTCATGTTCTGAGAAATGACCGCAGTTTGGGTGTTAGAGCAGTTGTTGAGACTGCGAACTTAGGGAGTCAGTTAGACGCATCTTAACGGAATAATTCCAAATGAGGAAAAAAATGTGCAAAGGTGGTTCCCAAAGTGTTTTCACACGTTCAAAAACAGTGCCGAAAGGAACTGTGTACGGACATCTTGGAAAAGGTTGACAACGACCCAGATTTGTTGGATTTCGTTGTGACGGTCGACGGAACTTGGATTTTTACGTACGATTCGGAAACAGCGACAATCGATGCATTGAAAGTACCGCGGCCCAAAAAGGCTAAGATGTCTAAGTACAAATTTAAGGCAGCGTTACTAGTGTTCTTTGACATTCGTGGGATAATGATACTTGATAGGTTCCTAACGGATCTGTAAGTCAACATTACTACCTTCAGGTATTGGGGAAACCTCGTGAAACATTCGAAAAAAATATACTTCAGCTTTGGAAAAATGAATGAATCTTACATAAGGACAATGCACCCACCCACAAAGCACTATCCGTACTTTTTTTTTCCTGAAAATCAAATCTCAACTAAAGGGAACACATTTTAAAAGAACGGAAAATGTATGTTCGTTTTGTCCCACCTCTTATACGCCTAGTTTTAGTCCTTACCTTTATTTTTTTGGCAAGGCTTGTTACTTTTAAATCATCCCTTGTACATGTGGAATGTAGAAAGTTCTTTAATTTTCCCTGAGTGTAGGCATTATTGAATTTACTCTGTGTTGGAAGCTATATATACACAGAAAAGAGAGAGAGAAAGAGATTTAAAATGTAAGGTTACGGGGGGGGGGTGAGCATGCATTGGTATTCAGCAAGTGAGGAAGGGAGTAGTATGAGCACGATTAAGTGAAACCTAGACAATACTATTTTCTGGTTCAGGTTATTAGATAGCGACATAAAGTGTTATTGCATGGAAACAGAGAGGTATACAGGAAAAATGAAAAGGTGAAACAAAGGTGGATTGGGTCATAACTCCAATTATGGGCTTTTATAGATCACCCGCAGAGTTTGTAGTTGAGCTGAGCACTAGCTGAACTCCGCAGGAGTGTTAATGAGGATAAGATGCGACGCCTGTGTTTAAAGGAAGCTGGGAAAATTACCAGGAGGAAGGCACTGAGGTGGGCTCTATATCTTTATATCCGTCACTACAATAGCCCCGGGTGCTGGGCCGATGCAATCCAATGTAGCCAGGAGGTCGTATTTTACAAGTTGCCGCATCAGAGTAATAAGTTAAAACTTGGTTTTCAGAAACTTAACCATGCTTCTCACGCTTCGTACATTCTTTATCTCCTCTTCTTCTTCCTTTTATTTTGTATCATGAAGTGAAACCACCTCTTATGGGGAAGCAAAAATCCTGTTGTCTCCTCGGCGTTCGGGTGTAAGACGTATTAAGGACAAGGCACAATATGTGTGCATTTATCATTGAAATCGTGAGACGAATGTAGAACATATAGCGTAAGTAGGCCAGGGTACAAAACACTCAATCTTGCTTTTTTTTTAAAATGTAGTTAGGTACAGGAGTTACATGCAAAAAAAAGTAAAGTAAAAAATAAGATGATAATATAGATCACCTGGTAGAAGAGGTGTAGAATTTCTATTAATTAAGAAGTAAAATAATAAACTATAATAGGTGAAGAATCCGAAATAGCGCAACAGGATGGGATTTGAAGACAAAAGGTTTTGGCCGAAAATGGCGACATAGAGCTGAAGAAATGAAATATTATGTGAGGAGTGTGACGTACATATGTTGTAGAAAATCGTTTAAAATTAGGTGATGGATAAGATACGACATAGAATAGTGTTTAGAAATGATAGAAGAAGAAAGGAGTACACTGAAGATTATTTCGAAGAAAATAAATGGGACACAATGAGAAATTACGCTTATTGTCTATGGAGGAAATGACAGAAGTAAAAATACCCAGAGGAAAACTGAGATTCAACCATACGGATAAAATAATTCTGAATGCAGAGAAGGAAACCAAGACATGGGGAAAATGAAACACTGTGTCAAATCAGTCGAAGGGATAAGACCGAAGAAGAAGACGGAGAAGAAGAAAGTTGTAGATGCAAGTTTCAAGTTCAAAAGGTATTTCACCTGCGTTGTTTTCAACATTTGTAAGCATAGATTGACAAGACGTAACAAATACTCTTGCAATACATATTTGTCATTTTGAGAACATCAAATACATGGACAAGGAATTCTTACTTTGCTTCTGGTTTCTGGTTGGGAAAAGAATACCATCCCCCTTAGTAATACGCGAAAAATTAAAATCACGTGGCGCAAATTAATACGAATTGATAGGTCATCTAATGCTCGTACAACATGTCATCCACTCTGAAAGTGCTATTGCAGCACTATAGCAGTACTGGAAGTACACTTTTCAGCACATGGCGTGGAAGACCCAGGTTCATTTTTCGGCAAAAATTCATGTGGTTCGCATCCCGCATTAAGCTGTAGGTATATGTCTCATATAGTATCGGTGTTGAAAGGTATACTAAACTCTAATCCACCAAACAAAGTTCACCAAACATAAAAATGTCAGGAAGGTACAGTGTCAACACAGTTTTTGTTCCTCTGTGCCCTAACCTCAAATCTATCATAGTGAAATGTGAATATAGATAAAATGAAACCTTCGTCATTATTTCCTGGGTAAATTAATTTATGCGTCATCTTATACTTATTGTGGATGATGTTGGCCTCTTGTATGAAAAAAAATGAATAATATTGCCAACGTTTAAAGCAGTCCAATCCATATGCTTTAAAACTACTGAAATATAAGAATTTTCTAATTCTAGGTTCTAAGTTGGGGCGTTTGCGAGAGATACAACAATGAAATCTCATTAATCGAAATTTAAAAAAGTTTTAATAGAGTCTGTCTGAATTTGTGTCTGTTTGTGAATTGACTTACGCATTGAAAAAAGCCTAACACAAACAAATTTCTCTAGCACATATCTGGAAGATTCTGATGATGAATATACCAGTTCCATGCTTTTAATTGTCATTCAGCTTCAATCCTGATACGTTCTTGATTGGCGGTGGATTATTAGGGCTATCTAAGAGACGAAGTAATGATGGCTACGTAGTAATCCTTTAGTAGCCCTGTAACGATTATGCCGAACACCCTTCGTTTTGACGGTGTTAGACTTGAAAAGAATACATTTAATTTGAAATCAGAAAAACGAAGAGTGCAAAACTTTAGTTATGTCCATAATGACAGCAGCATAGATCTTGCATCGTTTATTTTCTGGATTGAACTGAAGTCTTATCAAAATTACCTAATATTTTATATAAAGAGCTTTGTCGAAGTTGATAATTGAAAAACTCATGGACGTGACGTAACGCTACGTGCAATAATAAAACTAGTCCGAGTCCGAGTTCCAAAAGGTTCAGAACAAATTTCGGAATTTGGGAAGTAAGAAGTATGTCTATGCCAGTTTTCCGTAATGAGTTCTAATTATGTAAGTGAATCTGTTATCAGCGCATAAGACGGATTCACAGGCATAATTGTGTAACAGAGTTCACATCATGATTCAGTTCTTCACGTTCAGTTGCTTGCAAGTAAATTTATTTCTGTATTTTCTGATGTTTCGTAAACTTATACCACTAAAATGAAAATTAGCTGTAAGTAGAAATAAAATTTAAGATTAGGACTACCACATCTCCGGGCTTAGATCCTGGGTTGCTGCGCAAAATAGAAATAAAATCTAAGATTAAATGCGAAAAATAATATCTAAAATACGAACAATAAAACAATTTGAAGGTAAGTTCTTGAATATGTAAATAAAATAATGTCCCATTTCGTTATAAATAAGAAATGTCCGTAAACTAAAAATAAAGTTAGCAATGGTAAAATACTATAATTGAATGTCACTCATATAAACATTTCTTTATCCGATAAAGCGTTCAATGTTATTTTTATTAAGCGTTGAAGTAATCTTAACAGAGAAGTAGTTTTCTTTTGTTCTTTATCTGTCGTAAAGATCGCTGTATCGTAAACAAGTGTATAAAACGTAACCTTGTTCTTGAAAATGCTTACTCTTTGCCCTTCACGCAATTATTTCTGCAAACTCTGCAAAAATTAACTAGTCCTCCGATGCAATGCTTGCAACTGAATAATATAAAGTATTAAGAAGTGTTTCCAATCACTTTATACAAATCTGAATCAAATATGTAGTTGATATCATTGGTAGTATCATTCCACTGCACTTGAATGTAGTAACATCTCCGTAACCATTTTGTGCGGAAAACAATATTGTATGCACCAATAGTCTTTTCACTGTATGACATAAGTCTATAGTGAGATATATCTGAGTGATACAGATTCTCAATTCAATGCATAAGAGTAAGTATAAATGTTATTATTGTAGTGTGTACAAATGCGTGTTGTGTTTATCATTGTCAAAAAATGTGACTATGGAAAATACTGAAAATGAGTGAAGTTTGTCATTATGCTAAGTGCTCTGTTCCCTCTCAACAAATGGAGTTTCTATTCACCATCGATATTTATAACCTAATTAGGTAAATATACTATTAAATAATAGATAAAAACTAAATCTGTTTGATTGTAGGTTACAAACATATTATAAATAAGGTGGAACATTACCTATTGGATATCCTATTTTGATCTATTTTGTCTATAAAATAGCCGCCATTTTTAATTCATTATTCGGTTTAAATATTAAGAAATATATTAAATAATCATATTCTATTACTTGTTTTAATCATAATCCAATAATGTATCTATCATAGTAATTATGGATATTTGTCATAGTTTAGGGCCCGTAAAATTGTCATAATTTGAAACATTTAATAGTCTCTATCCAACGAAATTTGTCATTATAGAGTATATCTTAGTTATCTTACATTTGAGCGCTTTAAGTCTATTCAGGAGTAAAATATTATCTATAATCGTGAAAATATGTCTGTCAAAATCACGAAAAATAATAACTTACCAATCTCAAAATCAAGTCTTAATATATTCTTATGTTAATATTAAACTCCAACTACGATATAATATCCCGAGTGGGCACTTTGCGCTACATTATAATAAAAATCATATCTTATTTAACCATCTGTTCGGGAATTTGGGAATACCATACAATCCTTAGAATTGCTTGTTTGACTCATTTTTCTTTTACTAACGCATACCTACGACTCTCTCTGAGTGGTCGTAATTCTTACTTAGGCGTCGTATTTATTACTATATGCAATTATTATCTTAAACAACATTATGTTATTGCTATGCTTGTATCCATTGAATTATATTCAGAATATCAAAATTCCATACCTACTTATATTCAATAGTTAATATTCCCATATATTCGTATATTCGTGCACTAGTATATACTTCATTGATTATCATACGCTTATAGAAATAAAAAATCCTATCTAATAAGTTACAACATAGTAAAATCCGTTGTTTATTCTTGTCTAATCCTGTAATTATTTTTCTCTTTTCAGGTAAGTATTTTTCTACGTCTAGGATTCATTGTCGAATTACATATTTATCTACATTGCGTGAGTACCTGCTCAAAATTAATGTGTATTCCATTGTAAAATAGACAAATTAATGTAGTAGTAATATAATATTTTGTATTAATGCTTTGAGAAATAATTCTTAATTATAAATAATTTGTTCACCATTAATTAATTTCATATTTCCATAGATACTGGCTAATTCAATAGAAATCATAGCATTAAATGAGCAATAAAAAATCCAGACGCTTTACAAACGATCAAATGAGGCTTTTTATCCCTTATGGGTGCTTGCTTCAGTGTCCTCTCACTAAGTTTGTCGTCGAATACTGTTTTAAATAAATGAATATCTCGCAGCAATGCAATCGGAAATGTCCTATCGTACTCTTTAATTTCCTGTTTGCTAACAAAATATATGCTTGTTTCCTTTCTAACCAGTGTTCTCTAAAATTTTCAATATTGAATTTTATCATTGTCAAATCGTAATTTTCCAGTATTTTTACGTTTGGATTTTCAAAAATGGTGAGATTAGGATTTTGTCTAATCTCGATGGAGCTTACTCGCGGCTCGTCTTGGTGGCCAAATCAAAGCGCAAAAATATTTTTCTTTTATATATTGTTCATAACTTTGGTATTGCATTTCTATCCTTTTCTAAACGTATTCCTTTTAACATAATCATATATCTATCCTATTTATTATTTAATGAATTTAATTCTTTTTTTTATTCATGTTGTAAAATGCGTAAATGAACCGTCATGACACAGGCCTAGTTGTTATATTTCTTTTCTTAACTTTGCTCTGTGTTGTTTTAAAAACCAAGCAAGCTTTCTTTTTCTGTTTATTGTATGTCATAAAGAAGCATTTCAGCTGGAGCTGAGCTCTTATGTTTGCTTCCTTTTCCTATAATTTCTTTGTTTCGTTAGAAATTGTGCATTAATCATACATTCTTTCGTTATTGATGTTGAAATAGATGATTTCAGCATTAAACTGTTATAGTCAATAGTGAGAAAATTACTTCGGTCTTAAAATGAATCCTTGAAACTACGCCTAAGTGATAATGAAATGAAATAAAAATAATAAAACATTCCTTATCGTATGTACACTTTATATACGCAATTTAACGATCCTAGGTTTCTAATTCTAGTTTTTCTTTAACTTTACTTTAAGAAAACATCCGAGAATGATTTTTCTTGAAATTATGCGCATAAATAGAATGCGTTTTCAATTTCTACTTCCTCAGAATCCCTAACTTGCTTTGAGATTAATAAATGACTTAACTTCGAGGGGGTTATTTGTGTATCGTGGCTACATTGGTAGTCATAATTTTATTAAAGTAGGAACACGTTGCAGACTACTAATCAACGGCTTGAGAACATTTGAAGGCGCATGAAAGTTTTAAAACATAGCCCAACGAAATACACTGATGTTTGTAAAAATGCAATGCAAGAAGGAATTGTGGGAATGTGTCCAGACTCACAGGATTTGTACAGTAGGGCATAGGCTCACCAGCACCAGTTCCCTGAATAGTACCGGTACTGTGAGAGTTGTTTACGCAACTTTGAAGTGGTGGAACCCAATTCATGTGATTTAATTCCATCAAAAGATCTGTTTGTTGCACGTGAGGTCTGCAAGCAGACAGCTCTCCCAATCAAACTTCGTGTTTGCTGAAAAGTAAGCAAACCTTGAATTTATTTTTTGACAAAAACAAAACAAGGAAAATAATTCATATGTAACAGTTTGCAAATATCTTACTACTTGTTATTTACATATGAAAATGGTTGCGTTTTACTCACAAGTAAGGTCTATCAGTGCCCAAGGTGTGAAAGTAAAAAGTAATTTTGGAAATACAACGATGCTTTCTTCCAGAAAATGTTGACCGGAGGGCAAAACCAAAATAAGGAAGGCTGGTGTTGGACAGTATTCCCTAAAGAACGTACCCTGCGCAAGGATAGCATGTAATCATAGTTCAGTTTATTTTAGCTCTGGAGTATTTAAGCTTCGAAAGTATGGCTGGAAGAACACTGCATAGAACAGAGTGCATTATTGCAGTAAAATGAAATGAAACATTTAGATTAACATCCCACAAATATGACCCAAAGACTAAGAGACTAACTATAAGTGAAAAAGTGAATGATGATAAAAGAGACCGTGCAATGAGAAGGTGGAAAGAAATGAATTCTGAAAAAAAAAAAAACATGAATATTATATTATTCACCACCATCGTCTGAAACGAACCAATGACCCTTGAAAGCATCGGTAAGCATACTATCATTTGGCTGTCATACACACTTTATAATAGGGGTAACCACTTCCGACCCCGACATCAGGACATAAAACCCTGTGATTTTCGCAAGGTTGCCCACGAGATTAGTTTTGAGCCTGCTTGTGTTCGAAAAGTATCATGCAAATGGAGTTGTAAGAAATGGAAAAATAAATGAATCTGTTTGTATTGGACGAGTTCTATCATGCCTCTTCTCGTCTCTTGGGCAATTAGTTGTACACATAATAATATACACATGCACAAGGGACCAGGGTTCGGTAATCATGGTGTGTTGACACAGTATTAGGTCGAAAGTTGTTACAAAAAAAAAAAAAAAAAAAAAAAAGGTTAGAATTTGAAATGTGTTTTATTCAAAACTGATATTACTTAGAAGATAGTAAAGATAACGCATAGAATGAAAAAACATTCTAAGCCTTTGCAACTGTCAAGAAGTGACATAGTTTATTCTTTTTGTGAAATAAATATTACACAGTTTCCTTTATTCGTTTATTCGAATTAAAAAAAAATGGATGTTTCAAAACATTGGGTTTTTAAACGCTAACCGCCAAAGAGCGGATAAATATTTCATTTTATTCGTTTTGTGAAATGTGTCATATACCTTTGTTTTTCTTTCTTCACGGTGATTGTAAAAGAAAAAAAAAAGCTATCTTGACCATGTACCCAATTGTCTGTGGGTCGCCTGAAGACAAAACGTCACAGAGTAATCAAGAGTCTTGGAACACAGGTTGACAAAGCAGTGACGGCCTTGTCTCTTTTCCATGTGTCTTGGGCGAAAAGATATTTTGTTTCGCCTGTGTATAAGCAAACAGAAAACGTGTTAGCCAAAGTCATGGTGCTTGACCTACGTTAAAAGGCGCAATATAAACAGACGATTGCGTTTGAAAGGCTTATATAGTCGGCCTACGGTAAGACAGTTTCTCATACCATGAAATTAGTGCGTTTGTGGGACGTACTGCCACTATATAATAGGTCTAGTATCTGGAATCAATGGACAAAAGACATCCGAGAATAGAACTGTTTTTTCCCTCTCATTTCATTTAATTGACGTTACGTTACTAGAATCTTCGCCTTGCGTTGTGTAATATACGATTCCCAGTAACCTAACCAAACATTACCATTCTTTTACGGCAGATGTTTTTCATAGATGTCGTTATTTCTATGCAAAGAACGTTTACTTCCCCTAGAGCTTCGTAATGTAAATTTCTGGTGACTTCTTTGTATCTCCCACTTGGCTACGGAACCGTGACCCTGGGCACACCTCTCCATATGGAGCATTCTGTGGAAAGCCTGGCTTACAGGCGCCCGTTGCATTAGATTCTACTTTCTAAATCAACACTGGAGAATTCCTTTTGAGCTCCTTTACCACTACATTCTGCCATTCACTAAATGATGCACAACTCTTTCCATCTCTTAAAAATTATTCTTCACTCCTACATCTTTTGAAAATTACCATCATTTTATCTGCATAGCTTTCAATCAAGTGAACTGAAAATTGCTTTTCGTCGGAAGAGATAAATTAACGGGATCCTGAGAGCACATTGTAACGCTAAAAGCGGAGCAAACAACGACGTTTTCGAGCTTTTTAGTGTGTGGGATAATTCTGGATAAAATAAGGTCGCCATCAGCTGGTTAGAAGTCAATTGATTGTTCCTGTGTAACCAGTTCGCTCGCCTCGCCTCTCCCTTCCCGCAATTTACACGGAAAGCCATTGATTTATTGGCCTATCCAAAGGGTGGAGGAACCATTTTCCTGGTTAAGAACCATCCTTTTCGCCGAAGACGTGTCTCCGTGAATTATAGAGCCGTTTCTCGCAATCAGCAGCTTTAATCGAATGAATGAGCGCAGCGATGCGCGTTCATTGTTATCCAATGAGCACATCATCCCGAATGAAACCAAGATAGATTTTTCGGGAGATACTTTCTTTATACCTGGAAGCATTTTCTGCTGCTTTGTTCTTTGGTGTGGAAATTGATTGAACTGAAGAGAAAAGAGTTTTCGCTTTCAGAATTAGTATTTCACTAACCAAATATTGAAAATGTTATGAGTCAGCTACTTGTTTGTTAGTTTAGTTTATGTTTAACGTTTTTATTACCGAAGTTGTATGAAGTGTGGAGAGTGTAGGAGTTCGGTTAGCAACCTGAGTTATGCCTTATAAGTTAAAGGAAAGACAATTGTTTATTGCGCGCTCATTGTAATGACTGCATCACTTTGAATGAAACTAAGATAGGTACTGACATAATGGTGAAGCACTCGCATCTGGTGAGAATCCCTTGATTCAATATCAAGCAGTTTGACTTTGTAGTCAATAAAATCTTGTTTATGGGTTTCCCCGCAGCTTTCCTCTCACGTTCTCATTCCACCAATTTTTCGTCAATGATTTCCTGTCATGAATTGTTCGTTTCTATGTTTATTGAATCGTTCAATGTTTTCCCCCGTAGTCGAACCCGGGTTGCTCTTATTAACATCAGGACATATACATGACACGACATACCAAGAAAAATAGATTTTTAAAGTACTTTTTTATGTCGACCATCCAAACAGGAAGTGACATATAACCAGGATTGAAAAAAAAAGAACAAAATATGTGTTTAAAACATGAAAAAGATGTTTAAAATGTTTTATACATGTTTTAAAACACACACGAAGAAAAAAACATGTTTTTAACATTTTGAACAGTTTAAAACATGATTTTGAACATATATATATGAACTTGTTAAGATTTAAAGCATTAATTTTACTGAATACCACGTGACAAGAAATGACCTACACAGTATTCTAATACAAGGTGGTGTGACGAAATTAGGTACTACTGCAAATATCTAGGAAACAAATTACCCAACATAGATGGTTGTCAAAAAGTATTGGAAAGACTTTAATATAATAATGGATCAGCAAGTGTTGATATACGTAAATGGATCAGCAGTTTCAAATATACGTAAATTACCCTCATCACTACACTCATATGATCCCAGTTTTCATTCTTGACATCTGTGCATTTGGGATTAAGAAATAAACCGCTTATACTTTGCTCTACGGAATCATTTGTTTAACTCTTTAGCTGTGAGAATTTTTAAAAACAAAGATAGTTAAACTAAAATTTACTGTTCCTGGGTATAACTGGGTAAAATTTACTATTATGTCTGGGTTCTGCGAACTCGAAATATTTAACAACCGGCTCTAGCAAACCTGTCGGAACCGGCTGAATAGCACCACTTCTTCCAACTGACTTTTTCATTTATTTTATCCCGGTTAAGACTGCACTGTGTTGGGTACAGAATATTTCAGTATAGATTAGTAATTCTCAACTTATTTCATATCTCGGCCCTTTTTATTACACTCTCTTGCCAGTAACTCTCGTAAGTACTTACTTGGTTGTAATAAGCTTTTTAGGTAGATTTTAAAATCTATTTACTATGGAGATTTCACACAGTCTATCAATATACATAGTGCAGTAAAAGTCCTCAGCATCCTTGTGTGTTGAGAATGGGTTGAGGGAGGATGATGAAACTTGAAAGTGGTCTGATACATTAGATGGTGCGATGGCAAGTATCATTGCGGCCATCTTTGATTGCAATTAGAAATTTGAAATGGAAAGGGAGTCATTTTACATGTTTTAAGGCTAGAATTTTACCAGAAATACGCTTGTGCGGTTATTTAGCCCTAAGACAAGTCATTTTGGAGTTACTGTTTCTGAACGTTTCCTAGTTATGCCCTTAGGGGCTAAACTCACGTTTCGTGGAGGCGGGTGATATTTCAGTTGCAAAATTCAGAACACTGATGCTAATAATATTATTTTAAAATAATAAATTTTCGAAAAGTAATATTTGAAACACACTTCACGTTGTGTTAACTTCAGAATATTTTCTGCAAGCCTATGTAATTGGTTGCTTTTTTTAAGTCAATAATTTATTGAAGAAAAGTAATAGTTGGGGCGTTCAGAGCACAATAGATCCAAGTCAGTTTTCAATAAGGTTCAGTTTTGCTCAGCAAATGAATTCTATTTCAAAACGTAATATCTTCGCAGTCAAGAGTCCAAAATAAATTAAACTAAATCCACGTGAAAGGGCTTGGGATAGTTTCATATGACTCCCACTAGACAGGGGCGTCAGTAGGGGCAAGAGGGCAGCCTACCATGAATCTCAGATTTTGGGGACAGTAAGGCAGTTTTAGAAACCTTTTGATAAGCAAAGTCCAACAGAACAAGTTTGGGGTCCTTACATCGAATAAATACGGATGAAATATAAATGATCAAAACTGGAAAGTTGCTTAGGCCCAATTTCCAGAATTTTAAGTAGGCCCGAACTTTGTTTCATATTAATTAAAATGGAAAAATTTATTTTTAAACATTAGAACAAAATTATATTACACAAACTTTAGATTATATCAGTACAAAATAGAAGTATATGTTTTATTGAACGTTTGTACTCAATTTTCTACCTTCCAAAATAAGAGAGACATTACAATTTATTTATATTCACAACTAACGTTGTGGACTATGATACTGTTGTTTGGAAGTGCACCTGGTATTCTTGGATGGTTGTTGTGGTTGCAATAACACGGCATGGTTTCAAATTCTTGAAATGGTTAAAGGCAGTTTGAAGATGTTTGGTGCATCTAGCAAAGAAACATATAATTTTGCACACAAATGGGTAGAATTCGCGAAGTTGAATTTAATTTGGTAATTATAATAGCAAGAATTTCACTGGTTTTGTGTCAGTTTGAAAATTCTCTTCAGCGTGTTTTCTAGAAGAGACAAAAAATAATTTAGAGGGGCTGTGCCCCCTCTAGTCCCTCCCTAGCTACGGACCTGGAAGCACTTTTTGACCATTTTATTTCTCTGGCAGGTTTTTTTTTTTTACAAAAATAAAATAAAAATAAAAATATGCTTAAAACAAGTGTTAAAAAATACACGTGTTTAAACAAGTTTTAATCATTTATTTGTTTTAAACAAAACCACCTGCATATAACTGGGGGAAAAATACGATTTTGAGATACACAAGCTACATGCATGTTTTAATGTGCTTTTTCACATCAGTAGGGATATGCACGAGACGAGTCGAGACAGGATTTTCCTGACAAAATTCCAATTGAGACACTGCTCTTCCAATAGAGAAATATACATTTTTCGAGTCGAAACATCACTTTTACAGCACATTTTCGAGACGAGACAACCAGAAATCTTGTCTCGTGCGCATCCCTACACATCAGGAAGTGGCGTAATTTAACTCCTAACCGATATAAGATTTTTTTTTTTTTTTTTTTTTTAATGTGAATAACTACGTTTCGTACCTCCGTAAAGTTTTTGCAGTTAATACCGCTTTGTGTATGGAGGATCGATATATTCACCTTCTGTGATTTTATTGTTTGGTGTTAATGTACTGCACGTTTCACTTATACAGTAGGTCATTCTCATGTATTCCATGTATCTACAAAATCATGTTAGTCTGCTGGTGTCTGTTTATGTTAGGGTAGTGTATTCTTTACCACACTTGTAATTGTTTCGTGCAATATCGAAACCATAAGGAATGATATCTACTATGGAAGTAGTATCCTCAACCACAGATCAGTTTTTCTCAAGGGTTTCATTGGGGGAGCTGTGGCTCAGTGGTAGAGCGTACACCTCTTGTGCATGGAGTCCTTTGTTCGATCTCAGCTCGCGCCTGTGAACTTTGTGGTGGACAAACATCTGTGCGTGGGTTTTCTCGGGGATCTTCCGTTTTCTCCTTCTTCATTCCCTCATTGCGTTTATTTCTCATCATCACCTTCTCCTTTAGTTTAGCCGACATAACCGAGGAATATAAAACTCAAAGATTTAATTTCATTTTCAAGGCTTTCATCCTTTATTAGGGATTGAACCAGGAATCACATTCATTGGAAATACACCTTAATCACGTTACTACAGGTTATACATTTAAACAAAAGATTTAGCAGATTTTAAAGAGCACGTTTGCTGTAGACAGATTAGACTGTAAGATGTAACAATACTGTTTTGAGAATAAAACTGTCCGAAAAGACCATAATCATATGATAGAGAGAAAGCTATGATCTTCTTTCTGTATCCACAAAAAATGTTATCACTCATCTTTCTGTGTTTAGACACTACTATGTTTAGGGATGCGCACGAGACGAGTCGAGACAGGATTTTCTTGACAAAATTCGAGTCGAGACACGGCTCTTCCAATAGAAAAATATACATTTTTCGAGTCGAGACATCACTTTTACAGCACATTTTCGAGACGAGACAGCCACAAATCTTGTCTCGTGCGCATTCCTAACTATGTTCGAGCTCTTCCGTGGCTAAGCGGTTAGCGTACGCGCCTTTGGCGTGGGAGACCCGGGTTCGATTCCCGGCGGGAGCTCATGTGGTTCGGATTCCACGTTAATCAGTAGGTCTCATATAGCCTCGCTGCTGAAAGGGACGCTAAACTAAATCAACTCAACTCCTAACTATGTTCATTCGCAGCAACAACAACAATAACTAATAACAATAATAAATAAATAAATAAGTAAAAAGATCACTACATAAATATAATATTACTTTTGTGTACGGATTGTACTTAATTTTTCTAACAACGAACCCCTATGCTATGAACACTGCACTGAGAAAAATCCGTTTTCGGGACAGCGGTATATTGCACAAATATACAGAATCCTCTTGCTTACTACAGAAATCAATATGGAACATACGTTATCCATGTGCTACACACACACTGCCATTATGTGTTACATCATGTCGTTGCAGGATGTCTGACATCTAACAGTTTTCCGTATATCACATGCATATACTTATGTTACCTTTGTCAGCTATATGTTATATATGCATGTGAGATTTTGACCACCTATATTGTTTCATAGTGAAAGTGCGTATGGATAGAACAGTTATACGGAAAGTATTATAAAACATGCGTTTTCAGTTATACGTCTACTGTACGTTAAGTCCAAAAACTACAGGAATTACGCGTGTAACCTACGTTTTTAAGTACGCCACCTACAATTTTTTTTTATCAGTGTGACAGACAGAAATCTGCATATACTAAAATCTTGTTGAATTCTTACTTTTTATTATAAGAAATGAGTATTCAACATTTTATTTTATTCTTCTTTGGCTAACGCTAAAACCAAACCACACGTAGTAAAACAAAATTAACTTTTTATTAATTGGCTATATACGTTCAATACGAACAGTCCCGTTTAGGTTATACATTTTTCGATGTTGGCTAAGTATCATGCGTAGTAATAGAATGAGTCACAAACTTCGTGAACCATGACCCGGAAGATGCAGTCAGACCCATGACCCACCAGACTCGGTGAGCCGGTACGAAGGTTTATCAGGATAAAGATCCGCTAGAATCACAGAAAAGATGAGCTACCTGTTTCCCTTATGAGGGATCGTCAAAGTTTAACCAGCCTGTAAACCTTGTCCTTTAAAATATAAAAGACCACTGAGCTCAAACAATGTTTTGTTGATTCTGTTTGTATAGGGTATGCTTGGAAATCTCGTATGGGAAAACGAATAAACGTGGAAGTATATTTGTGAGCACATGAAATATTTAAACCTGTATCTTACAAGTAGACCTCACCACTTCGCCGTTGCGTTAGCAAAAGGAAACAACTACTGTCCTAATGTAGGGTTGAACATAAGACACTGACAAAAATTTTAGCTGCTAATGAGCACTAAAAATATGGGAAAAACGAAATAGAAATATGAATCTGGGAAAGCCAAGTACAATATAATTTGATAGTTGCAAGACCAATATTTTTTCGAAATAGATGGAGGAACAATAGTTATGACTTCAACTATGTAAATCAAGTTAGGAGGGATGTTTTTATGGCATTCCAGATCATGGCCGCCATCTTGAAATCCGCCATATTGGATCGACGTCAACTTTCTCAAATGGAAAGAGGGCCATGTGAGGTATCAAGCAACAATGATTATATCCACCCAATTTCATACACTAATTAGTTTGTCCATATCTAGAACGGTTTACAACTTACAGTTCTTTGAATGTTGAAAAATTCGTTGTTTGTAGCAGATAACAGATAACTACAGTGGCAATGAACATAGCTCCAGAGACAGCATTCTTACAGAACAAAATTACGGTAATGCAAGAAATGCAAGTCCTCAGCATTCATAAAGTAATTCTGACGTCGCCACTTCGTGTGTGCGTTTGTAAATTCAAACTGTAACTATAAGCAGTTGGGATAGCACGATGAAGAAAATAGCAATATTGGTTGTCAATGGCATTCCTGGTCGTAGAAGCTACGGTATAAGGTAGGAGCTTACCTGCACCGTGTACCATTTTACAGCGACAAACTCTTTGTAAGGAGACAAGTGCAGAAAATATATATTAAGGAGACAAGTGAGAAATAGTTATTTCGTTTATTGCATTGTGCCTGTAGTTCTGTGAGGTGCGTACGTGTGTGTGTGTTAAGGAGAGTGTGTGCAGCCAACAAATATAGACTAAAAAACGACACACCATGGTGTTAAATAAGGCAAACATTGCTATGTACCTCTTGCAGCAGTTGCAGATATTACGGTTCAAGCACAAAGCAACAAACATATCAGAACAGGAAAGAGTAATCGCAGATGACATAATTGGATTCCTAGCGGATAAAGAACTGAAATTCGAAATATAATACACTCTAGATATTCTAGAGGAGGCACATCATGAGATAAACAATCAAGAAGCTAGTGTTGAAGTGGAAGGGGGTAATCACACAACAGATTCCGAAGATGCCGATAGAACACCAGGTGTCAGACGCATCACTTCCATCACCATCGAAACGCAAGAAAGGCGATTCACTCTCGGTTGAGAAGACGAAACAAATTATTAATTACATGACACAACACCCAAACCAGGGTAAAAAGAAAATATGTAACCGATTTCGCATTAGCGAGTGGACCTACGATCGTGTTGTTTAGAAAAAAAAATACAGGACTATCACGCGAAGTCAAGCGTTCCCTTTTACAGGAGGCATTCTACGTGCAGTTTATCCACGCACGTGAAGTAGTTTCCAAACGGTATCAGACAGTGATCTTCAGCGAATGGTATGCCACGTTGCGCGTGATATTGAGTATGAACAGTTTAAAGCCTCGGAGGCCTGACTCCTGAACTTCAAACGACATTATAATATCGGACTACGGAAAGTGACAACCTTTATTTAAAACAAGACTTCAACATGAGCGCCAGCCACACTTAATGCAGACTGGTAAAGAGTACGTTCACAGCATCAAACAGACGTTGCGTAATTTTGAGTTTAAGTATGTCTGTAATGCTGACCAAAGTGGTTTTCAATTTGAAATGCATCGCCCGAGAACTTTGGATATAAAAGGCAAAAATAAAATTGAGGCTCTAGAAATAAGTGTAAATGCTATGACACATTCCTACACAATCATGCCTTTAATTAATTTAAAGGGAGATTTAGTTGTTAAACTGTTCATTGTTCTCCAGGAAAAGAACAGAATATTGCCTGTAACATTGCAGACTGGATTTAATAGGTTAGTGCAGAGACTTGGCAATGCATCTGACATCAACATCTGGTAAATTGGGATTACATGAATTGCGAGAATGGTATGTGAATTGCTATTGGCCGAATACAGGGAGCAGGAATTCACTTATCCTGGATAGCTGAGAATTATTTAATAATGAAGAGGTGCGAAGCACAATAGCTCCACCTGGGAAATCAGTGAAAGTGTGACAAATTCCAAAAGGTACCACCGGCATATTTGAACCTTTGATTGCATTTTTTTAGACAATACAAAACATAGGCGTACCATTTGTGATTATGTAATAAAGGACGAACATTTCCATTCAAAACTGCTTGACAGAGATACTATTGTCACTCTGCATTCCCTTGTGTACAATCAATTTCAGTCTCCTCGCTTCGCGGGAATGATTCAATAAGCATTTTGTAAATCAGTATATATTGGTGAGCCGATCGAATGGTTCGAGGTGAGGAAGAAGCACGCCTTCAATATTCCCGGCATTAACTTTTGTGATATTTGTGACGCTTCATTTTTTATTAGGTGCTCATGGTGCTCTGCAAAATTCTGTTTTGAGCATTTTATGAATGCTGAGGACTTGCATTTCTTGCATTGCCGTAATTTTGTCCAGTAAGAATGCTATCTCTGGAGCTATGTCCATTGTCACTGTAGTTATCTGTTATCTGCTACAAACAGCGAATTTTTCAACATTCAAAGAACTGTAAGTTGTAAACCGTTCTAGATATGGACAAACTAATTACTGTATTAGATTGGGTGGAAAAAATCATTGTTGTTTGATACCTCACATGGCCCTCTTTCCATTTGAAAAAGTTGACGTCAATCCAATATGGCGGATTTCAAGATGGCGGCCATGGTCTGGAATGCCACAAAAACATCCCTCCTAACTCGATTTACACAGTTGAAGTCATAACTATTGTTCCTCCATTTATTTCAAAAAAATATTGGTCTTGCAACTATCAAATTATATTGTATTTGGCTTTCCCAAATTCATGTTTCTATTTCGTTTTCCCATATTTCTAGTGCTCATTAGCAGCTAATTTTTTTGGAAATATCTTATATTCAACCCTACTCTAGGATAGTAGTTGTTTCCTTTTGCTAACGCAACGGCGAAGTGGTGAGGTCTACTTGTTAGTTAAGAAATCTCGCACAGAGAATCAGACAAATGAATGTTCGTACTCAAGCAGCGAATATCATTAATCAACTATAAAATTCTGCAGTAATTCTGCAAAGATTATATTTTGACTGCTTCTGGTTCTTCGGGTCAGCTTGTCTGGATCATTGGGTCAGTCCGGGTCTGACAAGGGACATCACCCAATTGTCCGGCTCCGATTTCAATGAAATTTTTATTGCTGATAGAGGGCGTGTATTCGTTACTTGTGATGACAGAAATTTTTGCCATGGTGAATGTTTTCTATTTTTTAATAATTTTTAAAAGTTGTGATGTGGTTAATAGAGATTACTGCAGAAGTCCCTTACTACCCTTTGCAAACGAAGTGTTAATGTATGAACAACCATGTAGATACGTATAGGACATAGGGGGAAGTCGTATGGTACGTATGACCTTGACGGCAGCCATCTTGAAATCCGCCATTTTGAATTAAAGTGAAGTTCTGAAAAATTAAAACCATAGCATTTGGCACCTAATTTTAATAGTAACTTTTCCCGAAAAGCCAATGGTATACTTATTTTTGTTCTATAGTTAACTAGTATGAATTTATGACTTCTAATGAGCATGAAACGTCCATTATTCGATCTTTCAAATTGGCAACACTCCTAATTTTCACCGCATGTTTTAAGATTCCAACTGGCACTTTGCAATTGTTGCCATGGCTCATGTTTTCTAAATTTATTACATCTTTTAAGAGTTGCGACTTGTCAGTTCATGAATAGTGTTGGGATAAGCATCCAGCAATCTTTCTGAATTTTGAATACTTGCCATGCAATTATTAATTTCCTAGGCAGTGTAATCATTTATTTTAACCCAGAGTACATGGGGAACCTATGGACCTATGCGACGTAAAGAAATACAAATAAAATTATAACAAATTGGTGTTACACGACCTCAAAATTATCATGAAATGTAGCCTACATGTTGCGTAAACGATAAACAGTATTTTTTTAAAAAATAAATACAACTTTACAACTTTAAAGGAACAGTAGCAATGATAGAAAATATCAAAGAGACATAATATGACTGTTCCCAACACACTGTTTGTACAATCCGCGGCAAAAAACCTGCAACATGAGGATGTAAGTTTATTGTGAAACTACGCCTAACAGCACAGGGAATGAACATAACGTCTAAGTGGAACGAATCACGCCAGGATAAACCTCGGCCTCCCCCCGTGCACACTTATTTTGAAGCAAAAGACTTCGTCATTTCACAACAAACTTATATGCTCATGTTGCAGGTTTTTTGCCGCGGATTGTACCATGAACAAAATATGAATACAGGTAACTTGTTTATAAAGAGGCGTAACTTAATCGAGTTCCCGATCAATACTGATTATAAATCTTATAAACATGAACCATCGACAACAATCGCTACAAAACGAATGACTTTTTTTGTCTGACTAGCTAAAATATTGGCATAGAAAATAAATAAATAAATATAGTCTACAATAAACAAATAAATATAAAACAAGACAAAAGACCATTGATTTACACAACAATCATATTTCTTTTTTTTTTAAGTGAATTTTCATTTCATTTCTCGTCTCATCTACTATCCATTACAAGCTACGTCTTCGGTATTACCTGAATGCAAAGCAGTGTTGCCAATAAGTTGATACAAAATGTCGTTAAATGGGAGATGAAATGACTCCAATTTTGGGTGAAAAGTCGTAAAATATTATTCGTGGAATTTCGTCCGTCTCTCTCTCTCTCTCTCTCTCTCTCTCTCTATATATATATATATATATATATATATATATATATATATATATATATATATATATGTTTGTGTGTGTATGTAAGATATGTGATTAAGTTAAGTCCTAGTACTATCTATGCTACAAAAATAAAACGTAAATCAGTGAATTACATGTAACTAACAATAATTTCACTTTTAATACAATATATATTTTTACTTTATGATCAATTTCACTTCAACAAAATCAAAAATGAGTTTAGAAAAACTAACAAAAGTAAAAGTCTACAAAGAAAAATCTTACATATTTCACTTTTACTCACGCTTCTACAGATAATCAGCTTGCTATCGGTAATGTATATTATTTGTGCCTCTAAACGAAGTTCTACGAAGTAAAGGATATTGCAAGTTGGAGTCGGTTTCCGTTAGAAGGTAAGAGATAACAGAATCAAAGCGGGAATATGAAGTTAAATGATGCGTACTTCCCCACCTCGTCAACACCTGCGCTGATTCAAATAAGCGAAAGGAAATAAACATGTATCTGAACTGATTCGAACTAATGGTACTTGATTACAGGTCAAGTTGTTCGTAGCAGAAAAGTCGCTAGATTTGTAAGTAAGTCTCCAAAATCTCATTCAAAAATCACCAAAAAAGTCGCTAATCGGAAAAATTATTTTTTGTCGCTCTCCTGGAAGTCGAATCCCCTAGATTTAGCGTCTTTTCGCCTAAGTTGGCAACACTGATGCAAAGTTGGAGTTCTCTCGTGTGATGATTCATGTCAGGAAACGAGTTTTTGAAGGGCAGGTATAGGAAATAAATAATTACATTGCCTAGGAAATTAATAATTGCATGGCAAGTCTTCAAAATACAGAACGATTGTTGGATGCTTATCCCAACACTATTGATGAACTGACAAATCGCAACTTTTAAAAAAATGTAATAAATTTAGAAAATAATAGCCATGGCAACATTGCAAAGTGCCAGTTGGAATCTTAAAACATGCAGTGAAAATTAGGAGTGTTGCCAATTTGAAAGATTGAATAATGGACGTTTCATGCTCATTAGAAGTCATAAATTCATACTAGTTAACTATAGAACAAAAATAAGCATACCATTGGCTTTTGGGGAAAAGTTACTATTAAAATTAGGTGCCAAATGCTATGGTTTTCATTTTTCAAAACTTCACTTTAATTCAAAATGGCGGATTTCAAAATGACTGCCGTCAATGATACCCTTATCGTATCACTTCCCTCTAGGCATAATACGTATTACCGAAACCTTTATCCATTTATTATGGTTAATATGCGGGTTAGAAGCGGAGGTAAGGGACTTACACACATAGTAAGTATAAACAATTAATATGCCTGTAACTTTTCCCTAAATGAGCGCAGCCTAAAACTGACTTCACCACTGTCTTCCTGATTAAGTTCTAGCCCGAAATTATGTATCATATTACTCTATTCCCATTTAGAAAACTTGACTTTAATTCAAAATGGCGGATTTCAAGATGGCTGCCGTCAAGGTCATACGCACCATACGACTTCCCCCTATGCCCTATACGTATCTACATGGTTGTTCATACATCAGGGGTGCCCACAAGGGGGGGCTATGACGCAAACTGCGTCATTGAAATATTTGGGGGGGTTAAAAATCTATATAAATATGTTTGGCGGGGGGGGGTAAAATTAATCGAAAAGATTTTTTTTCATGGAAGAATACCTATAGATAGACAATTGCGGGGGGGTGCGTCATGGACATAAGGGGGGGTGGGCACCACTGCATACATTAACACTTCGTTTGCAAAGGGTAGTAAGGGACTTCTGCAGTGATCTCTATTAACCACATCACAACTTTTAAAAATTATTAAAAAATAGAAAACATTCACCATGGCAAAAATTTCTGTCATCACAAGTAACGAATACACGCCCTCTATCAGCAATAAAAATTTCATTGAAATCGGAGCCGGACAATTGGATGATGTCCTTTGTGAGATACAGGTCTCAGACTGGGATGAGCGGGACAAAAGTCGTGACGTAAGTGACCCACTAACACATTCCATCACGAATCATGAGACGATTGGGAAACTAGTAAGATCCACTGAAAAAAAAAAAGGGAAAAAGAAAAGACTGTGGGACTTGGGAAATGCTAATCACAGATCTCCAAGTTAAATCGTCGGCTTCAGTCTTCTCGAGGCTTTTGGTCAGAGATCTTTCGTTTCCACACGCACACTGAGCATAATCCTGGTATTAAAATGTCTAGCCTCCCTCCTGAAAATTGGGACGTGTCAGATTCGACCATTAATCTATAAGCATCGGATTTACGCGAAAACGCTGAATACATTTTTTTTCTAAAATAAAATATTAATTAGGGAGAACCCAATGGTTTCTGTTTCGAGTCTTTCAGTCCACTCCGAGATAAGATATTAGATTTGAACTAAGTTTCAAGTTACATAAACGATCCAAAACAAGTGTAAATTATTCCACGTTTTAAGAGTTTTTTACATTTAAAAAGTTCGCTTTTGAAGGTTTAATTTATTACGTCTAGGGAGAGTGAATAGTAAAACCCTATAGGCGTATTACTTGTCAGGACAAATATTGTTTATCTTCAGTTCCAACACAGTAAGACGTTTTGATATTGCTTTCTCAGGTAAATACCAATAAAAGATTATTATTATTATTATTATTATTATTATTATTATTATTATTATTATTATTATTATTATTATTATTATTATTATTATTATTATTATTATTCACAGATCTTGTTTGCTATTTTGAATGACATCACTGGTAATAAACCTATGTCTCTATGATTTGTTTTCAAATCTTTTAAAAATGTTTCCTCATGCCATAGTACGTAGATCATGTTCATATTCACTCTGAGGAAATGTTCAATTTTTTAAATATATTTGTTTTTATGGACTGACTAGTAATTTTTTTGTTTTTTTTCTGGGTTCACCCTGATCATTGTGTACATATTGATGTATTAGAATAGTATATATAAGATAGCTTACTAAGCTATGTAGTTAAGGCAGACATTACACAGAGGGAGCGAAAACACAACACTCCATAGTACAATCTCGGTCATCTGCCAATAAAACTTTGACCGGTAACTAGCATACTTAACTTTAAGTTGATTGGCAACGGTAACAGAACTGGTAGATTTTGCCCGAAGCCCTGCTCGCGTGCTTGTCCCTAGACGAAATGTTACTGTAACATTTAAGCATACTCTGCTTAACTGACACTCAAGTTGAAAGTATGAGCAAGATCATGCTCAAACTTATTGTGAAACAAATCCAGACTCAACACGCGTTCACCATTTTGTGAGCTATGCTTCCCTTAAATTCAATTCTAGTATTATATGAATATGTATTTTAAGAAAAGCAAAATCTCATTATAATGTAATGTAGTTCATTAAAACCGTCTGTTACTGAAACAGCAATTCTTCGCACCAGAGGTCAGCAAACTACCACTAAATCAATATGCCTTTCAGATGTATGTTTCGAAACATGCATGGCATTTTTGTTTTGTTCTAAGTTTTACATTCCGCGAACCTGTATTCATTAATTAAAATAACTTCAACACGCAATCATCTCTACAGTAACTGTATTCACAATATTTTTGTGTTCGGCGCACAAAAGATAACCTCCCACGGCGCGTCATTATTTTCATGCGGCGTATAATGTTGCTCTGCATTTTCAATATCAAATAAAACGAAATGTATTCCAACTCCCTGCGGCCTGTAAACAAACGGTTCAAATTAACACAAGTTGTGCATTTGATGATAGTTAATTTACTGAAAGAATAAAGCCGCAATTATTACATTTTCTCTCTCTCTGCTGTTCCATAAAACAAATAAACCAGCAATACATAAACTTTACAATAATTCTATTAATATTATGGTAAGAGCGAAGGCGAGTTTGTATTGTTCCATAGTGCATGTACTTCTGTGAGTATGTACATATATAAATACTATATACTGTAAATATATATATAGGGTATCCCAGGAGGAAAGGGCAATATTTTGGGAAATGGTAGTATGGGTGATTCTAAGCAAAAAGTTCATTTGAACATAGGTCCTAATCTCAACGGTTTGAGAGCTACAAGTTATGAACCATTTTTTACTTTATATTGATCATTGCTCACCTTGTAGTTAGTCTGCAGAGGTGGTACATAGCGGATTTGAAAGGTGATGAAATAACCTTTCCGGCGATATGCAATATGTGGTAGTAGTGTCTTTGGAAGAGAAATTATTGAGGGATATTTTGGAATCAGTGTTGCCATCCAATTTCTATAAATAACCTTAACTTTCTCAAATTTCCCTCAATAGCTTCCCTTCCGAAGACAACACTGCCACATGCTGCATACCGTTAAAAAGGTTATTCCATTACCTTTCAAATACGCTATGTCTTACCTCTGTAAAATAGTTACGGGTTGAATAATATGCAACAAAGTCAAAAATGGTTCATAACCTGTAGCTCTCAAACCGATGAGATTAGGACTTACGTTCTATGAACTTTTATGCTTAGAATCACTCATACTACCATTTCCCAAAATATTGCCCCTTCCTCGTGGGACACCCTATATATATATATATATATATATATATATATATATATATATATATAGAGAGAGAGAGAGAGAGAGAGAGAGAGAGAGAGAGAGAGATAGATAGATACACTTATGCATATGCGTTTTGTATCTGTGTGTGTGTATGTCCGAACTAGGGTAACTTTTACGGATTTACAGATAACTTTAATCCATACACACAAATTTGCTCATAAAATTGATATAATAAAAACATTTTCTTCTCTAACTTTCGATATATTACTTGATTTTGATTAAATGTGACTTCTTCCAAGTTTATGAATATTCTTGTTGCTTAGGGCAGAAATTGGTCAGAAATATGGAAATTAATTTAACCATCCTGTTTAAGCACCATATTTCTCGGTAATAGTAATAATAATAATAATAGCTTGAAACGTGTCCTGTTCAAGTTCGAAAATCGTCCTTGTTCCATTAGACTGAAGTCAGTTAGGAAAGAGGGATTAATATACTTTTCAAAGACACTTTAATGACAGCTTAGATTAAAATATTAATCACCATTTGTGCTCGTTCTCTGGGGGGCTACTTTGTGGCTAAGCGGTTAGCGTACGCGCCTTTGGTGTCGGAGATCCGATTTCGATTCCCGGTGATAGCTCATGTGGGTCGGATTCCACGTTAATCAGTAGATTCATGTCTCATATAGCCTTGCTGCTGAAAGGACGCTAAACTCAAATTCAAACTCAAATCTTTGGAGGTAGTCGAAGTATTCAACGTCTGCTTGTGGATTGACCTCATTATGCTCAGTTCGAGCTGACTTTGCCTTATCAGCAAAGTTACCAACACTGCCCGAATATATCCACCGAACGATCTCTCAAGTTTTTAGTTTTTTTCGGCACTTCCTTGCTCTGCCCGCATTGTGATTGTCCTAGTGTTTATACTTCTTACAAGGAAAGCTATCCAACTCCTCGGCGAGTATCACATTGAAACTTGCACAAGTGGAAGGACATGTTGAAAGATGGAGACATGCTTACTCCGACGATTCGCAACATCATCGAACAGGAAGCGTAATGATTTCCTCCATAGCCCCTGAAAGTTATGTACTCTGGTCATACATGTCTTGAATGGGATGTGAATCTGATGCACTGGCATTTGTTTTCTCACTAAAACAAATATTGCAAACTCAAGATGATGATAGTCGGTGGTGATTATGATCTCCGGTACGTCATTGATGCGAATCGATGTCAAATGGAGCACGATGCGTTACCCAATGTAGAAAAGGGACACGCTGAAACCACAACGCGAAAATGACTTTCTGTTATTATTATTATTATTATTATTATTAGTAGTAGTAGTAGTAGTAGTAGTAGTAGTAGCATGATTAATATTATTAATATTAGTAAACAGTATGATGAGTAAAAATAATAATAATGAGAAGAAGGAAAAGGCAACAAGAAGAAGGCCACTTTATTTCGAGAGGTCACGTTCGACCGAAAGTGCCCAAATCGGGATCAAAATATATTCGTTGTCATCTCCATCCGATCAGGGTTCCAAATATGCAATCCGTTTTCCGATCTCTCTTCCGGTTCCGGAGATTAACAGGGGGGGGGGGGAGTACATGCTGACCATTTCCAGTTGGAAGTGACCACTCGGACATTGGGTCGACCTATATATATTCTTACTTTTTATAGCCTGGGGACCCATAATATGTGAGTGACGCACTGCCCTGCGACCACTTCCGGTCCGAGATTTCTAACCGGAAGTGAGTTCAACCTGCATATATTCGAGCTCATAATAGCGTGCCAACTCCGAATATAAGGGTTGGCCAGCTCTTCGACCTCTATGCCTTTCAGAAATCACCCGGTTTCATCCGACGAAGTTGTAGAAAGCTCTCCGGGCCCGCTTGCATTTGGCTGAAAGCCCGAATGTCACCTATTAGCTTATTATTAGTATTATTATCATTAGTAGTAGTAGTAGTGGTAGTAGTAGTATGTCTTCGTCTTGCCGATCTGTCGTTCGTGTGGGTTGAGACGCCAAGCCAGCGGTTCCAAGGTGCCGGTTTCGAATCCCGGCTGGGGTATGGTCGGTTGTGAATTTTCTAACCTCCATAGCAGTACTAGAGGACAATCAAGATTTGCTGAAGTCCTTCGTTACTAAACGAACCCAACAATACCTTTGTTGTCTTCTTCTTCTTCTTCTTCTTCTTCTTCTTATTATTATTATTATTATTATTATTATTATTATTATTATTATTATTATTATTATTATTATTAGTCTATAAAAAGTCATTTTTGCATTCTTGTTTCAGCGTGTCCCTTTCCTCCACCGGATAAACGTGTTCGTTTTGAACTTCCGATCGCATATCGTGTTCCATTTGACATCGATTCGCATCAATGACGTACCGGAGATCATAATCACCACCGACTGTTATCATCTTGAGTTTGCAACATTTGTCTTCGTGAGAAAACAAATGCCAGTGTATCAGATTCATATCCCATTCAAGACATGTATGACCAGAGTACATAACTTTCAGGGGCTATGGGGGGAAAAGTAGTAGTTCTGTTCGACGATGTTGCGAATCGTTGGAGTAAGCATGTTTCCATCTTTCAACATGTCCTTCCACTTGTGCAAGTTTCAATGCGATACTCGCCGAGGAGTTGGATAGCTTTCCTTGTTAGTTCAAGTGACAATCCGACACGCATTTGACAATCCTTTCTTTCATCTTTCATACTACTATGGGCCTTTCTTTATCCTCGCGAGATATCCCTGGCAAAAGAAGATTAATATCCCTCTGTTACTAATTTTACTTTTGTGTGCTCTGTTTTCACTGTATTTGCATGTTTTCAGTGTAATAATGTCTTTCGTGGGAGACTCGTTACTAAATTTTACGCACTGACGGGTGCAAAAAGAGCTTTGCAATGTGACAGATCCAATCCCAGTCTCTTACTCGAGAAGTATTCGATTTATAGTTTTTTTTTCTTATTCTACTGACGCGTAGCGAAAGATAGGGTAATGTTTTGTATCCTCAGGGGTTTGTCTAAGTATTGTTTAAATTTCGTTCAGCAGAATCTACGATGGACGCAAAAACCATGTTGTTAAAATGTGAAAGTCAAATGTTAGAGAAGAATTATTTATTCGATATGAAGTGAAAGTGATTGGCGAGAGGATTCCGAAAAACAATTGGTTGTTTCTGCTATACGCAGTGTGTGGAAACTTTAAGATGTTGCACCTTTTGTAACAATTTGTCACAGTCTATGACAAGTGTGTAGCATCTTGAGATCATGTTAACTTCTCCCTGCAGAGACATTTTCATTATAGTAGTGTTTGTCGTAGGATGAGTGCAAAATTGCACATGTACTGGAAACGTACTCGAAGTTGAATTTCGAGCAGTACTGCAATTTTTATGGGCGAATGTTTCAATTCTGCCGAGACAAATCATGAGATTTCGAGGATGTATAGTCCAAATGCTATCACTTACCAGTCATAGGACGCCATTCTGTAATGGTCTTCACAAAATTTGCGGACCGCACAGAACTCAAATAATATAATAAAGGGGGGCGCGGTGGCTCAGTGGTAGAGCATTCACCTCCGGTGCTTTGGGTCCCTGGTTCGATCCCAGCTTGCGCCGTGTGGACTTTGTGGTGGACAAACCGTGCTCGTGGGTTTTCTCGGGGTTCTCCCATTTCCTCCCACTTCCTTTATTCCACCATTTCACTCATCTCTCATCATCACCATCTCCTTTAGTCTAACCGGCATAACCGTGGGACGTAAAACTTAAAGATTTTCAAATAATGTAATAAAGAATTATAACTGCAATACCGACTATGGCAAAGTGAAACGCGAATTTTGGGTTGCGTTAATGCAAACCGGTACGGAATGTGGCCCATAATCAACTGATGGCAGTTCTTCGAACACTATTGCTGATAGGCAAGGAAAGCCATCAACCACAATCACAGATCAGATTGTGATGCATGTTTAATAAACGATTCAAAGCAATCGCAAAGTATCTGATGCAGAAACTGCGCAAGAGCTAAGCACCTCAATATGTTGTTTATATTCTATCCTCCTAGACCACATTATTGTACACTCTCTTCATGTTAGGTTCTTGATTATCTGACGCAAGAATACAAGAAAACAGTATTTTTAGGTTATCAGGACTTTTTAAAATATTTTTCAGCGGAAAAACAGTAAGTTCTTAAAGTTCATCTGTGTGGACAATGAGACACGAATGCTTCTTGTTTTGTTTTGTGGACAGGAAGGCAGCTTCTATGGAATTGGAATACACATCGTTACCTGTGCGGAGGAAGCCATGTGCTCCATCAGCAGGGGATGTGGTAGCTTATGTCTTGGGCTGTAAAGAAATGTACACTGAGTTCATGAAAAAGGCACAACCATTAATACTGATTCGTATTGCTAAACATTGAAATTTTTGCTCAAAGCTGTGAATATCAGCAGCCGCAAAAGCGTTCCTCAGATTCATGATAATGTAAGCCCATAGAATCACTCACATAAGTTTTACCCCAAAGCTTTTGACGGGAGATACACATCATCAGGCATGTAGTGCAAACCTTGCGCTGTGAGATTATCACATGTTAGTTAAACAGAATGAATATCTGGGTATACAGTTTTCCAACAATGAACAGGTGAAAATGTCTGTTCTACGATTGATTCATAACCAAGGAGCGGATTTCTATCGTTAGGACTCCAACGATTAGTTGATTATTTTTTTCTGAGACTGACTAATCGAAGAATAGTCTGATGCATCGGTGTCATGTACTAGCTAGACATAAGGTTTGAAACGTGCTATAAACGAATGTAACTTACTTTTTGAATTCTCCTCGTATATCCTAACTAAAGAAATAGGCAAATAATTTATTTAATAGATACGTAAACTGCTGCAGCTTTAATTTTTCAAAATCAACAATTACTTGTGTTACGTTGCTTTTTGTATGTTTTCGCATCCTACTGGAGCTAGGATTATCTTGGAGTAGTAAGCACTGTTAGAAATGCAGAACATGAAGTAATGAATTTCTACATTCGAAACTCTCCGCTCAATATCTTTATAGTTTGAAAACATGGTATATCTGATCGCTGTAAACGTTTGTGTGTCTCTTCTGACAAGAATAAACGTGTAGTATATATATATATATATATATATATATATATATATATATATATATATATATATATATATATATATATATATATATATATATATATATATATATAATGTTTTGTTAGCACTGGATAACTTCTGATTCCAAGAATACTATAATTGTGAAGTTGCTGCAAAAGTCCTCTTGAAGCCGGATAATACGATTTCGAACTCCTATATGGAATCCCATTTCTTTTGTTGAGACTTTCGGTACTTTGTTATAGAAGGCCGGTTGAAAGGAGAAGGTTATAGAAACGTGTTTTATATGTTTGAATAGAAAAACAGTCAGTGCGAGAGGAAAAATGGAATACATTCCTTCTGAATGTCCAGTAGAATATCCTGTTCATCTGAACAAGTTGCTTTTACAAAGCTTATCTTTATAACGTATGCATACATATAACCTAGACAGTAATTTCCTTTGCATGAACTAAAATGCTCCCCTATACACAAGGCATGCATATAGATGTGCATATATAGAACGCGTATTTGTGTGTGCTTAGGTGCTGGAGAGAAAGCAAATCTATTACGTCACCGGAGGCAATGGACATCAAATACTGGCCGCACTTTGTATGAAATCTATGATAAACGCAAAGTGATCTCAAAGGAGAATAATAATAATAATAATAATAAAAAGTGTTGCTAGCTATGAGGCATGCTCTGTAAAGCGTTTCCCTACAGAACCAGTAGTTCATCTCTGTACATATCAAAAACTTGTCTGTTAATTCTATAGCATGTAGTTGAATAATGTGGGTGTTCTTTCTGAATTTTATCTTATGCTGTGAGCGAATAATGTTTCAAATAAGCTCGGTAACTTTTCAGTACCCAGTACAGTGTGTTGTTTCGTATAAATTCAAATTGCTGTTTAAGATTTCTAGTTCATATGGTAACAATAGCTGGGTGACACTAGAGGAAATACATCAAGACTATTATTTGCGAATAGTTAGTATTCAGATTTTGCAAATAGTTTTAAAATTGCGAAAGCATACAAAGAATTCGTTGCTAACTCCGAGAATTGCATAGCAGATGATCCAACAAACTTTTGGAATTTTATCAAAAATAAAACAAGGCATTTGACTAATGGCCCCCTTATGTATAATGGTGAAAGTCTACAGTGTAACAGGGATATTGCGGAGGCTTTTGCACATTATTTTAAGTCTGTTTACAATCATGAACCTGTGAGTTATAACACTGATGCTCTAATGTCACACGAACCTAGAAGTATATCACTCGATATTTTCCAAATCACTGAAATAACAATATCAGAAATAGAACATGCCATTAAAAGGTTGAAATCTAGAACAGCGTGTGGCCCTGATGGTATCCCACCCTACATAATAAAGGGAACTATTGATATCATAAAACATCCTATACATATACTATTAAACATGTCCGTAAAATATAATGTTTTTCCAGACCGATGGAAAGAAAGCTTGATATGTCCTATTCCAAAAACTAGCAATGCAAAAAATATAGAAAGCTTTAGACCAATTGCAATTCTATCCCCATTTGCAAAAATTTATGAATATATAATACACAATCGCTTACTTAATCATGTTAGATCCAGTATCTCTGTATACCAACACGGATTTCTCAAGAATAGATCCACTTCAACTAATTTGACAATTATAACAAACTTTATAGCTTCAGAACTAGACAAAGGAGGGCAGGTGGATGTAATCTATACAGACTTTCAGAAAGCGTTCGATTTAGTTAACCACGACATTTTGCTTGAAAAACTAGCTCTTATGAATCTTTCTAAGCAAGCATTAGTACTTTTCACATCATACTTACGTGATCGTAAACAATCTGTAGCTTACAAAGGTCATATCTCCAAAAATTTTAATGCTACATCGGGAGTACCGCAAGGATCAAACCTTGGACCTTTATTATTCCTCATCACTATCAATGACATAACTAAGCACATCAAGAAATCACATACTCTACTCTTTGCAGATGACTTAAAATTATATACTCAAATTAAATCACTTGAAGACTGTAAAAACCTCCAGGAAGACTTGGAAAATGTAAAACACTGGTGCCACGTGAATAATTTAGCCTAAACATAACTAAATGTAAAGCTATTACATTTACTAGAAAAGGAAAATACATAAATTATGATTATACTATTGACGGTATAAATCTTTGTAGGCCGGAAACTGTTAAAGACCTTGGTGTTACCTTCGACCCAAAACTGACTTTCGCAAATCACATTGAAACTATTGCAAACAATGCTTATAAGAGTCTTGGATTTGTTTGTCGTGTAAGTAGAGACTTCCGTAGCCACATGACAATTTTGAAACTATATTATTCGTATATCAGATCCCAACTGGAATACGCTTCTGTTATTTGGACTCCTCATAATGGAAAATATATCCAAATGATTGAAAGAGTGCAGTGTAAGTTTTTGAGATTACTAATGTATAAAAAAACTGGAATGTACCCAGCATACATATCATACCCAGAACTAACAAACAATTTCAATATACCGACATTAGAGCAACGTAGGTATGTTAATGATTTAGTTTTTCTACATAAAATAATAAATAATAAAATTGATTGCGTAGAACTAAGTTCTAATATATTTCTGCATGTTCCGACGTCTAGAACGAGGTTAAGCAATAGTAGTACCATGTACTGTAAGAAAGCACGCACTGACATCCTGTATAAATCCCCTTTATGGAGAATGAGCTCTCACTACAATAATATTGAAGAAAAGTGTGAAATGATAGACATATTCAATATGTCTGAAAAAATGTTTAGGAACACAATTTGTAGTATGATGAGCTGAGTTAATTTATGAAACAATAAAAATTTCTGTATGTTTTCTTCTGTAAAAATAATGATATTTTACCATATATGTAAACAAACACTGTAAATGGGCAGGACGCCTGTTGTGTTGTTTTTACAATAAATAAATAAATAAATAAATAAATAAATAAAGTATAATTTCCATTACCTAAAGTTACTATATATCTATATATGATTCACTTTGCAATAATATCTGATCATTTATTTATTTTTGAGAACTTTGATATCTGCCCGGAGGATGATCGAAACACTAAATTTTTAGACTTTTCAGCTAGTTTCCTATTTTCGCACATCATGTCACTCTCATTCAAAAATGTATATGTGATTGCTGGTGAAGTGATAGTCGGGGCCGCCACTCATTATCAAAACACGGATACTGTTTTGTAGTAGTATGTTGAAGACAATGATTCTCGAACGCGATCGGAACAGATGTAACATATTTCGAGTAATAAGGTTAACAATTGAGCCTTGAATTAGCCGATGATACTCTTACTGTCTTCACATTGTTGTTACTTGCTGAATTCCACTTGTCCTCCTATCACATACATACCCACATACATACTGGGTTTTGCAGCTGTTGTATAAGGGTCAATCCATCTGAAGTTGTCTAAAAATGGTGAAAATGGTTGCTCGACCATCTCCGAAAATTATAGAAATTTGAGTGTGACGAACCGTGTGTATGAGAAGGTCAATAACATCATTCATGTTTTCGTATGTGCAAGTGTTCCTAAATGACGACTATCTTTGTTGTCGCTAGAGTGCCAATTTTTTATTTGCAAGCGTTTACGAAAACTGCAGTTGCTCAGGACGTACGAATCAGACGAACGCCAAACAAAAACGAATGTTTACAGGAACGACTGAGGTACACGGAGAATATAAACTTTTGCGTCTAAATAAATATGCAGGGTTGCAGACCAATACATGAAAAACTACAGAAAATTACACTTTTAAGGGTGCTGTATTTTGGAATGGCATAAACAAGAAGGTTCATAAGTTTCGTGCTGAATACTATTTCATGTAAAGAGCCTGTTATCCACGCTATGATACTACTGGCACCGTAGATTTATGAGGGTCCGAAAGTGGAAGTTTGGGATTATGATGCCATTTTTGGGGCGCAATATCTCAGGAGGGTAAAGTGCTAAAAGTTGCTGCTTATACCACAAAAGTAATTCAATTTCTGAATAAACTATTGCAAAAAAAAAAAAAAAAAATCAAAAAAATCATGACTGATATTACATGGATAAAAAAGTGAGGATATGGTAAAAATAAGAAAGCACTTGCGTAACGATGTGGCCGCGGTGGCTCAGTGATAGAGCGTTCACCTCTGGTGCTTGGGGTCCCGGGTTCGATCCCAGCCCCCGCCAAGTGAACTTTGTGGTGGACAAACACCGTGTGCGTGGGTTTTCTCAGGGTTCTCCCGTTTCCTCCCACTTTCTTCATTCTACCATTTCATTCATTACTCATCATCACTGTCTCCTTTAGCCTCACCGGCATAACTGTGGGACGTAAAACTCAAAGATTTCATTTCATTTTCTTGCGTAACGATGGTCTAGCCCGAAAAAATTTAAATGTTTGGATTATGTTTCATGCTAGATTTCAAAAACTATGCATGGTGCAGCAATTAGACCCGCTTTTGTTCGTGTTCAGTTGTGCAAAAGCTTGCGAGTGGCGTTTGTTCCATCTTTCTATCTCCATGATCATTGCCACTTCTATATGGTAAGGAGGTTAGCTCCTCCTTGCACCTACGACACCCATCGACGAACTGAACCGTTGTATTAAGGAACTTAATATATCAGTAAAGTGACATTGAAATCCAATCACAGTTACGGAAGTTAATATGTTCAAAAGATTGTGTTATATCTATCCTAACTATATATAAAACTACATGAACTGACATAAAATAAAGGGGTACTTCCGGTTGACGTGGAAAGTTGAAATTTAGCATGATTGTAGCTTCCAAGTACTAACCCACAGGAAAATTGCTAAAAGTTAATATTTTAAATTTGTAAGGGGTCTAAAGGGGGATGAAAACATTTTCTATGTTATTTAAATGAGCCCTTTATTGGACTTATGATCTCATATTTTAGGTACTTGGAATTGGAATAAAAACTTGAAATTCGATATGCTTGTACATTCCCATTAGCGTTACTTAAGTAAATCACCAAAAATAAAAAAGCTCAACCGTAGAGAGGTCTTATGGGGAACTGGAAAGTCTTCCCAATGTTATTTATTTGGGACATCTTCTACACCCCAAAATGTTTAGGCAATTCCGGCAGGATTAGAATAATGAAATTTGGCATGATTGTATACTTCCGGGACTAACCAACAGGAAAATTGCCAAAAGTAAATATTTTTAGTTTTTAAGGTATCTATTCGGGGGATGGAATAATTATTTAAATGGGTGTTTTCTTGTGACAAAATCTTATCTTCTAGATAGTTGAAATACGAAAAGAAACTTGAATTTCGGTAGAATTGTAGGTTTTAGAGGTTCAAGGCCGTAGCTCGAGCAATCGCGGGAGTCTGGGGGCAGAGTCCCCTGCTAACCAAAGACTAGTTTATCCTATATAACGCAACATTATGAACATATTAACTTCCGTCACTGTAATTGGATTTCACTACTTTACTGATACATTAAATGCCTTAATACTGCGGTCCAATTCGACGATGTGTGTCGTGGGAGCAAGGGGGAGCTAACTTCCTTGCCATGGAAATAGAAAGATGAAACAAACGCCACTCGCAAGATTTTGTATAACTGAACACAAAGAAAAGCGAGCCTAATTGCTGCATCATGCTTTGTTTTTGAGATCTAGCATGAAACATAATCCAAACATTTATTTTTTTCCGAGCTACAACCATCGTCACGCACGTGATTTCTTATCATTTTTTCCATGTCATCACTTTTTTCTCCGTGTAACATCAGTCATGATTTTTTTCAATAGTTTATACAGAAATAGAATTACTTTGTGGCATAAGCAGCAATTTTTATCACTTTGCCCTCCTGAGATATTATGCCCCGAAAATGGCATCAAAATCCCAAAATTCAGCTTTCGGACTCTCATAAATCTACGGTGCCAGTAGTATCATAGCTGTGAATATTTCTACAGGCTCTTTACATAAAATAGTATTCAGCACAAAACTTAAGAACTTCCTAGTTCATGCCATTCCAAAATACAACCCCCTTAAAAGTGTAATTTTCTGTAGTTTTTCATGTATTGGTTTGCAACCCTGCATATTTATTTAGACGTAAAAGTTTATATTCTCTGTGTACCTCAGTCTCTCCTGTAAACATTCGTTTTTGTTCATATATAGTATATATTAGAAATTTTGCGGAAGAGTAAAATATTTCAGATACGAGGAGAGAGGACATAAAATGGAAAGTTCTGAAATAGAAATGCAAATATAATAAATACCTGTATATAATACATTAACTTTGTGTGTATATAAGAAGAAATTCGAGAACGCATTGCATACAAAGGTGATCACTGCACATTTATTACCCCTGGTGTTTCATTTACTAGCTGCTTTTTATCTAGCATCAAGTAGGCTTTTTGAACTCCATTAGCGGAAGTATATTCAGCATGTTATGACCTGGTGTTATGAATTCATAATGAACTTTTCGTTAGCACGCACGATCATAAGACACGCACAATTTGTTGTGTAACTTTTAGCACTTTGAGTTTCCATGCAAATTAATAATTTTAAATTTTAAGTTTGTTCCATTAAGACATCAAATCTATAATAATAAGAAAAAAACGGGTAAATATGCACTAAAATGTGTTAGATGTGTAAGTACATGTCTCATATTAACTCGAAATTCAAAACCAGTAATACATATTTCAGTAAATAAGCTTTCGTTATCTCAGTTTGCTGATTGCTGCTATGACTTTTTCTTGAGTGAATAAGAAAAATCTGAGTTCTACTTGAGCACTTCAAAAGTGTCATCTTTTGACTGAATACTGACGTTAAAACGATTGTTTATCATCGTAAGAATACTTTCTATCTTAATTAGGTAATGATATTCCCGAAGTAGTTTTATTTTCTTTTGTTAGCTGCTGACAGTATTCGTTTCTTACTTTCGTTTCGTGTTGCTCACGAAACAATATGAGATGAGAATCGAGATAAGTACATTTTCAAATTTTAGCCGAGACAAAACATGGCAATCTCGTCTCGTTGTCGAGATGGAATGAGAAATTTCACGTGTCTCTTTGGCATCGCTATAAAATGAAGACAAAATGAGGACGTAAATTGTGTATATATTGTAAGGATCGTCACCATTCAATGTATTATTCCTTCAAGCACATGTCACAACCAGAGAACACGTGCTTTTGTTTATGACCATCAAGTCAAGCATGGAGTAAACAAGAAGACACGAAGCTTGCACGACGGAACCCGACGAGGAACGAGCCACCCAAAAATCACCTATAAAAGAAGCCCAAAAGAGGACCAAATTATCAGTGGTGCACTGATCAAATAACCTGCAACACCTGTTCCCGAGGTCGTCTTGGACAAGGAAGATCCCACCTCACCTAATCTCTGGTAACTGCGTTGGGCAAAGGAGATTCCTAGCTACAACCTACTCCTGGAAGCTGCATTGGGCAGAAAGGAGTGTCCTCGTAAGACCAGTTTTTATAACACCTTGGAGGCCGCATCGGGCAAAGGGAAGTGTCCGTACAAAACCTAATCTCTACCTTCATCAAAACCGAGGCCACTTTACGTGTGCTGAGGTCCTATATTGGAAACACCTATTTATATTACAAGAACTTTATAATTATTTTATAGAGAATCACTTTATAATAAAATTCGTGAAGGGAAACAATCCTGGACTATTACTGACTCTACTAAATAAATCTTATAAATATTTTTACAAACGTGACGAGACGAGAAAATCTCGAGAATCAAAACCAAACGAGAAAGAATTCTTCAAGAATCGAGATAACCTTATTTCTCATCTCGTCTCATCATGTCTCATAAACAGCGTTACTTGTATTAACATTTCTTTTTTTTTTTTCGTAATATCTTACTAGTTTTTGTATTCTTCTTCATACACACATTTTAAACATTTTCCGCCTTATGCAGAGTCGATATGACTAGCGTCATGCTAAAGGCCTGACTACTGCAGGAAACATGTTAGTCGAACTCTTTAGTATGAAACTAATCACGCGTCAGAACGACTCTGCATACGGCATTTTATGTCTTTTGCTTATTTCTCTATTGTTTCATTGTTTGCATTGCGTCTTCATCTTCATCTTAAGCTCGCTTAATTTGGTTTGTTGGTTCAAATTTAGCGTCCGTTTTCTACAGAGATACGATATGAGACGTAAACCTAATCTGCTGTGGATTCAAATTAAACACTGTTTTGAACGCGTGTTATTCATGACACACATATCCGACCAGACTACTGTTTGCACTGTTTGTTATATTAGACCTTCTGTTACGCTATTATAGACAGTATCAGCTGAGAAGACAATCAGCGGGAAACATGCAGCTGTCGAAAGCGGAAGTCAATCTGACTCGTGTTCGAGATTTCGTGCTGAAGAATGCGGGACACTCTAACGCTTAAGTTGTGAAGCACTTTCAAATAGGAGGATTGAGTCGTGCAACTTACAGAACATTAAAAAGGATCAAATATGTATTTTCAGTGAAAAAAAAAAAGAGAAGAGGGAGAAATAAAAAAAATGATTATGACGAAAAAAATCAAAGAGAAGATTGTGTCACAGATGGACGCTAGCGACGAATGTGCCATTTCAAGTGCTGCACTTGCATTAAAACTATGAGGAAGTGGCTACTGTAACTGACGATCTAAAGGAAGACAAAAAAAAAAAAAAAAAAAAAATCTCCATATGCAGGTGAGAAACAAAAAATCATTTAGTACAAAATTGCCAGGGACGAGTTTCGTGTCTCTAATTGATGCTAGGGACATAATAATGGATGATGAAACATATATTAATATGAATGGATATGATTTTAATAGAAACATGTTGTACATTGAGTATGGTCACATTCCTGTCCCTGAATCCGTAAAATTTAAGTTCAAAACTAAATTTCCACACAACCTACTCATTTGGATATCAATAAGCAGAAAAGGTCATTCTCGTCCGCATTTTTAAGCAATTAATGGGTGCAATTAATCAAAATATATATCAAAATGAATGTATTCGAAATAAATTTATCTCATTTATCAAAGAAAACTATCAGAATGATGATTACATCTTGTGACCTGATTTAGCTTCTCACTATGCAATAGGGACACAGCAGCTGCTGGACCGGGAGGGAGTTCAGATTTTGCGCACAGAGCGCGATCCACCAAATGTGCCACAAATCCGTCCCATTGAGAAATTCTGGGCTTATTTGAAAGCAAAAATATTCCATGCCCGGAGAATAATACGTCAATTCAGTGCAAACTACTACGAACAGCAGCTGATGGGAAATGTGGGTCCAAAAGTCAGAGCGGCTGCTAATCAGGGTGTTTTATCTGTCATTAACTGATTTCATATGATTGTAGAATGTCTATTGTGTCATCAGTACAAAAACTGTGACTTTTCATGTGCAAGTAAACAAAATACGGCAATTCAAAAGTGTGTCTCATTTGAATCCACAGCAGGTTACAGTTTAAAGCGAAATCCGAACTATCCGAACTGCATTCAAATTTAAGTACTTTCCTACGGGAAATTGAACCCGGGATCTATGCTTAAGTTCGCGTTCTGTGTTGGTGACAAAGCTAGTCAAGTAGTAGCAAAACATTCTGTAATTGAAATTCATAATAGGGAATAAGAAATTTGGAGATAAGGTTTAAACGTATTGAAAGATTGTCAGAAAAGAAAGTATCTTTGTATTTAACGGGACAGAAGAGATGTGTAATAATAGCATGTAGGTATCGTATATGTGGCAACTTGGGAAACGTTTCAAATATTTAAATTACATTTAAGAATAAATAAAATACAACCTCTGTCCGGAAAGTTCGGTAAATGTGTTGCAGGCCAGCCAGTTCGGAGGGGCGTCTTCCACGGTGTCCTGTTCTCCGAAATGTTTAAACTCATGAACACACTTCAAAATAACAGCACGTTCTTCGTAAACTGTTGTCAGCATTTCATGGGTCTCTTTCGCCGATTTTCCAAGTTTAAAACAATAGTATATTCGTTCGCTGCTCTGTTTTGGCATCCGTTTTTGGTTTTGACCGCACACACTACACCTTCACTCTGCAGGGGTTGCTAAATATGCGATTCGAACGGCATTGGTCGTTGGAAGTGTGACGTCACGCGGAAGAGAGGAAATCGCGTCTTCTGCTTTTAGCATATACTTTTTGTATACTCCGAGCATATTTTAACTTCATTTGATTGTTGAAACTACATAAAGACAAAAATATTACTAATTCTAACACTAAAAATACGCATGGTAAATTGCTATATTATAATAAATTTATATTAATGTTATTATCCACTCATTGTTATTGTTTTATGAATAGGCCTACTGATAGGAAATGTTAGTGATAGTTCTAATTGCAGCCCTCAGAAGTCACAGAACCCGAAACCCATTGATTGTTTTTCCTTGCACTGTGTTTCTTCATTGTTTGGGCTTTATTTTTCTAGGTTGAGATTGCTCAAATAAATGTTCTTGTTTTTACATATGTTTCTACTATATTTTGGGTTTATTTCGCGCAAAACGTGCCCGAACAAAATTCGTAAGCGCGAGTGCCAGGAGGCTAATAACTGCAATCTCATTAAAGGATCTGAACCAGAACAGACTAAGTACGAACCTGAATGAAGGATGTGAGCCCAAGCAAAAATGAGTACAAAACCTACTAACGTTAGTGAGCTCGAGTCCCACTGAGTGTTGAAGTCTGAGCCCAAGCAAGCGCTTGCCCGAAAGAGATCAGAGAGCACGAGCTCCAAGGAACCTAGTTAGTGCAAGCTTTATTGAAAGATATGAGCCCGGGGTCAAATAAGCACGAGCTTTAAAGAGAATAATGAGCACGAGCCCACATTAGTGAAAACCGCGCTGGTGCCAGTGAGCTCGAGTTATATTGATGGTAGTGAGATCGAGCCCAGCTGACGGAAGTGAGTCAACACGAGTGAGCACGAGTCCAATCCGAATCCAAGCAACTGCGTGACCGAGGGAGATTAGAGAGCGCGAGTTCCAAGGAGCCTAGTGAGAGTGAGCCTCACTGAAGGATGTGAGACCGAGCCGGAGTAAACGCGAGCCTCATTGAAGGATATGAGCCCGAGCTTGAGTAAGAGCGAGCCTTAACGAGAATAGTGAACGCTTTCCCCACTAAAAGTAATAAACACATTGCAAGCCCCACTGACGTCATTGAGCACGAGGTCATTAATAGTAGTGACCCATGCTCTAGTTCTGATTAGTAAGCCCGAGCTTTATTGAGTGTAATGTGCCCAAACCCAATAAACGTGTACCCCAATGAAATTAAAATGAAAATGAAATTAAATTAAATCTTTAAGTTTTACCTCCCACGGTTATGCCGGTTAGGCTAAAGGAGACGGTATTATGAGAAATGAATGAAATGGTGGAATGAAGAAAGTGAGAGGAAACGGGAGAACCCTGAGAAACTCACGAGCATGGTGTTTGTCCACCATAAAGTCCACACGACGTGAGCCGGGATCGAACGAGGGACCTCAACCACCGGAGGTGAACGCTCTACCACTGAGCCACCGCGCCTCCGCCCCCAACGAAATTAGTGAGCGCGAGCTCCCAGCAGTCATTGATCAGGGCCGGATTTAGGGGGTGCACGTGCACCCCTTCGTTGTAAATATACACTATCTAAAATGAGAAGCTAGCAGTGAAACTAGCAAAACTTTCCGAAACTTTCTGCCATTATTTTTCCGTTTGGGGCTTAAGAGAAAGCAGAGTTTTGCAAAAGCAACACATTAAGTCGATTTTCTGGAAGTTGAAGGAAAAGGATTCACCAAGCAAAACAATATAACATTTGTCAAGTAGGACAGAAAACATGCGACCTTCTTTAAAATAACCGCTTCCCCTTCCCCCTCCCACGTTCTATGTATCAGCGTTGTCAAGGGTAATATTGTCACATGTCACTTTGAAGAGTTTCAGTATAATTGGTTAGTTTAGTAATTATTGGTGCACCCCCGCTCAGAAAATCCTGGATCCCACCCTGAGTGTGATCCTTATTGGAGGATGTCCTAGCCCGAGTACGAGCCTCAATGGAAATAAGAACGCAAGCTCCATTGAAGGTAACGAACATGAATCCATAAGGTGCACAGGTAACCATTGCGAATGTTAAAGCGAATATTTAAATAAGAATAAACGCAATGAACACTACATGTCGGGATACGGAAGACCTAGTTTGAGCGAGCATTACTGCCGGAAAAGAGCAGCCAATCAGGTTTGTCTCCATTATTTTTTGGCTTCACCGAGTTATGGGGACAAAATGGGCAAATCCTCTTTTCTAACATTTTTGCTTTATATGTTTGAAAAATAAATTATTTTCTCTTAACCTTTTACTTCTGTTCGTTCGTTCTTAACAATTCCATGCCAATTCGATATATGCAGAGAAGAAATTGCATGAGGACGGAACTTTTTTTTTTACAGGCAGCTTATGAAGTTCGTGTTGTAAGTCTGTCTCATAATATTTTGGTAAGAAATGAATAGAATAAATATTAGCATTGTTTACATCGATTCTGTCTGCGCGTTTACACCTAGAAACTCACTGTCGTTGTACCAACAACATTTTAGGAAAGGGGTGCTATGTTATACATGGAGTCTTCCTTTCTCAATTCGGACATTGAGCAACAACAAAGTTATTTTTATTCATTTTTGTCTCAATAATTACCTATTCTTTATAAATTTCACGCATTGACACCGCTTACTGTATTCCCTACAATGTGTTTGTTTCGTGCTCTCTTCCACGTGACGTCACGTCGCGCAAGAATTCTGGGTATTTTTTTCTCTCGATAGCAGAAAATGTGCTACCTGTAATACTCTATATACATTGTTCACTCTGCAGTGTGCTGTTTACGCACGATAAGCACACTCACAGCGCCGCCGCTCGGGAACTTGTTCAGACATGTCTTGACCTGTCCGGCACGAGATGCGGCGGTGGTGCACTCTTACAACTGTGAGCAGTATGACGTTATTCACCAAACTATCTGGACAAAGGTTGTATGTTATAAATTGTTCTCGGATTATCGGCCAGAGCAGCCGACAAGGTTAATTTCATCGTAAAAAATACGAAAATGAGCGGAGATCGCCACAAGGAACGCGTTTCAGATAACACCAGAGCAGAGAGAAAGAAACAACGTTTGTCTTAAGTGGCATGATGGGATTGACTCCATTTGAAATTTAATAACAACAAAACGAACACCTATGAGACCTTCTTCCCAAAACGAACGCTATACAATACGAAATATGTAGACAACACTTCATACTTCAAGATCTTGCTTACAATTGAGATTAGAGAAGAAAACATCTGACTGAGAAGCGCTCCTCACTGGTCTGGGCAAGTGCGAGCACCTTCCATGCGTTCGGGTTCGATTCCTGGTGGGAGAGCCTTGACATTTGAACGAATTTCAGGTTCGAATTCCACATTAAATAATAGGTACACGTCTCACATGGTCTCAGTGCTTAAAGAGACGCTACATCCAACCAACCAACATGGAAAGGAATTTCTTGTATTGACGACTGAAATTACAAAAGAAAATACCTCACTAAGGCTTTTCCTCTATTGATAAGTTCCTCATTCAATTTAAGACCATAAATTAGGGAAAATTACGAATAATTCAACGCCGTTGTTGTTTTTGCCAAATTTTAACTTGAAGAAAGTTACACATATTTGACCACCTATAGAAGAAAGACGATTCATAGAATTCCAGAAAATTCTAGATCCGATTACACCTTGTTAAGTATGACATAAAAATCGATTAAAAAAAAAAAAAGATAATTATGTGCCGAATGAATATAATGAAAGTTATAGTCAAATAGGGCGTATGTGCGTTGTAAAGAACGTATTAGAGTCAATACGATTGTTATAGTCATAAATATCAAGATTGATTAAATACAGTATTAGGTAGACTCGTAAGATTTAAATTTCCGATTTGTACGAAGCGAAATGTTCAAACAATGAAATGGAAAATAAAAGAATCATTAGATGTTTACAAGAAGTAAAGCAATCTCAGCAGAGACAGGGCTTCCAGCGCAGCAGGACATGGCTTTGAGTCGGAAAGATAATACAAAATCAATTAATCAGAAACGCGGATCCCAGACAAACTAATCATGACTCTGAGCTCCCTACACTCACACCCTTAGACCCGTATTTGAATAATTCCGCAAGCAAAGAGCATGTAAAACTAGTTAACTACGCCGCAAACGGAGGAGCCAAGTCACACGAGATAAGTGTGTGAACGACATTGCTAGAAGCAAAGGCTATGGAGAACTAGCTTGGTAAACTACTATGACACATACAGTACAGGTAGTAAATTAGATTCGTATCATTGCTAATCTCGAGATATTTGCTTAGCGATATATTTTAACCCTCAGCCTTGGGTATCCTCTTTCTAGCAATATACTTGGACACACTTGAATATAGCCCAACTTTTATACTAACTTGCAAAAGGAAATTTTTCTACCTTACTTCACCTTGTTTGAGTTAAGATCAGTGGTTAATGTCTTTTTGAGATTCTTTAAATTATTCTTTATTGAATTTTAGCGCCCCTTTGTAGCACCAAGACTATATGACACGTGGATCTAGAGCTTTAGGTTACTCTAAGGTTAGTCTAAACCACCATAATGCGTTCATGCTTTTCTATCGGGAATCGAGCACGAAACCTCATACACCAAGGTCGCGCAATAGTTACTAGATCAGCAGGAAGAGTTCTTTTGAGATAGGAACCACAATATACAGCAAAACCTTGGTTTGGAAGGTGAACCCAGTGACGTCGGTTTCTCTATAACTGAGAGGGGGGGGGCATTCAGGTTTGTGAAATATCGTTTTACAAACTATCAATGAGGATTTCAATATAAAATGGAGGCCCAAGCATACTACAGGGGGGGACCCAGACCCCTCACTGATTGGTGCCTATGGGTAAATCAATTGTATGCCAAAGGTATGCTCACACCTGGATGTAACTTTTGGGGATCTAGTTTTAATCTCTGTTGCCATTGTATTCTGGAAGGCCGATTGAATAGGTATCTACACAACTGGTATGGCTTTTGGTGATCCAGTTTTCATCTCTTAATGGAAAATATTTCAACTCTCGAAACATCAATAACTTTATTTATATTACAGTAGTATAGATTTAGTATCATGACCGTAAAAGAGATGCCGCGCCTTGATAAGAGATAGTTTATCGCTTGTTTATTTAAGGATAAGGGGGGACTATCGAAGGAGGTGATGAAATAGGGTCAGGTTTTTTTTTTTTCCTGGAGATAGATGACGAAAGGAAAGGTTGAATGACCACTACGAAGGTCACACTGGATGGTCCCTGTGCAGGACCACAATGGATGACCCCTGAAGACTGCCCCCATGCAGGACCCATAGCCCCTATGCAGGACCTATGGCCCCTACGCTTCAATAGAAGCTACCTATTAAAAAGCAAATAAAAGGAAATGGTTTCCTTCCCTGCTTGCAGCTTATGTAATGGTTCGTAATATGTAAAATATTACTCATTGGTAAAAATATGGTCCCTGGAAATGACCCCAACCCATGGCCCCTGAAGATTGCCCCCTGTGCAGGAACCATGGCCCCTATGCAGCACCCATACGAACAGAATGTGAGAAGTGAAAAATATAGCAATCCATACTCCTTGCTAAAAAGGTGGGAGCAAATAAAAGGAAATGGCCCCTGTGCAGGGACAGTGAATGACCCCCAACCCATGGTCCCTGGAAATGGCCCCTATGCAGGACCCACACGAACAGTATGTGAGCATATATAATTCATTAGAAGCTACCTGTTAAAAAGATGTGAGAATATTTTAATGTTTTGTATGGCAAGCCATACTCCTTGCTAAAAAGGTGGGAGCAAATAAAAGGAAATGGCCCCTGTGCAGGGACAGTGAATGACCCCCAACCCATGGTCCCTGGAAATGGCCCCTATGCAGGACCCATACGAACATCATGTGAGCATCCCTCGACTTGAACAACGTGAAAAGTTAAAAATAAGCCCCTCCTCCTCCTACCCCCTCCTACAAATATACTATGAAAAGGGTAATATTTATTATAGCATTTTTCTTACTTGCGAGTTGAAGACTGATGTACATAGACGTCCTTCCTTGAGAGCCGATGAAATTGAAATGAACGAGAGAAAATTCGTTTGGCGTGGCTTTAGTGACGTCAAGATTAACTTTGTACCGTATCAGAATGATAAAAGTGATTATAGACTTTACTTATTTACATGAATCACAGATTACTGGCAATCATCTACAAACATTTGTATGATTTGAACTTAATGAGAACTTTGAATAACAATCACGTGCAAGGTTAAAAACCTTTATTATTGACAACCATGAGTGATATCTAACAGAGTTAATCATAGATGGATCACGAGTTTATGTGTCTAAGTTTAAATGATATTGACGATAGAGAAACCGATAATCACGAGAACTGATGGGTTATTGAACGCTTGCTTGCAATCATCTACAAACATTTGTATGATTTGAACTTAATGAGAACTGTGAATAACAATCACGTGCAAGGTTAAAAACCTTTATTATTGACAACCATGAGTGATATCTAACAGAGTTAATCACAGATGGATCACGAGTTTGTGTGTCTAAGTTTAAATGATATTGACGATAGAAAAAATAAACCGATAATCACGAGAACTGATGGGTTATTGAACGCTTGCCCTATTACAAACTGAACTTGTATTTGTAAATATATATATATAAACAATTTGGAAACGTTATTACTTAGAGATAACCAGAGAACGTCGAAAACATTTATTTTGTTATTACAATCTAATACGAGAAAATAAACTGTAACTTTAGAGATTAATGCCCCGAACTGAACAATTATTATTGTACGGATTCAATGTTCACAGTGAGAACATTGACCATGCCCCGCCTATATGCAATAAAGTACATGGACTTATGGAAAAAAAATGGTTCCGCCTATACTAAATAAAGTACTTATATATAAATCCCCTTGCTTCCTTTTTCTATATATTATAATTGTTGCTACTGAGAGTGCCTTTTATAATAATTAATTGTGTGATTTTACGTGTGTGTGTTTGCGATTTTTAAAAAGTTTGGACGACCAGCGAAAACTGTAAGTTATTATTGTAGTTGATACATATATTCACACATATTCACTGACGCGCCTTTTGTACATTAATATTTAAACCTAGGGCTAACGAACAAATGTAAAATTGTAATTCACTTTAAAAGTATACCCACCACAGGCATTTACATTGAAACGTGAGAAAAAAGTGATTAATTGTAAAATATTTTTAGCATTAATGCCGCACCTATGTTTAAAATGCTATTCATGTTGCGCGCTTACACAAAGATTTATTTTTTAATTATAGCAAGCATTTACGGAAATAATTTTAAAATGCAATTGCACCTAACACATATTGGTTACGCCTTTGTTATAATTGCACTTACGCGAAAGCGAAATAAAAATTACTGTGTTCACCTAACACATGTTGGTTGCACTTTTTAAAATTACACGTACGCGAACATAAAATAAAAATTACTGTGTGCACCTAGCACAAGCTGTTTGCACTTTTTACAATTGCACGAACGCGAAAGCGAAATAAAAATCACTGTGTTCACCTAACACATCTTGGCTGTACTTTTTAAAATAGCATGTACGCGAACATAAAATAAAAATTACTGTGTGCACCTAGCACAAGCTGTTTGCACTTTTTACAATTGCACGAACGCGAAAGCGAAATAAAAATCACTGTGTTCACCTAGCACATACTGGTTGCACTTTTTAAAATTGTATGTACGCCCACCAACTTACATTTGAGAACGCGTTATAAAATAGTTTGTGTTATATAACTTTTGCGGACAAATTAGTTGCCTAGCACAAAAATTAAATTGCCCATCTATTATTAAGCTAAGCTAAGATGGCTATACTTCCTAATGCGCCTTTACTTGAAAACCACATTTTTTTTACTAAGCTATTGTAACGTAACCGTTGCTAACGCGCCTTTACTTGAAAACCATATGGTTCATTAATAAACTAACCTAAGCTGGATATACCTGCTAACGCCACCTATGGTATTGTGACCGTCGGTAACGCGCCTTTATTTTAATGGAGCATTATTCACTTTTGATAATAATGTATAAAATAATTATTATTTTGTTTTAACTTGTTGCTACGCGTTTGCTAATACTGAATAATTGCTTGGAAATGCACACCGGCTTTGCCCTCCCCCTGAACCACATGGTTGCGCGTATGCTTTACCCTGCCCCGACCACATAAACGCACCCACGTTTTTCACATGTACACCGACTGCTACATGTTTAGAACTAATAAATGTAATTATTGTACGCATGCTTTCGTATAAATGCAAGTATTTTTCCCGAAAGGACTTGCACTGCTACACATTAATATTAATAATTGTATGAATGCTTCCGTATAAATGCAAGTATTTTTCCCAAATGGACTTTTACTGCCACGGCTTGAACTATTTTTTGTACGAATGCTTTCGTATAAATGCATGCACGCATGGACACCGACTGTTACACATTAATATTAATAAATGTATGAATGCTTCCGTATAAATGCAAGTATTTTTCCCAAATGGACTTTTACTGCCACGGCTTTAAAAACTAATAAATGTAATTAATGCACGCATGCTTCCGTATAAATGCATGCACGCATGGGCACTAATTGTTACGCTTTTAAAATTAATCACTGCTATATTTTTATGCATCTACAATAACAAATACGCAATATAATTGATTTTAAAACACGGAAAACAACATTAGCTTACGATCGGCTAACATTCACATGGGTGAAATAGTGTAGGCCACCATTATTTGCTTAACGCACATAAGAACGAATATATTTTCATAAGTATTCATAAAATAAATGTAGAAAAAAAGATTATCAATTTGAAATATTTGATTTTTAGTACATACTAAATAATTTAATGCTAAAAATGATATTAAACTTACCTTTATATATAATCTTCTTTAATTACATCTCTAATCCACTTTTGAACTTTACGTATTCTAATAAACGCGTGGACAGGAAGTGACTCAACTTCCTGTAGCAGTGTTGGTAAATCTTAATACTTTGTGTTTAGTTAGAGAATGGTAATGGAAGATTTTTGATTTAAAGAGATTAATAAATAAGAAATTATTATGAAATGGGGAATTGTTTTTGGTATACTTTATTTACAAGTGCGGAAAAAGTATATGTATTGCCTAGTTTGTAAAATAAAAATAAATGAAAATGCTTTAGGTCATTTTGTATTGTAGCCTGTAGGAATATGAGCCGATTCACTACCCTTTATGATATTTAGACTGCAAAACACAGATTATAATGTAACACATTTGCTTATTTTATGGATTTTGCGATGGATTATATACGCAAACTAGAATGCGAAGACAATTTAGTAAGACACAATGTGATAGTAACAGACAACTTACTAAGACACATTGTATTAGTCAAAGACTATGCAGTAAGACACAATGTGTTAATGAAAGACTATTTAGGGGTAATCAGGGGTTAGTTACGGAAGACTAAAGATAATCAAGGGGTAGCTACGGAATACTAAAGATGGTCAGCGACTATTTAGGGGCTAATTAGGGTATACTAAAGATAATCAAGGGGTAGTTACGGAATACTAAATATGGTCAGCGACTATTTAGGGGATAATTAAAGGCTAGTTAGCCCATAGTAAGGATAATCACGGAATAATCAGGGGATATTAAGAATGCTTAAAGGGTAAGTAGCCCTTAGTAAGAATATTAAAGGAATAATTAGGGGATATTTCAAGGGTAGTTAGCCCTTACTAAAGATATTGAAGGACTATTAGGGGATACTTAAAGGGTAGCTAGCCCATACTAAGGATATTTAAGGACTATTAGGGGATACTAAAGGTAATCAAGGGGGTATACTAAGAATATTCACGGACTATTTAGGGGAAAGCTTAATTATAGAGTGTGGAATGAGGACTTTTTTTGCGATACTTAGTTTGAGAATAAATATTGCGGTGGGGGCGCTGTACAGAATGAGGGCCTTTTGTTTTGGTATAGTTAGATTGAGAATAAATATTGCGGTGGGGCGCAGTACAGAATGAGGGCCTTTTCTTTTGGTATATTTAGTTTGAGAATGAATATTGCTGTAGGCTGCAGTACAGAATGAGGGCCTTTTGTTTTGGTATAGTTAGATTGAGAATAAATATTGCGGTGGGGCGCAGTACAGAATGAGGACCTTTTCTATTGGTATATTTAGTTTGAGAATGAATATTGCTGTAGACTGCAGTACAGAATGAGGGCCTTTTGTTTTGCTATATTTAGTTTGAGAATAAATATTGCGATGGGCTTTAGGATATTTTACATTTGGAACAAGGCTACATACAGGTTTACTGTTATTGGAAACACGTATAGAATGTGAATCGGAAAAAAATGCATAGACGTGTTGTTTTATGAACCCGTTTGCAGACGCCTTAATACTATACTGAATGCTTTTGAATAAGACCGCTAGGTGGCAATACTTACCACATGATTGCGTCAAAACATGCGTAAACTTGTTTAATGTAATGACATATATATATATATATATAATATCTATTCCGTTTTAATATCATTTTATTGTACGCCGTTGGACGTAACGTGTTGTTTACCCCTGACTTATTACTAGTGCTAATAGTAGTACTGAATTGAAAATTATAACATTTAGTAAAAAATATTATTACTGTTTTACAGTGTGCAGTTGCAGAATAAACATTAGCGAGGCCATTTTTAACAGTTTTTGAAGAACAACTAAGAATTAGAAGGTGAGTGTATTTCATAATTATTTTTATTAATATATTTATTGAAAGCAATTAGTAACCAAGACTTTTTAAAACCAATTTAATGAACATTTGTTTAGCTGAGCTTGTTTTTTAACCATTAATTATTTAACCAACACTTAGTAAACAAGACTTTTTAAAACCAAGTTCTTGAACATTTCTTTAGCTGACCTTGTTTTTTAACCAGTAATTAATAAACAAATTTCTTTTATAGTTTTTCAGAACAAGTTATTGATTATTGCCTGTTTTGCTAGATTTATGGTAGAACTCAAAATCTTTTCTTTTTTTTTGTTTTAGATGGATTTCCTGTGTTCCAATGGTGAGTTCAATATGATTGATGAACTTTTCCTGCATGAAGTTTTACGCGGGCTTGATGACTATTCTCGTGTCTTCAGTACGTGGAAGGCGATAATGGAGCTGCAGCGATTAGGTCATCGAGCCAGTGTAAGATGTGAGGCTTTATTACACGCTCTTCGTGCTTTAGAAGGTAATGACCTTATACTTTTAAATCATTGCGTTTCAGCCGCCGATGTGCTTGAGTTATTTGTATATGGATTTTTTCGTAATAAGGAGTTTTACAATTATGCTCAAGACAGATTTATGTATTTAATGGCGTGCGGAGAAGGGCAAATAGATAGAATAAATAATACAGAGTTATCCAACTTTTTTGATTTTGGTTCGCGATTTGTTTTGGATGAATCTTTAATTCCATCTGAATCACCCATAACTGTGACCCCTCAAGAAAATTGTAACTTGAGTGATGAGGACTTGGCATTTTTAGATGGAGTAAATCTAAATTCCGATGAAGAACAAGAAGTGAGGAGATTGGTTAAAAATGTGGACGATGCTGTGGTTAAACCCACGCAACAAGTCCAGGGACAAAATCCTGTATACAATCACCCTTGTGTACAGGATAATCATGGTTATGGGGACCAATCTGATCCTCAACCTGGACCCTCACATGCTCCTGACCCCGTGTTTGTTGGATATGGGAGCATTAATGGGAAAAGTACAAATAGTACTGAATGTAGTACTAGTGGTAGTACTAGTAGTAGTGGTAGTGGAAATAATAATGAGGGGAAAAATCAGAGTAATAATAACTTCGAAGTAGTAAGAGAGAGCAGAAAACGGTTTCGTAAGTTTCATCTTACGGGCCATGAAATTGCGGTTAGACCGGTGGATAATGAAAGACGTATTGATAATCCACAGGCCTATATTGAAAGCTTATTTAATTTTGCATTAGAACATGTGTTATCTAATGCTCGCCCCACAGATTATATTGGACTGTACATTGATAGTAGCAATAGTAGAAATAACAAGTCTGTATATGTTCCATTTAGAAGAAAACCCAATTTTTCTGCTCAAACTGTCCTTTCCTCAGATGAACGAGTTTTAAATTCAAATGAGGATTTCCTTTTGGGGCATGAGGTATTGTTTCGCTTCCATGTAGCGGAGAGTATGCATGGAAACGGAAGAAATGCAGCAAGTGCTGTTGAAAAGTATTCCAAACATCAAGATTATTTGGAAAAGCGTTTAATACGCATAGAAAACAATAATATGTACTGCCTTCCCATGGCAATTGTGTGGTGGATTACAAAGCACACCGCAAGTATCGAAAGTTTATATAAATTAAAAACAAGAGATTATGATACATGGGTTCTTAAAGCAGAAGTTCTCTGCGAAATGGCAGGAGTTGACGTTAAAGCAAAGGGTGGATGTGATTTTAAAGACCTGGATTTGATACAGTCATATTTAAGTGGTGAGTATCAAATTGTGGTGTATGAGGAAGATGAAAATAATGACCGGGAATATATAGTACGTTACCCGGGAGAGTATGCCGAGAATAAAATCTTTATTTTCTATAGGAGAGGTGACACTGTTGGCCATTTTGAACCCATTCCATACATTAAAAAATTACTTGGTAAATTGAAGTATTGCTATTATTGTTTGCAAGCATATAATGGGTTAGCATATAAACATAAGTGTGAAACTCAGTGTTCTCTTTGTGAATGCAAACACGTACGAAATTATGATAGTGATAAAATTAAATGTAATGCGTGCAATAGAGAGTTTGCTGAGGGTACATGTTTTCAGAATCATAAGAAATGTAATAAAGGCGGGAAATCTGTGTGTGATAATGTTAAGATCTGCAATAATTGTGGTATCATCTTTGATAACAGGCGTCGAAAATCAAACCATGTGTGTGGTGAACATTTTTGCACGACTTGTCGTAAGCATGTCGATATTACTCACACATGTTTTGTACAACGACAAGAGCCTGTACATACTGATAGGTTTATGTACATTGCATATGATATAGAAACGATGTTAAAGGCACCAAATGCGCGCGGTGAAAGGGAACATGTGGTAGTACTTGTATGCTGTAAGCATATTTGCCACAACTGTATGAATAAAGGTATCGATGAGTCCTGTAAAACATGTGGTGATAATAATGGAAATCGTTCGTTTTCTTTTAAGACAATGACGGACTTTATTAACCATGTTTTGGCAGACCGACCTGACTTTAGACGTATAATTTGTATTGCACATAATGGTAGCAGATACGATGGTCTTTTCTGCCTTAGAAATCTAATAGAAGAGCAGCATCTTATTCCTAATGTGGTAATTCAGGGTCAGAAAATTTTTAATATTAATATTGGTAATCGTATTTTCTTTAAAGATTTTTATTTATTTATTGGTTGTAAATTATCTAGACTTCCCAAAACTTTAGGCCTGCGCGGAAATTTAAGAAAGGGAGATTTCCCATATTTAACACCGAGGAAAATCAAAATTATGTTGGTCCCTATCCCCCCATTGAATTCTATGACCCTGAAGGTCGAAGCACTGAAGAAAAACAAGAATTAATAGCCTGGCACCAAGAACGTGCGGCAAGTGGCGAGGAGTTTAACCTCGAAAAGGAAATGCTGTCTTATTGCGAAAACGATGTTAGAATTCTAGCAGAAGCGATCATCAAATTTAGTGACATTATCGAGGAGAAAACGAATGGTTTGCAATGTTTCATGACATCATCCACCATTGCAGGTCTTGCAATGCGTACATATCGTACTTTGTACTTACCTGAAAATACTATTCCCGTAATTCCCGCGTTGGGTTTCCATCATAAGACAAAGTATAGTACTAAAGCTATGCAATGGCTTATGTATATGGAAAAACAATTAGGGATAGAAATCCAGCATGCTAGGAGAGGTGGGGAAAAGTATATTGGTAGGTACCAAGTTGATGGATGGCATGAGGGACTCAACGCTGCCTTCGATTTTTATGGTTGTTACTGGCACTCGTGCCCGCGTTGTTACCCTTTCAACCGTAACGACATTTTACATGACGCTCAAGACTCATGCAATACAATGGAAAAAAGATATGAACAAACAATGCTCCGCCGGAAGTACCTAAAACGTTTAGGTATAAACCTATACGAAATCTGGGAATGTTCTTGGGATGAAAAGGTAAAGACGGATAAGGACGTACAAAGGTTTATTAAAGAACGTTGTACTAGCCTGCCTGATTTCCTTATTCCCAAGAATTGTTACAACGGCGGACGCACTGAAGTGTTCAAATCTTTTGTGAATTGTACGGGTAATGAGAAGTTATGTTACGCCGATATAACTTCGTTATATCCATATGTGATGTCACGTAAGCCTATGCCCGTTAAATCACCTAAGATACATACGGGGCCGGACTTTCCAGATGTGGAAAGTATTCATGGTGTAGTAAAATGCACTATTTTGCCCCCGAAAAACTTGTATTTTCCAATTATTCCGTATGTGGCTGGAGGCCGATTACTTTTTGGTTTATGCCGGACATGTATGGAAGAGGAAAACACTGATGATTGTACTCATAGTGACAATGAGTGTGCTATTACAGGTACGTTTTGTACTCCAGAGTTACACCTGGCTCTTCAAAAAGGGTACAAAATACTCGATATACATGAAATATGGGAATTCGAACTCATGGATCCTGAAGAGGGGAATTCAGGTGGTTTGTTCGGAACCTATGTGAATTCCTTTCTTCAGATGAAGCAGGAAGCCTCTGGTTTTCCTGCTTATTGTAAAAATGAAGGAGACAAGCAAAAATATATCGAGGACTATTATGCCCATGAAGGCATACAGTTAAATTATGATAACATTAGGACGAACCCGGGATTGAGGCAATGTGCAAAACTTTACCTCAATTCATTATATGGCAAATGGGGACAGCGCACTGATATGTCACATAGTGTAATCGTTAGTGACGAAGTTACGTTCCTTAGGTATTTAACGTCGGCAAGGTATGAAATTCAAAGTGTGGTCCCAATTAATGATGATCATTTAATTATCACATATAGAGATAATGAAACTGAAAATGTCCCACTGGAATTTTCAAACGTTATATTAGCTGCCTTTATTACTTCGTGGGCTAGAGTTGAACTATATAAATTACTAACGACTGTAGGACCAGACAGAGCCATTTACTGTGACACTGACAGTATTATGTATATACAGAAAAAAGATGAGGAACCTTTGTTACCACTTGGAAACTATCTGGGTGATCTAACAGATGAAATTCCAGAAGGTTGGGAATTTACAACCTTCTACGGTCTAGGTGCGAAAAATTATTGTTATAGGCTAATTAATGCCAATGGGGATGTTCGGCACATACTCAAAATTAGGGGGATAACACTAAACGATAGGACCTCTCAAAAAATTAACTTTGAGAGTTTCTATAAATTAGTGTCTGGACAATTAGAGTCCACAGTAATAGAAAACCCAAATAGTATTGTGCGTAAACCAGGGTTCCGTATCTTTAGTCGTACAGAGACTAAGACACACCGTGAGGTAAATAAAAAACGTAAACGTGTTGACGAAGATGACGTGACTGACGATATACCAATAACAAAACGTGCGACTTTACCTTACGGATATAGGCCCACGAACGAGTAAATGTGACTTGTGTGAATGTTTTTTTTTTTTTTTCTTTTTTAACCAGTTCGTTTTTTATGGAAACTCTGCTTTTATATTCTTTTGTTTCTTTGGAAACTGCCTGTTAAAATTTCCAGTGGAAAGTCGTTAATTATTTGTTGGACTGCTTCTTATAGAAGTGCATTGTTAATTATTTTTTTCCTTCGCTTCTTATAGAAGCTCGTTGTTAATTATTTTATTGTTCTTTCGCTTCATTAGAAGCTTATTGTTAATTATTTATTTGTTTGCTTCTTATAGAAGTTCAGGACAATCGTTGATTGTTTTCTTACAAACCTCTATCTCTTTTCTTTTTAAATGTGTGAGTGTATATAAAGCAAAAGCTCTATTGCATGCATTCATTTGAGTACAACATGTTAAAGTTTCAACATCCCTCTACCATTTTAATTGCGGGTCCATCAAGGGCAGGAAAAACATGTTTTGTAAATCGATTACTTAATGAACGTGATCAAATGTTTAGTATAAAATTTAATGATATTGTTTGGTGTTATGGTGCAGTAATACCAAACCTGGATGCACATGCAAAAATACGTTTTGTAGAAGGGATACCTGACATGAATAATTTTGAAATTAAAGAAAATTCATTATTAATACTTGATGATTTAATGTCAGAAACTAATGGCGATGTTGCTAATTTATTTACAAAGTATGCACATCATAAAAAGTTGACTGTTATATTTATTATTCAAAATTTATTTCCAAAAGGAAAACATGCACGTGATATTAGTTTAAATGCACATTATATTATAGTATTTAAAAATCCTCGTGATAAATTACAAATACAATATTTAGCAAGGCAAATTATGCCTCGATATAGTAAGGAAATTGTGAATGTATTCGAAGAAGTAACACGTGAGCCTCACACTTATTTGTTATTTGACCTAACCCAAAAAACAAACGATGCATTGCGAATACGTACAAATATTTTTCCTAATGAAATTATGCATGTATACGCCAACATAAAAGACATGCATACAGAAATTTTTATTTAGTTGCTATCAAGATGTTGAAGGTAAAACAACACTACAACACGCTCCGTGCTCTGTGCAAATGCAAAAATACAAAACGGAAACAAATTTTACAAAATGCTTCAGGGGATTTAATAAGAACAATTTCTCAAGTAGCTAAAAACACAATAAAAGGAAACATCCCTTTAAATCCTCGTCAGAAGCAACGATTACGTAGACATAAAAAGATCTTGCGCGCTTTATCTCAGCAGCGTACTGCATTAAAGAAAAAGAAGAGGTTGTTACTACAGAAAGGTGGTGCACTTTTACCACTAATTTTGGGACCACTTCTAGCAGCAGTAGGCAGTAGTATTTTTAGTCGATAATTATGTCAGAATTACGTAAAATGATTTTAGTTCCTGAAAATGCAATACATGAAATTCAGTCCAATCTTAAATCAATAGATTCACATCAATCACGTTTAGATGAAGAAATGAATAATATTTTAAAACGTCATGATATTAGTGTACAACAAAAATGGAAATTATATCAACAAGCTTTGCATCGTTACTTACAGTATACATCTTCTTCTTCTTCACATAAACCTATTACATTACCTGTTATTCAAGATGAACAAAAAGAAGAAGAAAAATTATCATCACTTGCTTTGCAACAGGATAACAATACTTCTATTTTACCATTTGTATCAGACATTTTACATTCAGTACCAAAAACACTACGTAGGAAAACAGATCTATTATTAAAGCAGTTAACAAATTCTGATAAAATTCAGTGGGATAAGTCTGGCATAGTCCGTATCCAAGGAAAAACAATACCTGGTTCAAATATTATAGATTTAGTAAATGATGTTGTTCGTACAAGAAAATATTCAAGAAATCCTATAGGTATTTATGAATTTAAAAATTTATTAGAAGATCTTAATGTTCCTAAAGAATTTATTGGTACACCAGCATCAAAACTGAATACTAGTAGTAGTAGACAACGTATTCGTAAAATAAGAAAATCATCCAGTCCTAAAGCAGTATCTAATTTATTTAAACATTGGAAAGAGTATAGTATGTAAAAAAAAATGACAAAATTATCAAAAATATATTATGATTATTCAAATCCTAATTCTTTATCAAGTATACAAACATTACATCGTAAAACAAAATTATCTAAAAAGAAAATTAAAAATTGGTTAGCTTCTCAAGATGCATATACATTGCATGCACCAATTCGTAAAGTTTTTCAACGGAAAAAGTATTATGTTAGTGCACCAAATGAAACATTACAAATGGATTTGGCAGATATGCAAAACATTGCAAAGTATAATAATAATTATAAGTATATATTATGTTGTATTGATATTTTTTCACGTTATGCATATTGTGTCCCCTTAAAAACAAAGAAAGGTCCTGAAATGGTAAAAGCAATAAGAAAAATTTTAAAAAATTTCAAGTTACCCGTGTTTAATGTCCAAACCGATTTAGGTACAGAATTTTATAATCGTCATGTAAAACAATTGTTTAAAGAATATGAAATTAATCATTATAGTGTTCATTCTGAAATTAAATGTGCTTTAGCAGAACGTTTTATAAGAACGATAAAAGAAAAATTGTATCGTTATTTTACTGCAAAAAATACTTATCGTTATATTAATGTCTTAGATCAAATTGTCAATAATTATAACCATTCATATCATTCAAGTATTAAAATGGCGCCTGCAGAAGTAAATGATTCCAATGTGAATCAAGTGTGGAAAACATTATACGGAAATACAATAAATAAAAAGAATACAAGATGTAAATTTAGTCCGGGTGATTATGTTCGTGTTAGTAAGTATAAACATGTATTGGAAAAAGGATATTTACCTAAATGGTCACAAGAAATATTTATTGTCGATAAATGTATTAAATCTAATCCTGTGACTTATAAATTAAAAGATTGGAATGGAGAAGAAATTAAAGGGATATTTTATGCACAAGAATTACAAAAAGTAATTATAAATTCAAAAAAAACCTTATCTTATTAAAAAAGTATTAAAACGTAAAAATGGGTGGATGTATGTAAAATGGTTGGGATATCCGTCAAGTATGAATTCATGGATTAGATCCGATTCTATTCAGTCTTCAAAATGAATTCAAACCTTACACATGACTTTTACGTTACTCTTCCTTCAAATGCCAGTAGTAGACTTTTTAATAATAATACAACAGCTTCATTTCGCGTTAAATTAGCATAACCTATTGATTTAAGTGATGGGGAATGGGGTGTTGCATTAACACAAATTAATATTCCGTGGAGTTTTTATAATGTTGGTGAAAATGAAGAAATAATAATTACTACTGTTATCAATGATAAAGTTGAACGCCATCATGTTCGTGTAACACCGGGATATTATTCGTCTATCGAATCTATTCTTGAGTTAATTCCTGAAAATGTTCGTATGTTACAATATTTACAAAATAAAAATCAAATTGTAATTAAACATTCTTTAAAATTAGAAGATCAGTGTATGATTGGTATTACACCAGGATTACAACATATTTTTGGATTTATTAATGAAAATACACACGATATTAAAAATGTAGTATACACAAAAATTAGAAATGTTGATTTATTATTATCACGGGGTAAATTTCCATGTAATTTAGATTATAATATTCCCAATTCAATTAATGTATGTGTTGATATTGTAAAACATCAACAAAATATTGGACCGTTAATTCGAAAACTTAGTGTATATAATGTACAACACGGTAATGTAAAATCTTTTGTTTCATACACCCCATTATGTTAAAATTGAAAAGAAATATTTTGATACAATAGAAGTAAACTTAAAAGATGAACACGGTTTAAAATTACCATTTCGTTTCGGGACTTCAAACTTGACACTTCACTTTAAACGAAAATGATTTCTGAAAGTATTGATGATAGTTTTTACATTACATTAGTTTCAAATGCTAGTACAAATGTATATCCTACAAATAATCCAACACATTTTATTAATCAGTTGAAAAATAATATACGATTATCAGAATCCGATTGGTACGTAGGGTTAAGTGAAGTACATATTCCATTAACATGTTATAACGTCACCGAAGGTGAAAATGTTGTATGGTACAAATTTAAAAATGCAGACCCTATGAAAAGTAAAGTTGTTGTTGGATATTATCCATCCATTCATCATTTAATAGATGAATTAAATACAATATCAAGATTTATACGGTTTAGCTTTTCAAATATTGTACGTGTTGAATGCGATGAACGTGTAGAATCTGTTACATTGTCACCTACATTAGCTTTACAATTAGGTTTTTCTGAAAAATCAGATCTTGTAAAAGAACGCCGTGGATTCAAACAGCCATACGTAGATATTGGATATCCACATCAAATTTTTATTTATACCGACATTATACAATATCAATTTTTAGGTGATACAAAAGCTCCGTTACTACGTATAGCAACAATTTCAGATATTAAATATGGAAAAGTTCAAACAATTACCTTTGAAGATATTCATTATATGCCACTTGCAAAATTTTGTTTTAATACAATTGAAATACTATTAAAAGATCATGCAGGGCGAAATTTGCCATTCCGATCTGGGACACTGACCGTAACACTTCATTTTAAACGCTCTCCTGTTAAATAATAATAATAATAATAAAATGAGATCTAGACGTGTTACTTTACATCGTGGACGTGGAATACCATATTTTTCAGGACCTGTATATCAAAGGGGACATGGTATCGGGAGTTTCTTTAAAGGGTTATTTCGTTTTGCATTACCATTTCTTAAACAAGGTGCAAAAACTGTAGGACGTCAAGCATTGCAAACCGGTATACAAGTTGCGGGTGATGTATTGGAAAATAAACCATTTAAAGAAGCGGTTCGTGCACGTGTAAAAGAAGCTGGTAATAATTTAAAGACAAAAGCTATTAATAAAGTTGGACAGTTGCTAACTGGTAGTGGTAAGAGACGGTCACGCAAAAGAAAGGCTCCTACAATTGTAAATTTTGGACCACCAACAAAACGTAAACATATAAACGATATCTTTTCATAATGTCGCTCCTAAATTCCGATAGTTCTGAATGCTGTACCAATGAATTTGATTTCTTTTCAATACCAATGACACAAACAGCTATTGAAGCAACTATAAATGCTGAATATCGACCTATTTCTACATTAACATCAGAAGGACCAATTGAATTTGTTATTCCTGGAGAAACAGGAGAATTTATTTATCCAGCATATCTATATCTTTATGTACGTTGTAAAATTACAAAAGATGATGGTAAAAATTTAGTTAACGATGATGTTGTAGCACCAGTAAATAATTTCCTACATTCATTATTTAGTCAAATTGATATTTCGTTAAATGATAAATTAATTAGTTCTTCATCAGGATCTTATCCTTATCGTGCATACATTGAAACTTTATTAAATTATTCTCATGATGCTTCTCAAACACATTTAGCATGTGCTATGTGGCATAAAGATACTGCAAAAAATTTTAATAAATTAGATAATACAAATGATGGTTTTCAAAAGCGTACCAATAAAATAAAAAATAGTAAATCTTTTGAAATGTACGGACGTCTTCATACTGATATTGTAAGTTTAGATCGTATGCTTCCTAATAAAGTAAGTTTACGTGTAAAATTACATCGTAGTAAAGATAACTTTTGTTTAATGTCTCCTGAAAATACAAGTTACAAAGTTGCACTTGAGGAAGTTATTCTACATGTACGTCGTATTGATGTTGCTGCAGATTTAGCTATGCAATTAAATACACGAATGGTTTCAGAAACGGCCAAGTTACCTCTCACAAGAGTAGAAACAAGATCTTATACTATTCCTGCACAAGTCAAGTCATATAACCTTGATAATCTCTTTCTGGGTAATGTTCCTAAAGGTCTGGTTATTGGTTTCATTTCCAACACAGCCTTCAATGGTAAATCACATCTTAATCCATATGAGTTCCGGAACTTTAACGTTAACAAACTGCAATTACATGTTGGATCAAAATCATTCCCTCCCAACCCCCTTACGCCTGATTTTAATAATGATTTATACCTTCTAAGTTACTATACTCTGATATCAGGTACTGGTATATATTATCAAAATTATTCACATACTGTTACTCTTGAAGAATATCCTAATGGATATACTCTGTATGCATTTATTCTATCTCCAACTGGAACTTTAGATGACAACACTTGGGATGTAGTTCGTGATTCTCCTGTAAATTTAAAAGTATCATTTTCAGAAACTTTAACTGAACCAATTACATGTATTGTCTATGCGCAATTTGATTCGTTAGCACAAATAGACAAAGATAGAAATATTTATACTGATAACACCTTTTAATTTATTCAGTTGAGTAGAATGAGGGTTGTTGTACACTTCTCCGCATTCCATAATAATGATGAGGAATTTATTGTAAAGGAACTAGCAATTGTAAATCCTGACGTTCCGTTTTTACAAAATTGGATATTTAAACCACCATATCCATTAAATAAGCTGTCTGAGCCAATCATAAATACAAACAAATATTTAAGTGAAAATGTATATGGCATTACCTGGCACGAGGGCGATGTAGAGTATTCACTTCTTAAGGAAATAATTCAATCATATTGTTCAAATACCACCAGTATTTACACGTATGGATTAACTATAAAGTGTTTTCTTGAAGAAATTCTGCAAAGAAATGTTACAAATTTGGAAGAAATAGACTGTCCAAAGTATACTGCATTAAGTTTTCACGTTCACAAGTGTGCACATAATAAACATCGTTTTGGACAATATAGGTGCAGTATTCATGAAGCATTACTGTATAGTGAATATGTAAAAGTGTATGATTATGTTTTACATGTAAAAAACAGTGATAATTACATACCTACTATAATTAAGAAAAATAATAATCATGTATAGTGACGAATTGTTAAAAGTGTTAGTGACTGATAAAGTGACTGGTGCAAGTGTTACCGGGATTTATCCTATTGATAAACTTCCTGTAATGGTAGAACCACCTGCAGCACTTGTTATTAATCTTGATACATCCAATTCAAGTGGATCACACTGGGTCGCAGTGTACATTAATGGGAAAAAACATGGATTCTATTTTGACAGTCTTGCTATGGACATTCCTAAGGAAATAAAAAATTTTTTATCCAAAAATACTAAATTGTATTTTACAAACAGTGAACAATATCAGCACGATGATTCTGTGTTATGCGGATACTTTGTATTATATTTTTTGCATCATATTATTCGCACTCAATCATTTGAAAAGTGTTTAAAATTGTTTAACAACAAAAATTTAAAAAAGAATGATGATATGGTTTATAAACATGTAAACAACATTTTAAAAAGAAAACACAAGTAATTTTTTTATTTTTTTTTTATTATTGTATATATTTTTTACAATAAAAATTTTTAAACTATATTCATGCATTTAATTTACAAATCCTCGTTACAATCTTGATAATGCATTAGTTAATGCTGTTGATCTTTCATATTTCCACCAGTAATTCAACTGTTGTGCGTTACGATATGCACATCCTGATTTCTTTACAACATTTTTGTGAAAAGAACAATATTCATTAAATGTATTTCCACACAAATCATTTAATGCTGGACATTGTTTTGTTTCTAAATCAATAACATTATCTAATGCAAATATTCTCTTAATCCAAAGAGATTTTTCTAAACCTTTACAATAAAAGGTTGAATTCATTGTACATAATTGATATACAAGGTTACGTATGAATGATACAGTATATCCTGTTTTACTATCCCAGTTCAATCCGTGTAAATTCAATGTCAGCCAATCAATTTGTTTTTGGCAACCTAATGACAATAAGTTATATTCTATTGGTGATTTTACCAAGCAATGAAAATTTACTGTATCATCACATGCGCTAAGACAAAACTCACGAATAATAAATTCGTTATCAGACATTTTAAAACCTTGAATATCAATAATGTATTGATTTACGCAAGGTGAAATTTCATTTGTGCGCTGAATGAAATATGGTATAATTTGTCCAACAAATTCAGTATTTTTTAAAAGATCACAAGTTTTACGCATAAAGCATATAAATGAGATTTCACTATGTTCTTGTTCATACAATTCAAAAAGTTCACCAAGAGTTTTATCAAGAGATAAATACTTTGCTGCAAATGATCCAATATCATGAAGAGTACTTGATTTGCAATCCAGAGGATTATTCTCACGTAAGTATACATTTATTGTTTTTAATACACAATTCACATTAATATTTTTAGCACTACATAACACACATAAAACACTCACACTATTCGGATACATTTTTCCTTCTCTTTTCTTAATAGAACCTCTAGTAATTCCGGAAAATAGTCTATATCATTTAATAGTTCCAAATATGCTTCATAAAATTTTTCTCTTGTTAGTATTCCAATAATGTGGGTGTTGGCATACAGGTAAAACACATCATCTTCAACACTAGGGCTTGCTATAACACTCCAAGCACGGACTTCCAATGATTTTGGGGGTAATTTCATACAATCATGCGCATACACATGATACGATCCTTCTCTACAACCATCACATATTAACGTGTCGTTAAATTTCCATTTTTCAATAGCTTTCTTTATACATTCCCGGTCCACATTTTGACTATTACAAGAACAGTCTAAACTCCAAAATCTTGATGGTGATGATGCTGGGGTTTCTGGAACTGTTAATACTGATGAATCTATTTCATCAATATCAAATTCTTCATCTGAAGATGCTTCATATATTTCTGTTTCAGCATCAGATAATGATGTTTCAATATCGCAGTGGTCCTTCTTCTCATACGACTGCATTGTCTGTCTTTATATATTTTCTCTCTTAGAACTTGTATTTAAAGTACTTTCAGATTCATCACGTGTTCACCTTATGCCTAATCAATGTGATTAGTCATCAATCACATGTTACTTAATCATACGATTGTAGCCCCAAATTACTTATCACATGATGTTTAGTCATACGTCAATGGTCAAAATTACTCATCGTCACATGATGTTTCGTCGTTCAACAAGTTTATCTAATCGTACAAAGGTCAATTCATCCGGTTTTTCAAAGCGCGCTAAACCTCAGTTCATGTCTTAAGTTCTTCGGTGATGGATGTGCAAGAACAAGACTCCGTCTTTAGTACGGACATCAAATATGGCTGAATAATGCAATAAAATAAAATAAAGTTATTTCCTATTTTCCCAAGTTCAATTCCTGTCTCCACATAAATATAATTTCATATTTTTTTAAAATTCATTAAACATAAAAGGGTGTCCCTATACAGGGGTCATTTCCTTTTATCTGCTCCTACCTTTTTAACAGTTAGCTTCTAATGAAGCGTAGGAATAAATAATATGGAACATGCATAGGGAACATGGGTCCTAGGGGTCATTTCCAAGGCGCCATGGGTCCTGCACGGGGTGCAATCTTCAGGGGCCATGTGCTGTGGTCCTGCACATGGACCATCCACTGTGACCTTCGTAGTGGTCATTCAACCTTTCCTTTCGTCATCTATCATTGTGAAACACATCACGTGTTCCTTATCAATCAATTAACCTTTCCCCCTTTCCTAATCCTATTGCATCACCTCCTTCGATACTACCCCCTTATCCTTAAATAAACAAGCGATAAACTATCTCTTATCAAGGCGCGGCATCTCTTTTACGGTCATGATACTAAATCTATACTACTTATTACTTTTCCGAGAAGATATATTTAAATTTTTTCTATTTAATATTTTCACAACAATTGGTTCCTTGAGCTCCTTCGTGGCTAAGCGGTTAGCGTACGCGCCTTTGGCGTGGGAGACCCGGGTTCGATTCCCGGCGGGAGCTCATGTGGTTCGGATTCCACGTTAATCAGTAGGTCCACGTCTTTTATAGCCTCGCTGCTGAAAGGGACGCTAAACTAAAATCAACTCAACTCAATTGGTTCCTTATCGTTCAGATAATCTCTCTTGCTTTTGTTTGACACTTACGTAGAGCATTAATTTTTGTGTGAGATTTAGCAAATACATTAATGCACCGAATAAAAAAATAAATGTAGAGCCGTATTTTATGTATCTACTAGCAGCGTTCACCCCGCTTCGCTGCGGTCACCCCGGAACGCAATAAACTTTGTTACTTAGATAATTTTTACTTTTTCGCTTTCAAGTGATATGATAAAAACCATAGAAGATTGCATTAAATCTTAACATTATATCGCCTGTCATTTATGTTAACCCGCCCCGCTTCGCTGCGGTCATCCCGGAAGTTTTCGCTTTCAAGTGATATGATAAAAACCATAGTAGATTGCAGTAAATGTTAACATTATATCGCCTGTCATTTATGTTAACCCGCCGAGTGACACGGTCATGCGGGTTGCATATAAATATGTTTATTTTTACCTATGATGAACTAACAAAGGATTTGTACGTTATGGACACTTGAATGGTCAATTATCTCAAGACACTGGTAATTAAAAATTAAAGTGATATGATAAAAACCATCTAGGGTCCAAATCCTAATAACCCCCCAAAAATAAAAGAAATTGGTTCAGCCGTATTAGCGTGATGAGGGAACAAAGGATTTGTGCGTTCTCTTTTATATAATAGATTAAAAATATAAACCATTAGATTCACATATAGAAATTTGTGTACAATCCATCATAAATCCCTCCATACTGTAAACTAAACTACAGGAAGGCTTCGATAGTCAAAGTCAAAGTAAAGAAATGAGGGTAAAGAATTGCAATATTCTTTTTCTATAACTTTAATAATAAAGGAAACACACAGCCGTTGCTTTGCAAATACTTTTTCCCTCTACATTATATAGCACACAATTTCATCACAGCTGTTTTCACAAACAAAGCTGAACAAAATTTAAGCTTGACTTCCATGTAAAGCCCAGATGGCGGCCGAGTAATAAATCTCCGCCTTGCTCTGGGTTATATGGAGCTGCACATGACCAGAGAACAAACTTGACAAATAAAAATCCTCTGCGAAGAAAGAGCCAGAGACTGTAATTGGCTTCACAAGTACCGGGAGCACGAGCTGCCATAAGGTTAGTCTTTTGTTTGCATATATATTTGAAGAGTAGTCTCAAGAATAAACACACACAATGTCACATTAAAGCCTCTCTTCAGAGTTATGTAGAAGACAAAGCTAGATTGAATGGCAGTTAAATTTACCGCACCGTAAAAATTTGCTGAGTGGTCAAGAGGCACCAAGTTTGATTAAATCTAAGAGCCAATCATAAGTAATTAACATGTTTTAAAATGTATTGAGTAAATTAATGCTTTTCAAACCAATGAAATACTAAGTTCGGCCAAAATAAGTGAAATTCTCATAAACATTATATATATAAGGGATGGCCAATTCCGAATTTTTTTTCTGAATTCCGGAATTTTTTGGAAATCAGGAAATTGAAAATCCCGATTCCGGAAAATTTTGGCCATTCCTAATCTATATAAATATAAATGAATGTAACGGTGTTCGACGGCTGATTACTCCAAGACTGCTGAACCGATTTTCATGATTTTTGGTACATGAATGGATCCTGGCCTAACTTCTTTTCAATCACATTTTTGGCAAGGGGAGAAGAGGAGGTGGGTTATTACATGTAAAAACAATTGAAAACGACCGATTTTTGTGTTCATCTACAGTTTGAGGTGAAATCCGTACCACCATAATGTCTTCAGATTTCAAAGCTCCCTACCGGGTATCGAACCCTGAACTCCGTGTATCAAAGGCGTGCTCGCTAGCCACTAAAACAGCTGTGAAGCCAAAAATAAATGAAACCATATTAAATTTGATAGGCCTACTAATCAGTGATGTCTAAATAAAACGTAGTAGCCAGTAACCTACAATTTAAGATTAAACACGTGTTCGTAAGTTTACACATTATGCGCCGAGACTAACAAGGGAAGAGAGGGAGATTATATATCGAAGTGGAAGATGGTTTATACACTAATCGAAAGCACTAATGACATCTATTACGAAACTGTGATAAAAATTTTCCGAATGCATATACTGTATGAGTTATGTGCATATACAGGGTGCCCAGAAAGTCCGTTGTCACCCCTAGAAATCGCAAACGGTGAGACAGATGCCAAAACAGCTAAAGACATTTGTCATCGTTTCAAAAGTGCAACGGATAAAGGTAATAAGTGTTGTACCAGGGTCACCCACAGGGTCCCAGGCGGGGTCCAACTCAAAAATTACAAATGGTAAGGGGATCAAGTAGCATATCATTGGAAAGCTGTTGTTAAATGAAAAAAGACGGAACAAGTCTCGACTCTCTAAAATTACCTTGTGCAAAATGGCGGCCGGTCAAAATGTCAGCAAAAACGTCATTGTAAAGTCTATGGCCACCCCTAAAACACCTGAAACGGTGAGACAGATGTCAAAACAAGAAAGCACGTGTGTCATCATTTCAACAGTACAATGATTGAAAATAAAAATATTTGCCCCATGGTCTTCCGCAGGGCTCCAGACGGGGTCCTCCTCAAAATTTTCAAATGACAAGAGGAGTGAAGTAGCATATCGTTGGAAAGCTGTTGGGAAATGAAAGAAGACAGAACAACTCTCGAATCTCTAAAATTACCCTGTGCAAAATGGCTTCCGGTCAAAATGTGCATCTTCATTTCCATTCTCCGAGCGCATTCGTTTTCCATTTTGCAATCGGCACTTATTGTCACTGTGAGACACTTGCACGTATTCGCTGTTCCTGGTGCAAGAAATTTTTATTTCAATCATTTTATACTTGATAATACAGACAACGAGCATAAGTTCCATTATTGTACATTATATGTTAACTAGTCAGTTCCATACTTAAAGAAGTCAAGTGTTATTTCTTTTCTTTTCTTTATTTCTTAATTTGCTTTTATTTTATTTCTTTCTTTATTTAGACATTACTGGGCCCAAAGAGCAGGATCTCAGAGTAGGGGCATTTTTTTTTTCTTTCAGTTGAGTACATAATTAAAGTGAAAACAAACTAAAACACGACTACAGACAGAAGAACTAAAAAGCAGATTTGTTCCATCCGCTTTCATGTAATAACAGCTTTTAAACGATATGCTACTTGACCCTGTTTGCCATTTGAAAATTTTGAGGACCACCCCGTCTGGGGCCCTGCGGAGGACCATGGGACAAATATTTTTACTTTCAATCATTGTACTGTTGAAATGATGACACACGTGCTTTCTTGTTTTCACACCTATCTCACAGTTTCAGGTTTTTTGGGGTGGCCATATACTTTACAATGACGTTTTTGCTGACACTTTGACCGGCCACCATTTTGCACATGCTAATTTTAGAGATTCGAGACTTGTTCCGTCTTCTTTCATATCCCAATAGCTTTTCAATCCCATGTTATGTCCGATATGTTAATTGATTCCCTTACCATTTGCAATTTTTGAGTTGGACCCCGCCTGGGACCGTACAGGTGGCCCTGGGACAACACTTTTTGCTTTGATACGTTGTACTTTTAAAATGATCAAGCACATATTTTCCTGTTTTGCTATCTGTCTCACCGTTTGCGATTTTTAGGGGTGACAACGGACTTTCGGGACATCCTGTATATACATATAACTCGTACAGTATATGCATTCGGAAAATTTTTATTACAATTTCGTAATAGGTGTCACTAGTGCTTTCGATTAGTGTATAAACCATCTTCCACTTCGATATATAATCTCCCTCTCTTCCCTTGTAAGGGAAATGGAGATGATCAGATGGATAATAATAATTGAATGGTTCAAATGGGAGGAAACACGAGAATTCCGAGAAAACCTGCGTACGTGATGTTTATCTATCCCAAAATCTACTTGGAAGTTGGATCTATCAAACGTGCCAGAAGCGAGCGCTCTAACACTAAACCACCATGTATTTCCTTCCTTCATATTTTGAGGTTAAGATAGTGTGAATTTGAGGTATGTCACACTTGACGTGCGGAGATGTTAGTGGCTTGCTTAGTTTTGCTTACGCAAGTGAACGAAATTCCCCTCTAGAAATATGCGAAGATAGTGGAATTTTGTCCCCTTTTTTGTTTCTGTATGAGTAGCCTGTTTAGTGAATCAGATGTGTCACGGCTAAAGCAAGACACAGTTGTTCAGTTTTCAGTAGCAAGAAAGGTGTATCATTGTAAAATTCTTTATATATATCGTTTATAATCATTTCGTCCAATCAAGCCGATCTCATGACTCATTGGGATGAGCCGGATGCAGTTGATGCTTTTCACTCATAAGCCGAGCCAAATAGACTACTCACCAGACGTGAATTGACCCGAGTCGATGACTTAGCAGGAAGTGATAGAACTCCAACTAGTAAGGCGCGTGAGTTCCAGTGGGCAGATAAAGGTAATAATTGTTAGAAAGTGAGGATGTAACTGGAGTTTTGTTTCATAGTCGTTTTTAAAATTGTGATATTCTACATCTATAAATAATATTCATATGAATAACCCCATGAAGAAGAGTAATTACAATTTTAGCCCTACTTTTTTTTTTTTTTTTTTTTTTTTTGACGTGATTGAGTGAAGTTGAAGTTCGTGGAATTTGGAGAAAATGCCCATCTTTAATCAGGCCTGTATACATTCTTTGACTCGATTGTACCTAAATATTCAGTTGAGCTCTAATGAAAACTATATTTTCTTTAATTAAACAAATGAAACTGAGGAAGGTATTCTTTTCCACTCTCCACACGCAATCAACTTACGTATTTTGCAGCAGAAGAATAAACCGCAAAGTTGTTTGGAAGCACTCATTTCATTCATATCCAAAGAAAAGGAGTTTATAAGAGACAAAATATAGTGCGTATGGCTTTAATCAAGAAATAGTTGATGGGGAAGAAACCAAGTCATCCGCACTTGATGGCAATTGTCTTTGTCTTGTGGCAACCAGTTAATTAAACTCTTTCATCCCTTGTTCAAAGAGGAAAATAACACCACGAGAAAAAGGGAAAAAATGACAAAAAGAAAATCGAGATGAACTTCGTCAAAGTTTCTAATCGTCTTCTTCTTGAAATGGAAGGAGGCTTTTCTGTTCTCCATCTTGGAATCTAGGTCATAACAACTTTGGAAGCGACGAGAGGAGATGAGAAAGAAGGTATACTCTCTTCCAGAAGATGAGAAAGAAACTCCTGAGAATAAAGGCAGCATTTCTGCGGTGGGTATTTCCCGCATTATTCATTCAATCCGAGTAGCAGATCCATTGCAAGCCAATTTTGAGAGTTCTCAAAAAAAAAAAAAAAAAAAAAAAATCCCCCAAGGCACAAGTCGTAACATGACACGGAACAAGACTTTTCTTCGGTCTCTCTCACTACTAGTATTACTAGTTTATCTCATCCAGATTTTTTTTAAGAAAATATACAATATCTGAGGAAAAATATGGTTTTGTTATATCTGCAGTAGCGACACTTCAAAGAATTTGGTTGAAGATTGTTCAAGATGAAATAGATTGATATAACAAACTTTCATTATTATTCAGATAAATTGGTGAAACAATCTCGTTACTAACTGGTTAGCGTTGGAGTAGTAGGGAAGACCCTAGTTCGATTCATGGTTTGAGCTCTGATGTTCAGAGGTTTCTTTCTTTTTCTTTTCTTTATTTCTTTTTTAAGCTGTCGGTCCACTTTTTACATATAGCGTGTGTGCTGAAAAGAAATGCAAAATTACAAAGTCATTCAATCAAATAAACGGAAATTCCGCTTGTGTTTTAAAATGAAATTATCAGAATATTTGTATTTCATCAAGAAACATGGTATTTTTGCTATTGAGATCACTTTTCAGGTAGTGTACAAAATAGAAAATTGTCAGTTATAGTAATTATCATCATTATCGTAGGTATTTTGCCAATATTGACAGGTCATTTCCCACAATTGAGAAGCTTGCATGCTCGACGGTCTTCCGCTAACTTCATCTTCACGTACGATTTTTCTATTTTGATATCGTCCATTAATTTCTTCTTCGCCCCTTCCCTCTCTTTTGTATCACCATGTCCTCTAGAACGTCTCTCATGATACAGTTCCTTCTTAGCTAATATCCGAACAGTTTCTCTTTATCTTAACAATATCTAAGATTGTTCTTTTCTCCCTCCACCGTTTCTAAAATCCTTTCATTCGTTTTCAGTTCGATCCAGGTAATTTTCTTCATTCTTCTCCACACTCATATTTAGAAGTTAGTTCATATGGCATCCGGTCAAAAGAGCGCAAGGACAAAAACAGCGCATGAACAAAAAAACACGCGTGAACGAAAGCAGCGCATGCAATCAAATCCACATTCAAATGCAAACACCACAACAAACAGCTGATACTTAATATGTAAAATATCAACCATAACCGTTGAATGGATTTCTAAACTACATATAATGGGGCAAATATATTTCTTTCATGTGCCCGATTGTCAAGCGGTCGATTACCATTGCACGGATCCTACCGTTGCTATAGTAACAGTTGCTGCGGTCAATGATCTTGGGTTTCCATGGACACAGATCACGGTTGTCAAAAGAACTGTTCTCGAAAGGTTCCCGTTTTCATGGCAAATTAGTGCAAGGTGGCAAATGCGACAAATTGCCCAAGTACTCTAATTTTGCCAAACAACATGGTTTATTTGGTTAAAATAATTGGTGAAATACGGTTGCAAAGATAAAACAGGATGTTCATTTTTCAAACTGGAGTCCGAATACCTGAAAATCAACCATGTTCTTCGATCTGAGTGTAACATAGCTTGTTTATGAAGTAATAAATTCATTTTTCTAAATAGCATAAGTGGCCAGAGAGAAAACAGTCAGGTGGATCGACTTGTGTTGAACTTCGTTTGTTTGGTTAAAATATTCTAAGAAAATGTACAGATTTTAAGTTCTGAGCGGAAAGTAGTACTACCAAACCCAATCAAATATATTGATATGTGTCGAACTTCATTTGAAAAAATTGAGAAGTATCTAAGATTCATTCTTCGGTTTTGTCCACGCTGTATTTGCATGCGTCGTTTTTGTCTATGCGCTGTTTTTGTCCACGCTGTATTTACATGCACGGTTTTTGTTCATGCTCTGTTTTTGTCTACGCTGTATTTGCATGCGCAATTTTTGTCCACGCGCGTTTTTTGTTCATGCGCTGTTTGTGTCCACGCTATATTTACACACCCTGCTTTCGCTCATCGCTGTTATTGTTTGTGCGGTTTAGACCTAGAACCAGTTCACATATAGTTACAATGAAGTAGTATGAAAATATACTTTTCTGAAAGTAGGAAATGTTTGCTTTCTTAACAGTGTTTTGTTTGGTTACTTTTCTGTTTGTTTGGTATAGTCAGATCTTGCAACTTAAATTTCACCCACTACCGCGTCAAGGAGAACTCTGAAATTTTTACAGATACTGTATCCAATGGCAAAACAAGCATTTTCATACAATTTTTGCTCCAACTTGTTGTTTTACTCTAAAGTTAATTAAGCTTTGCAGATATATTTAGATTGCGTATATGCATAAGCAACGAAAGCAACGTCGTTTAATCAAGCATTACTTCAATAGATGGTAGAGTGATTCAGTGCTGATTCCAGACCTGTATGTGCCTTCTTTAACGGAGAAAAAGGAAGTTAAGAGTATATAATTGATAACGGGATATTGAACAGAGACTAAAAAAGTAAATAATAATCAACATCTTTCTTTAAAATGTTTTTATTGCACTTATTTTTTGTGGGATAAAATGAAGAAGTGGGACTAGTAATAAAAGCTTTGGCGGAGATTTAATTTCTATACATAAAGAAACTTTCGGTCTTTACAACAGTAACATTTTTTTATATATATATATATATATATATATAAGTGATTTTACTCACTGTAGTTCCAGAAGTAGTTTTTGTTTGGGATATTCCCTATTGTTACTGACACAACGATCCCAGAGATACATTAGCTTGTCAGTTCGTCTTTTGTAGAACTCTTCAAGCGGACTGTAAAGCCATGGCGAAAATACATGTTGCACTTCAGTGTCCGGCGCGAAGCACTTCCCTTTATGAGACACTTTCGTTTGGTCGAACATTTGAAACTTACAGAGCGATAAGTTGGAACTGTACAGAGGGTGGTAGCTTCTTTCACTCAAATTATTATTTTTTTTTCCAGGGTGTCAGCTTATGTATTTAACCTTTCATTGTCCGGGAAAAGAACGATGTTTCAAGACAGAATTGCAGGACGATTGTTTTTAATTTTCCTTTTTAACCGTTCTACCGATTCACATTAGCGAGCAACTTTCACTGAGGCAACCCTCCGGCAACCAGTCGATGAAGGTAGGTCCACGACAATAAAAGAAAAGAGTCAACGTAATCTTTGAGCACAGCGGTGAACCCGATTTCTTTGGTGGGTGTGATACAGAATTTTTCTTTTGTCGCTTATTCACTTCGTTTTTTGGTCAGCGTCGTAACACCGTAATTCATCTGCGACGACTTCATTTAAGAATACATGGATGGCCCCACTACCGACAGAACAAGAAATTTTTGCAAATATCGTGTTATTAAAAATTACCTCATTGTAAACCTGAACAAATCTGACTTAATAATACTCAGACTCGAAACTGATATCAATGGAAACGAAAACTCAAAAAGTTTTGTTTTATATTTGGTTCACAACATCACATCATATGTGCTCAACGTGAGTTCCCTTTGCCATACGACACACATCTAGCTTGTAATCAGTTCCTCGCCACACATGTTGTAATATTGGACGAGCCACTAATGCAATGATCTCTGGTGTGGACACGAAAATTCTGGATGGTAGTTGGTCAATGTAGCCGACACACATGTAGCTTGACAAATACCCAGAGAAAAATGTCACAAGTATGAGGTTGGGGAAACATGGAAGCCAACGCAAACGTTCACTGTCATCTCTACCAGTATGACCAATCAATCTGATAGTCGCCTATTCAGTTCATGTTGATACCTGGGTTGAAATGTTGATACCTGGGTTGAAATGCGGTGGTGTTCGTTCATGTTGCTAAATGAAACCGGGGATATCTTTTTCCAGTTGTGGAAGAAACCATGTTCGTATCATTTGGAGGTACTAAATTCTCGTGATTGTGTCTTCTTCGAATAAAAAAGGGCCATACACCTTTTCATGGCTGATAACGCAGAAAAACATTCATCTTGGGGGAAACGCGTACATGCCCCATGTAACATCTAAGACTTTTCGAGACCCCAGAACCTGACATTATGTTTGTGTACTTTGGTTGACAAGTGACAGTTAGCTTCCTCACTAATAATTCCGTGAAACTGTCAGTTTCTGTTTCGATGTGCGTGTCCGCAGAAAGACTATCTCTTAGCTTTGTCATTCGGTTTCAGAACCTACAGCAATTGCAAACAATAAGAATGGAACCGCAGATGTTTGCGTAAAATATTTCACGTAGTTGGTCTGCAGGATGTCTAATTCTTTCCTACTGCAGTAGTGCATTTGTATGTAGAGAAAAATTGACACGGAAAGCAAAAACACTAATTTTCAATTACATTATATTCCAACTACTTGAATTGACCATATCAAGATTAATTGAAATGTTTGTAACCTTTTTCAAAATGTGTTCTAGGAAATCTTTTTAACTTTGGTTGTGTAGGTTGATCATCCACATTCTGAAAATATCCTTAACTGCAGGTACTTTTCCTAAAGCTGTTTGATACGTAACTATAAAAGCACAGAGCTTTTCAAAGTCCTCTCTCTTTTAAGACTTCCTTCTGTATACTAACTTTACTCACTTATGCCATTATCACAAGCACTGTCAATAGGCAGTGGCGTTACAACACTAACACTGTCAATAGACAGTACATTAACACTTTCCATAGGTAGTGACATTCCATCGGGGCATTTCTCTTTTGTCAACATTCTATAAAATCCTTCCAAACATTCTATTAGCAAGATTGACCCCATACCCAGATGAAATTATTGGAGATTATCAGTGCGGATTTAGACGAAATCGATCAACCATCGACCAAATATTTACCATTCGACAAATACTCGAAAAAAAGTGGGAATACAATACCCCGTACATCAACTATTTATTGATTTTAGAAAGGCATACGACTCGGTTAGGAGAGAAATATTGTACAACGTCCTCACAGAATTTGGAATACCGAGAAAGTTAATTAGATTAATTAAGATATGTTTAAATGAATCCCAAAGTAAAGTCCGGGTAGGAAAATTTTTGTCCACGAGCTTTCACGTCGAGAATGGACTGAAACAAGGAGATGCGTTATCGCCATTATTATTAAACTTTGTCCTGGAATACGTTATAAGGAAAATCAAAGATAGCAACCAGGGCCTAGAGTTGAATGGTGTTCACCCGGTTATGGCGTATGCTGATGATGTAAATTTAATAGGGGATGATAGGAGAACAATAGAAAGAAATGCAGATATTTTATTAAACGCTTGCAGTGACTTGGGTCTAGAAGTAAATGCAGAGAAAACTAAATACATGGAAGTGCGTCGGGACCGTAATACAGCAAATTATAGATGCGTTAAAATATTAAATAATACTTTTGATAAAGTGGATAGTTTCAAATATCTAAGATCAATATTAACAGACGAAAATCATATTCACGAAGAAATTAAATGTCGACTAAAAGCAGGGAATTCGTGTTATTATTCAGTTCAAAATCTCTTGTTGTCGCGAATTCTGTCTAGGAATTTGAAGCTTAAAATATATAAAACGATAATCATGCCTGTTGTTTTGTATGGTTGCGAAACATGGTCGCTTACTCTGAGGGAAGAACAGACTGAAAGTATTTGAGAACAAGATCCTGAGATGAATATTCGGACCCAAGAGGAACGAGAATGGGGAATGGCGGAAACTTCATAACGAGGAACTACACAGTATATACGGTTTACCAAACATTGTTAGGATCATGAAGTCTAGGAGGCTTAGGTGGGCGGTTCATGTAGCTAGAATGGAAAAAAGTAGAAACGCTTTCAAAGTCTTGACTGGAAGACCAATCGGAAAACGACCATTAGGAAGACCTAGGCGCAGATGGGAGGACAATATTAAGATGGATCTCACAGAAGTAGGAATACAAAATAGAAACTGGACCCAGTTAGCTAAGAATAGAAGTCAGTGGAGAGCTTTTGTGAACGCGGTATTGAACCTCCGGGTTCCATAGGCCATAGAGTTAGTTAGTTAAATAAGGGCAACAGATTTTTTATTGATCCCGCTCCAGCATTCTCACTCAAATAATCTGAGATTTTTCTTTTCGAAGCCATCGATAGGTTCCAAGAATAAAAGCACTGGCATTCATTATGCTTGATCGTAATTGTAAATACGACAAATTAGCAACGTGACAATCTGCCAGAAGAGAAAGATTCAATAAAATTCTTAAACACAAAATTAAATAGTGGAATTGAGCTGACGGTATGTATTTATAATGTGCATGTATAGTATGTAGAGGGTTATTTTTTTAAACGTGGTACTGCAAACATACTTGAGCAGTAAGCATTGGAGAAAATTAATGTATGAAATAAATAAATTGTTAATACTTTCGAGGAGGAAGTTCATCTGCTAAAATTACAAAATTACCTTCCCCCACGTGGTGACTTTGAAAAAATAAATGAAAATCCTCATTTTTAATTGCACATTCGAATTCTCCGGTAATAATACGAGAATTTTCTTCGACACATTTTTTTTTCTATTTCTGGTGGTTGGCACTAGATCAGTAAAATCTAGAATCACTAAAGTTTCTTGAATTTTAACTACCACGTTTAATTCAAGAACAAATCTGTGATAAACAATGCCACTAATTTGTCTTAAGTATTTCTGATTCGCGATAGATGGCGCTACATTCAGTGAGAATTACTGTAGTTAATTTTTGTTTTTCACTGGTACTCCCTTATTATATTGAATTGTGCTTCTGTATTGATCAAAAGTTGATACGACATAATTTATTTTCTGTACCTTCTTTCAGTATAAAGGTGCTTTTTTATTCTTTTTTTTGAGTCCACTTGTCTTTCCTCATTCAATTACATTAATGATTACCTCCAACTTCGAATCATTTTTTGATCCTCGCTTCAGATGATTGTACATATCTTAAAAGTGTGTCTGCTGTGTTTTAGGCACAAACAGTTGATTCACTCAATCGAGTTTCACGAGTTGTTGGCACTTGATAACTGTTACCCTTTTAAGAAATCACCATAAAAAGAAATCTAGTGACTTAAGATTTGACAATGTGACAGGCTAATTTACTGGGTCACATCTACGAATCCAACAATTATTGCGGTATCGATTTAGTGCCTTCAGGACAATTATCATTTTGAAAACCCGTGTTGTGTCGTTCTTCGAGGCGTAGCTTCAAGGGATGTTGGTATTTTGTTCTCCAGAATGTATCGGTATTGTTCGCTGTGTACATTTCCCTTAATGAAATAGTGGCCAATGAATCAGTCTCCAATTATACCACACCGAACATAATAGATCAAGAAAGCTGATATTCAACATGGCGCAACCAGCGTGTGCTTTCCGCCCTACAAAAATCGAAGTTGGGCTGATTAACTGCCATGGGTCGTGAATGTCAACTTGGCATTGAACTGTACCCGACACTTTCTTTGTATTTGCTGAAATGCTTAAAAAAAAAAAAAAAAAAAAACCTGGGTTATGTAAATCATCGCTGTGAAACTCCTGGTGCATAGATACATGATACAGATGACACTTTGCAAACACTACTCTGAGAAAATCGAGAATCGTGAGCTATTTTTTGACTCTCGTACGAGGGTTTTTGAGCCACCGCTGCTAATTCGGCGTTGAATTTGAATAGGCTCGCAAATCTTAGGTATCAGGAACTCAGTGATGGTAAGGTGCCTTAATCATATCTTCATATTGTTGCCATCTCCTTCATTTATCGGCACACTAACGACATCTGAGAACAAAGGAACCAAGTTTATTACTCGTACATAGAAGGCAGTGTTGCTATCAGGTACAAAAATAATTTTGAAAATCGGTTAACGAATTGAAAAGTTACAACCGTGGATACATTGATTTTCAGTAAGTCTCGTAAATCTACTTAGGTAAAACATGCTTTGGCTGTAAAAAAAGAAAATTAATCTCAATTGGAAATATCTCCACGAGTGGAGATCTTAAGCCATTGACAGTAGCGCGCACGTTTGTTATAGTTGATCAGCTTTAGTATCAGAAAAACTTGTATACGATACAGTTCGATTTCAGAATTTTCATAATTCCAATATCAAGGGATCTAGAGATATTCTGTTTTTGGATTAGCCGTCACCAAGACTTCAATAGGACTTAGGAGATATCACCAGCGACATGTTCTGTTAAAACAGATCTCTTCGTGTTGTTTCCTGTTCAAAGCAAGCTCAGTTTTACGGAATTCCTTCACTAGCTTCACAATTAAACTCCTAGCTTGTACTTCGGTTCCAGATTCGCTGAAAAACTGTGGACAACCTAAATATGAATATTTCGAAATACTGTTAAAGTAGAAAACCATTAAAGTAGTGCTATCATTATATTAATACTTTTATGCGTGAAACTTTGAATATTTTTGAGGAACGGGAATGGACATTCTCATTAGCATACTCGTATATTATTCGAGATATATTATTCAAATAATCGATACTGCATTCCATATTTGGGAGAGAACAGTTGAAACTCCCTCCTGAAGACAAAATGAACTTAAATTTTCTAACAGTGTGATTCACTAATCTGGTTTAGTTTTTTTTTTTTTTTTTTTTTTTAATTGTAATCGATGTAATTTATTCCGAAGTTAAGCGTATTCAGTCATAGGAGTACAATAGCTACTAGAACAAAATATATACGAGGCGCATTGAGGAAGTAAATCCCGATTATGTCCGAAGTTGGCACAGTCAGATGACATGCGTTTGCGTAGAAGTGGAGGAGGAACAGGTAGCCATAACCTGGAGCGAACTCAGTTGTGTGGATTCAGTGGTGAGAGAACTGTGTACGGTAAGCATTGCTAAGCACACAATCTTGGTCCGAGTGAGAGGGACGCGCGGTAATCAGGTTTCTCGACGAAAACAAGTTGTCGATGTCAGAAGATCATCCTCCGGCAGTTGGGTGAATGGCCGGACTGGATGTCATGAGTAAAGGTGTGATCAGAATATACTACACACAATTCACAATAGGTCTCACCAATGTGCACGATAAACACGTAGTAACTTACCACGGCTGGTTGAGTTACCTTTGACTCCCTACATCCCCGATCTCCTGCCCAGCTACTTCACTTGTTCCTCCATCTTCTGTGATTTCTGGCTGGTCAACTGGACCAAACACAGCTTATTTGTGGAATCCTCCTTCCAGTCCTTGGCGACGGAATTCTTCGACATAGGCTTATATAAGCTGATGCCGCGTTACGACAAATGCCTCAACAAGGATGGTGAATATCGTGATAAGCAGGTCATGTATCACTAAGTCCACAGTAACAAAATTGTTCTCGTTTGTTGTCCGTTCTTCATTTTACTATCCATCGGAACTTACTTTCTGCAAGTAATGTTACTTCCATTTCATTATTAAATCTGAAGTTCATGTATGAACTAGTTATTTTTTAAGAAATAGAAAAATTAAGCTAATTAGGTGTCCAATATACGTTCTCTACTTTGCTATCTTTCTGCGTACAGTGTATTCTCTGTATCTAGTGTTTTCAATACAAGTCAGCATGTTTCTATTCTGTATGTCTGTTATTAATTTTTATATGTGGAAAGAAATAAAATTCGCTCTGAGGCAATATCTTGCGTAAAAGTAGAGATTTTGAAGTTCGAAGTCTCTCATGATAGGGAATAGAATGATTTTTTCTTCATAGAAAGTCTTCCCTACGCTTCTATGTACTTCGTATAATATTAATAAATAAATTCGAGACAATATAATTACTATATTAAAGAATATTTAGAAAGTAAGCCGTATGATATCTTCAAATCCCGTTATGTGAATTACGAACGCGTAATAAGCGATTTCCGTCTTTTCTTAAATAAAGTTTGAGTAAGCAATTTATTGCGTCGTCATTGTCCAGACACTCAAATTTCTGCACTATATAGAATGTATTATAAACAAATGTTCCCTTAATAACATTTCCACTTAAGTGTTAAATAGCATACTTTCAAAACTGCTCCTATCGTTTATTATTTACGAAAAATAATAGGAAAGAAGCCTAGTCACGTAATGACAAACACTGAATTTGTGTCTGTACACAGTTAAGTTAGTAAGCCCTTAGAAAAGTACCGCTTGTATTAGTAATAGTATTAATGGCTGTTGAAAGATTTTTGGATTTCATCTCCCTCCCTCTCTCTCTCAGTTACACCCACACACAATATATACTATATATATATATATATATATATATATATATATATATATATATATATATATATATATATATATATATGAAGATATCACAAACTAGGGATGCTTGTTGTAAATCAGTGTTATAATATTCGTGTCCTGATTCAGAGAAGGATTATCATTAACCAGTATTGCGAATCAAGTTCACAGTTTTGATCAGGCATCGAATCGAAAGCATTAGAGAATTTACTTCAGCTTAAACTCACAGTGTTGAAATAGGATTATTGTAATAATCCGAATAATGGGTAAAACAAGCACTTTTAATAAATTGATATACTGCTTCTTGCAGGCTGAAACAGGCATGAGCGTTGTGTAATTGTCATATAGCATACAGATATGCTTCCCATTACGTAATGGTACGGGACGATATAGGAGGGAGAGATTTTTTTTAATGCCGTTACATGCTTTGTTGTAATAATGTTTTAATACTGATGTGCAAGTTGAACAAAGGTGACTCTGTATGTATTTATGCATGTATGTTGTGTTTAGCTAAGGGAATGCGGAGAGGAGAGAGAGAGGAGACAAAATTCGATAGAAGTAGGTCATTAATAAACAGGCTGCGAACAGAATATTTTTCATGGTTGCTCGAATCTCTCATATCGAATACCCATATTAATTATTCATACACTGTTGCACTCACTGTTTTTGTGGAGCGAGCATACATGTTATGTACTTTTCATCAGCGCGCTGCCGCCAGTTAAATAATAATAAAAATAAAAATAAAAAATGAAGCTCGGATTGGCTCTGCTTTCTTCATTGTATTTTTTTGTTTTGTTTTGTTTTGTTTTGGACTGTTTCCTCAATTTCTGGGAACTCTTGTTTCCTTCGTATCCGTCGTCCCGCTCCACCACTACATCCAGCTACAATTTCATTATGTCCATTTTACACACATACAGACACATACTATATATATGTATATTCATTCCTAGACCGTCTACTCTACCATAAAAAAAAAAAAAAAAAACTGTTCATGCAAATTTTAATATGCTCTTGCATATACAATATTCGTTTGTTTCAAAATACAAAATCATTCCATTATTTATGGAATGTAATCAGTTTTATTAAACAAAATGTATGTGGCCAGTCATGTAGCTAGTTTTTGTGCTTCTCTAGATATAACGGGGGTTGAAGGGATTTAGTTTACAAAATAGAGAAACAAAGTAAATACGTTCTTTTTGTTTGTTGAATATTTGTTTATTATTTTCTGTATATATTGTTTCAATAACAATATAGAATATCATTGATATAATAATAATAATAATAATAATAATAATAATAATAATAGTTAATAATAATCAGTGAACGTATAATGCAATAGTAGCAACAAATGTTAAATATTTTTCGAATAAAGAAAAACTGTTGTGCAGTGTAGCATTGTTATTCTATATTATCCTGAGTATTTCTGTATATACACAACTAGCAGAATGCCTGTTCTCCGCACTATAGAACAGGATTTATGGAAAATGTTTGAAAAATGTGTACATTTTTTTTCTGGTTTCAAAATACTTGCTAATGCAAGCTTAATTTCTCTAGTGTTAACGTAAACACTTACAGTTATTCCTATATATTTTTTTCACAACGTGAATATTAAGTCAAAAGTTCTCTCGCATCCTAAAGCAGTGGATACATCCAAATTCATATAAAAGGTAAGGTAAAATCCTTAGTCGATTCTTACCACACTAAACTTATTTTTTTCCTACGCCTAATAGTTTCAGAAATCCATTGAAAGACATTATTATTATTGAACAAAAATAATTCAATCTTTGTTCCTCTTCGGAGGTTGCGTCTTGTAAAGCTCCTTCTTATCGTCAGCCTAGGCTATACAGGAAGTTTTCTTGCAAACTTTCAAGGTTCTATGCCCAATAGACCCCAAAAACGAAGAAAGAAAAAAAAAACGTTCCTTGCCGCCATTTTCCGCATTAGGGTAAGATTTCTCAAAATCTGGTTGTATATTCAACCTACAGTACAAAGTGATTGTATATACATTTTCAGCTTGTAAATGTTTTCAGGAAGTGTGGAACGAAGAGGAACCGGCGAAAGAAAAAGGATAAACCAATGAAAGCAAGCAACCGACCACTTTTGCGAAACATGCAGGGTAAAAGAAGTAAAAGGAGATAATGCGGAGATAAGAAAAGTGAAGGATCTTTAGATTACATGTAAAGAAGGATCATCCGTATTTATTTCAGAAGTGAAAGGAATCTGAGGGAGTATTGTCAGGGAGCCAAAACGAATAAATAAAGTAATGGGACGTTAGGAAAGAAAGTTACTTACATTTTTTTAACCAACTACAATAGTATCACTTTCAAAGTAATTTTATTGTGCCTGCAAACACACTCACTCCATCGACATTTCCGTTGTTTGGAACTCATCTTCTGGTATACCAGCAAAGGACCTTGTTACAGCTGTTTCGATGCCCTGTGCTGTTGCAAAATGTCCGTTAATGACTGATTTCACTTTGGGAATAAAAAGAATCACACGGGGCTATGTCAGGTGAATAAGAAGGTTGCGGTAGCACTCCAGTGGACTTCGACGTCAAAAACTGCCCAACAAACAACGCAGTGTGGGATGGCGCATTACCGTGATGCAGGATCCAGTTGTCAGCATTGTCTGGACGAAACAACGGACCCATTGACGAACTCTTTAGAGATTTTTTTTGTAGTAGTAGTAGTAGTAGTAGTAGTCTGGCCCGAAGTTAACCACTCTTTGTGCACAACATTCATGGAGTCAAAGAAGCACACAAACATATATTTGATATTTTAGTTTTGCATGCGCGATTTCTTTGCTCTTGGCTACTCCTTCGAACACTATTGCGAACTTTGACGTTTCGTCTCGTGATCATACTGAAACTAACATTCATCACCAGTGATAATTCGGTTCAGTAATTCTGAATTCAGTTCTACTTGTTCTAACAGACCAGCAGCCACAGTCCTCCGTTGATGTTCTTGTTGCTGTTTGTGATTTTTGGGAACCATTTTGGCACAAAATTATCTCATTCCCAGCCTTTTAGTTAATATCAGACAGTTTTCCGATTAATGTTCAGTTCGTTCGCAATTATTTTCACGGCCAATCTTCGATCAGGTCACACAAGTTCACTTACTTTGGCTGTATTCGTGCTGGCGGTGGTCGCCAATTGCAGTGTTCGTGTGGCTTCAGAAAACATTTTGTGCAAACAAAACACATGTACCCTTGATAAACCTCGTTTCCAAAAGCCTAGTGAAGGTTCCTATATTTTACCAAGCCATTCTCGCCGAGTTTCACTCACAAGGTCAGAAAGAGAATATTTCAATATTGAATATTTCGTGATTCCATTGTTGTGACAGGGAGCAAATACACGACTTCACATTTCAAGATGCTACTGCTGATTGAAACATTGCAGGTGTGCGCCACTGCGGTTGTGAAAATTAAAATTAAGCGAAATCTTTGTAGGACGAAGTTTTACGTCCTACAGTAATGCCGGCTAGGGTAAAGGAGACGGTGATTGTGAGAAATGAAGAAAATGGTGGAATGAAGAAAGTGGGAGGAAACGGGAGAACTTCGAAAAAATCCACGCACATGGTTGTCCACTACGAAGTTCACTTGGCCCGAGCTGGGATCGAACCAAGGACCCTATGCACCAGAGGTGAACGCTCTACCACTAAGCCACCGCAGTTCCACTTGCATTTGTGGCGTGGAAATACTAAGATTACACACTGCGCGCGGTAGCAGGCTGCAAGGTTGCCACGATAGTCAAAAAAAAAAAAAAACTCTCATTACTTTATTGTCCAACCTCGCATTACTTCTACAAATGTAGACTCAGTCGAACTTAAACATTTTTGTCCTATTCAGGCCATTTCGTAACGGACAATAAATTGTAATTCACTGTTAACCTTTCTTTGTAGTTTCTTTGCATACCAAGAATATTGCGCACATATTTAAGCATACAATTTGCATTGTTATATAAAGACTGCATTTATATTAGACAGAACGAATTTCGTCGCTGTAGTAAAATTTTTGATAATTCCTGAATAGCAATAGCAATTCTGTACTGGCAATATATTTTGTCAGATTGCGATGTACAATATTCTTGGAAATGAAAGCTTTCGTTGACAGCTATTCAATTTTTATTGACGTTCTTTATTCTTCAAATGCGAGACATGAATCAAACTAAATTTAGATTCGCAAACTGAGAGAGATCTTCCTCTGTTGCTGCTGTCAATTTTCGTTTGCTTGTTCGCTATCGCTTAGCAACAGTTCATATGAACAAATAGAAGGGAGAGGAATATCTAAGTGGACTCAAAATTGCTTCTTCAATCCATTTTGCCTCGTCATTCAGTTGCTCAATAAGGGAACATTCAAACTTGTTTCTGTCACTCGGAGATTGCCTAAGAAATAATAATAATCTTTTCCTTATTCTATAGAATCTGAAAATTCTCTTCCTACTGAAGTTCCAAATATCTTTAGTATTGTGACGAGTTGTTATATCCGTACTTATGCATTTAGGGCATTATTTAGAATTTTGATTGAAGCACGTCCCTAAGAGCTGCCTGAACTTACTTGTAAGAGACCAGTTATGGAATAAACTTTAAGAAACAAGAAAACACGTAAAACCCATTGTACGAACTGAGCGATAGTAACGAAGTTTTAGTTCCATTATATTTTCTTGCGCAATTATGTAAAGAAAATTATAAATCTAAGAACAGTAGTGCAGAATTCCTATACGTATGGTTAATGTACGCATGTGCGAGGATAAGTAAAAAAAATATCCGCAATGTTGGCATAATTCTTCTTATATTGGGGATCGCGGTGGCTCAGTGGTAGAGCGTTCATCTCTGGAAGATGAAATCCTTGGTTCGATCCCAGCTCGCGCCAGGTGGACTTTGTGATGTACAAACACCATGGGCGTGGGTTTCTTTAGGGTTCTCCCGTTTTCTCCCACTTTCTTCATTGCACCATTTCATTCATTTCTCATCATCTCCGTCTCCTTTACCGTAGGTGGCATAATTGTGGGACGTAAAATTAAAAAATTCATTTCATTTTTCTTCTTACATTGTTCATACTGACCTGTGTCCTTGTTTATTTTATTGGTATGCTGTTGTGGTCATGCTATGAAGGTTTGATCATAATTTCTCCATTTGTCTTCCTTTTGTTACAGATAGATCATGGCTGCTTAATTAGAGGTTTAGACCAATGAGAAACAACGAGCAGTGAACCTATTTTCGTGGTCGAAAGTGTATCAGGGGCCGCAATTCATCAAAAATTTTCGGCAGAATACGGGAACAGTGTCTTACCGCAACAGAGTGTCTACGAATGGATTAAAAAATTGAAAAATGGTCACACAGGTGTTACGCACGAAGAAGGAGCCAGACGACCATGTACAGCCACAAATGATAACAACATTGAGCGTGCATGGTTCTGTTAGGCTGCGTTTACTTTGGAGGCACGCTTAGCCAAGTAAAATGGAAGCGCACGCTTGCTCCGATGGTGGTGTGTTTATACTACAGGCAAGCAACAGCAACTGATCGCGCTCCCATTTCATCAGTCAAGATGGAGTCATCGAACAGTGAAGACGAAGTATTGCTTGAAAGTCACAGTCACTTGAAAGAGCCCAACTTTGAAGGAGCACGCTTGCCTGTAAAAACAAATTGTTTTGTTTCCCGATGGCGGCGGGGCAAGCTTGTGCAAGCGCGCCCTTGCAAGTGGTGAGCAGTGTAACCGGTTCCGTCAAATCACCACCTGTTTCAAACGCCCTTATAAACATTTTGTTTGTATGGGCAAGCTTGCGCAAGCGTGCGCTTCCATTTTACTTGACCAAGCGTACCTCCAAAGTAAACGCAGCCTTAGACAGACGAGTGACTATTGATGAAGTGGCACATCGTGTAGAAATTACTCATGGTTCTGCTACCACTGCTCGTTGTTCCTCTTTGGTGCAAACTTGTAATGGAAAGTCCATGATCTATCTGCAACAAAAGGAAGACAAATGAAGGAATTAAGATCAAACTTTAGTAGCATAACCACAAGAACATAATAATAAAATAAACTAGGAAAGAGGTTAGTACGAACAATTTAAGAAGAATTATGTCAACATTGCGGATAATTTTTAGCTTACTCTCGTATTTGAAGTATGCACTGTTGCGCAATAGCCGGTAAGTATGTAATATCGTAATTAATTTGCAGATACAATACTTAAATTATACAGCATTATTAGCGTGCAACAAAAAAAAAGTCAAAAGATGACTCATATACGAATTAATATATACCATTGAACGAGTGCAAAACCTCATGGGTCGCTTTCGAGAAAATGGAGAAAAAATTTCTCAGTAAGCGTAAAAAATTAATACTGTACGAAAACATTAACATTTATGAAGATGAAACTAATACTGTATTGCAACCTTATTAAGCGTTTCATTTTCACACTAGCAAGACGACAGTACATAGTATAGTTATTGAGATATACTCGACAATTATGATTAACTCGTATATTTTAATTTCTGTTTAACTAAAACGTTTTTGTCCAAAGGCAAGACGTATGTTAGTCGATAGATCACACCGAATTGTACAAAATAACATGTATGTAAATAAATTGCCATACGTAGTTGTGGAGAAAATAAAAAAAAAAGCTTTGTCAGTAATACTTAACTTTTTATTTGTTGGAATAAATTTTGGGGGGGCACGGTGGCTCAGTGGTAGAGCTCTTACCTCTGGTTCGTGGGGATTTCTGGTTCGATCCCTTGGCAGATAAGTTTGTGGTGGACAACATGGTATCCGTGAGTTTTCTCGGGGTATTTCCGTTTTCTCCCACTGTCTCATTCCGCCAATTCTTCCATAATTACTCACTTACCTTAATCATCGTCTCGTTTGGCCTAAAAGAGCATAATCGTGAGACATTAAACTGAAGGATTTAATTTCATTTCATTTTAAATTTTATTTATTTGTAGTGTATGCAGCAACTAAAAGATTGTACGTATTATTGTTTTTTGTCTTTCCGTAACGACTACATACTTTCTCCATTTACGCACATACTATTTGTAATAAACAGTGTCACCAGAGCATTATCATTTACTATACGTGTATAGCTACGCCGAAAGAACAAACTTTGTATACCGTTTTTACTTTCTTTCTTTACATTTCTCAGACAGTTTTACTAATATAATATGTCTCACATTTTAGCAATCCCTTCTCTTCCTGTGATATCGATGTGGAATGAATTAACATTTCATATCAAAAAAGAAGCGATGCTTATACACTCGTTATAATTACCGATGTTTGCCGGAGTTTTGTCCTTTCGACGCCATACATATGGAATTCGCGGAAAGTATACATTTGTGGTAACTTTTTAATGTCTATTCTACTGTATGTATACAGGGTTTTCATAAAGTCTGGACGGATTTAATTTGCTTATAATTTTCATAAAAATGCTCATAATAAAATCAAATAAATTGCAAACGGTAGCGAAAGGATTAAATTTTTAGTTGGCAACACTGTTAGATAAGCGGCAACTCTGAGAGAGATAGCCCTAAAGTGAACGTTTGGTGCGCTGTGTCCTATGATCATCTGATTGGACCGTTCTTTTTTGAAGAGGAGACCGTGAATGGAGACTCGTACCTGGATATGTTGCAGAAATACCTCATTCCGGAACTGGAGGCACGTGGAATCCAGAACGACATCGTGTTCCAACAGGACGGGGCACCCCCCCTCACTATGCAATCAAGGTGAGACAGTTCCTTGACGAGAAATTCCCTAACCGATGGATTGGGAATAGCGCCCAGTTGGAGGTGTGGCGGTGAATGAACTGAGCTGGTGCAGATTACAGGTAAAAATTTAACCCTTCCGCTACCGTTTGCACTTTATTTGATTTCTATATGAACATTTTTATGTAAATTATAAGCCAATTAAATCCGTCCATACTTTATGAAAACCCTGTATTCTGTAAGAAATATTTTTACGAAATTTTGATACAATTGGGAAGTAAGGTCGTTATAGTTGTGTTGGTAAAGTTATTTCTTTTATAGGTAAACTATCAAGAGTTCTTTCTTTATCAACTGATTCCAGTTTCATAGAACTTCGTACTGGAATCAGTCCTCAACTATCTTACTAGTTCCGAAACAATACATAACTTTTATTTTTACTATCCGAAGACATCCTCTCTCCTCTAAAAGTTGCTCAATTCTTTTAAATTTTAAATTGTGATCAACTATGTTTAATGTGTTCCTAAATGTGTTTAATGTTTTTCTTTTTTTAATATATTTGGGTAGTTCATTGTCTTCTTAATACTGAAAAGTATATCTGCTTTTAAAATCAATCAGGTTTCGTAGTATTTTTAGCAGAAGCATCAAAGTCGACTTACAGTTATGAGCATTAAGATTCATCGATTTCGGCAGAACTGAATACTGTCACAGCGTAAGTTACCTATAAAGGATTTTTTTTTTAAAAAAATCATGCGATCATAAGTATGAAGAAAGCCTTATAATCGTTACTATAAAACCAAGACTCTGTTGGTCACTCTTACTTGTTCACAATCAGCTAATAGTTGTCCCCTAGCTGACACCAAGATACGTCGCTGGCGTGCAGACGGTTTTCATCGAGTCAAAGGCTTTGGTGGAACAACTAGTGATAAATCTAATTCAAAATGCTAACTTATTTACGCGCTTCGAGATATATATCTGTTCCTTCTTCCCTATGCTTAAAGGCTTTAGGTACAGAAGTCATTGTGTCAACATTTCATATTAAAGTTAATTTTTCTGTGAATTAATATTTCATTGTGAACACACAGAAAATAAGAATATTTGAGATATGAGAAGTGATTTTTTTTCCTCCTAGTTGTCACATAAGATTTTGTTCTCATTCCACAAATAAATAGCTGGTTTCAGTAATAAGTTAATTTTTGTATGGAACTATTTGGTTTATCTAGGAAAATCTTAAAGAGAGTAAGTAGTTTACTGGTGGGGAGAAGTTTGTACGGACAATTCTAACAAATATAGTAGTAGTAATATTCATATTTGAGTTGTGCGTCTTGTGATTATGATGTTTAAGCTAAAGGGAACGATGAGAAGTAAAGTTCATAACGCAGTAAGTGGTCGGAAAACAATAGATTAGATAACACCTATGTCCTGACTGGGACTTGAATCCGTGACAAACAGGTCTTGCAATTGTCAACTTAATTCTTTAGATGGCTCGATCAACCTATCTTTGAAATAAATATTTCGTTCGTAATTCTACAGTGTCACCTTTCACTATTTAATTTTAGAAATAGACTTATTTTCAATCCATATATGTCTATGCAAATACTGTAGAAACTAATATGCTATATTAATAATTGAACGACGAAGACAGTGTTCGATTATTAGTCCAGTCATTGTAGGTTCAAAAAGGAAGGTTTACAAAAATATTCATACAAGCAAGGGACTTTGTATGAACATTCGATATATCTTTATAACATATAAGGTACCCAAAAATTAAAGTTGTGCTCAAGCCGCCATCTTGGAAAATGACTGAACACCCAATATTTATGAAGGAAGTCGCAGATCTAGGTTTAAAATAATATAGCAGGCACACTAATTGGCCCATGGGTACAAATTATACCTCCTTAGAATCATAATGAAATAAACTTTCATACGACATAGCAATTGTCCGTAGTGCCTATTAAAGGGAAGTAATGGCGGGAAATATTTAAAATTTAGTGCCCAAAATTCCTTTTTTTAAAAAAATATGTTCGGCAGTAACAGCAACACTGCATGGAAACCACACCCCAAAAATTGTACAAGTACACTAATACATAGCAAATATATTCTGAAAGTTACACATTATTCCGACGAAATCGAAAGGAATAATAATTTGCAGTTCTTATAATTGCGTTTGTCTGAACTGCGTAAAGAACTCTATAATAACGTTTCGCAAAGAGATTTTTTCCACCATTACACCTGCAGCTATAAACGAGTTACTTATCTCTCGAATCACAATAAAATGAGCACTGAATTGGTGTACTGTTGTTGTTTAAAGTGTAATTTAAGGACGTACTGGAGGGAATCTTCGGATAGTTAAGTCTAAAAATTTCTTCTTTTTGAATTATTGATGTTATAGAGAGGCAACACTGCATAGAAACGAGACTAAAACGTTGAAAATAGACATTAACATAATTGTAGAAGTCTAAGTACCCAACCTGATATAGAAGACAGTTCTTTCATGCAGTTTAGGCATCAACTCCATCGCCTAATATCCGAAATGTGAAAAAGAAAATAAACCTCAATACAAGTGAACTATAAAAATTGTGCATTACAAGAAACCAGTTACATCTTTCTTAAATGATTTGACGATATAAAACATCGAAATGAAGAATAAATTGTTAAGGCATGGAATCCAGTTTAATATTCCTTGGATTAGTGAGTTCTTGTACTCAAAGAACCGAATACCATTTCGAAATGGTTACATGAAAACAGTTTTTCAAGAGCAAGGAGCCTAATTACTAAAATATTACCGATTCCTTTTATAAATTTAGAAGCAATAATATGAGTGCTATCAATACAGCTTTAATATAGGCTGTTTCAGAAACGTAAGAACAAATCGTGTATTATTGCTTTCGGCCAACCTCTTTTTGTAAAAGCATGTGAAATTTTAATGTCAGCTGAGGTTGGGAGCCCTTTTTCAACAATCAGCGTACGACTAGATGCCTTTCACTTACTAGTGAGTTTCTTAGGTTCGATAGGTTATATCATGAGAGGTAGCAGAATTGAGGAACTGTGGTCAAGTGTGTATGCTAAAAACTCAATTCCCCACCTTATGTCAGATCATGCTTTCTCTCGATCCTTGAGAGCACATCTACTAATATTTTGTGCATCTTTCATTGCTTATATGAAAGATATAGTGCATTAAAAAGCGATTATTTTAATACAATAATAAGTGAAAGTGAAGAGGTACTTACGAATGGAAAGTCATTGGCAGAATTAACATTGTCTGATGCATGTGTCCAAGTAGTAGGTGACTTAAATAAAATCTGTAAAAGAGCAAAGGAAGAAAGTCGAACTGCAAAATTGTGGCTTCTGTGTATGAACCAATTGATGCTGGTCATGAAATTCATCGCAGTCGAAAGAACTGGAAACTGGAGGAAGCATGTGGAGATAGTTAAACTTATGATCCCTACCTTTCATGCATCAGGCCACAATTTGTACGCAAAAAGTGCTTACCTGTATCGTCAGTTAGTACTTGAATACGAACATCGAATGTCAGCCCAAAACTTCGGAACGTTTACAAAAGGCTTCTTCTTCGTTCGTTATTCTGAAAGATATTGATTGAGAGTATCCACTGATGTGGTTGTAGAGAAATCACTAAACTGCTCGATAAAATTTCTAGGTGGATCTACTCATGGTAAAAGCATAACAAATGCGACTGTTAAGACGGATTTCTTCCTTACCACTTAATACGGGAAATATCAAAAGCAGTAGAGAAACTAACAAACCTTTACATTCTCTGAGCAGCATAAGAAAGAACATACTTCTCGATAGATTCGTGATTACCAGGAGGCGGAAACTTTTTGCAGGTGTCTCTTGGAACATAATTCATTTCATCAAGAATCTGAAGAACTAATCAACATCGCGTCAGAACTGGTTGCAGGTATGATTTCAGGTATTACAGGTGCAGTCACACCACTCATACAGGGTCTATTTACAAATCCAACATTGGATGTAGAACATGTTGCACCCAACATTATGGGGATGGATGAACAAGAATAAATTGCTAATTTCTGTGATTTTCTCAAAACAACCTTCACCACCCGAACTGCTGAAACTAGTGTTCTTTATACGTAAAATATTATGCACTAACAAATATTGCGAATGTATCGGCCTGTTCACCAATGTGTGCCAAATGTCAAGGACTATCTTGTGACATTCGTACAGAAGTCTTCGATGATGATTTGGAAGATAATATTAATGAGAGCCTTTAGAAAACCATAGAGATAACCTATGATATGAAATAATCCATGCTATATTGTCATAGCTTGACAACATTTTCTGCTATCAAGATCAGGAATATTAAAAAAAAAAACTTATATATTATAAATTTATCTACCTCTTCTTTCATAGCTTTTATTTGAGAAATGTAAAAAGAGGTATAACAAAATCTTTGAAACTTTTCAAGATAAGTAAGAGCTCGAGTATTTTGATCTCTCATTGTTGATAGAAAAACTGGGCACTTCTACAATTATGTTAATGTCTATTTACAACGTTTTGGTCTTGTTTCTATGCAGTGTTGCCTCTCTATAATAGCAATAATTTAAAAAGGAATTTTTAGACTTAACTGTCCGAAAATTCCCTCCAGTACGTCCTTATATTAAACACTTCAAACAACAACAGTACACCAATTCAGCACCCATTTTATTGTGATTCGAGAGATAAGTAACTTGTTTATAGCTGCAGGTGTAATGGTGGAAAAAATCTCTTTGCGAAACGTTATTATAGAGTTCTTTATGCAGTTCAGACAAACGCAATTATAAGAACTGCAAATTATTCCCTTTGGTTTCGTCGGAATAAAGTGTAACTTTCAGAATATATTTGCTATGTATTAGTGTACTTGTACAATTTTGTTGGATGTGAATTCCATGCAGTGTTGTCATGTTACAGCCGAAAATATTCGAAAAAAGAGAATTTTGGGCACTAAATTTTAAATATTTGCCGCCATTACTTCCCTTTAATAAGTACTACGGATAATTGCTATATGTCGTATGAAAGTTTATTTCATTATGATTCTAGGTAGGTATAATGTGTACCAATTTGGACCAATTAGTGTGCTTGCTATGTTATTTTAAACCTAGATCTGCGACTTCCTTCGTAAATATTGGCTATTTAGCCATTTTCCAAGATGGCGGCTTGAGCACAACTCTTATTTTTGGGAACTTTATATGTTTTGAGTCCTAAAGGTATATATAATGTTCATACAAAGTCCCTTGCTTGTATGATTTTTTTGTAAAATTTCCTTTAATGACTGGACTATATATTATCTTAAATCGTCGCATGAGAACCAGAGGACCGTAACTCCATTTTCGTAGGTTTACAGGCGAGAGGACAAAAATATTATTTTCTTAGAAACGTGTGTTTTTAATAACATGGTAATTGAGCTACATTACAACAGATGATCGACAAGGAGAACAGATGGCGTTACATTCCATTTACACCAAGTAGGGCTTTCAAGATTATGTTGAAACATGAAGAAAACGAAAACCGCATTTTTGGAGTTACGTTCCTCTGGTTCTCATATGACGAAATGTAAGGTATTTTTCTGTAAACACGCTTCTTTGCTTGAAATACTGCCTGACGGTTTAGACAACCCATCCTACAGCTAAGCTTATGGGAGTTGCATACCATGTAAGGCGTTTTACTGGAGAGAAACACTGCAAAGTGAAGAGTGTTTTCATAATCCCCATTCACTCCGTAGAGGAGGAGCAAGTATGAGGTTTTCTAATTTTAATAAAGCTGTATATCGCTTCAGTGTGTGTGATTAAACTCCTCTAATCAATTAAAGTAATGATTAAAAAAACATTCTAACAAGATTACCGACTACCGACGATTCCAAATTCCTTCACAAATGCCACGTCCAAACCAAATCAAACCCTGTAACTCAAGGAGTATTTTTTTTTCTTCTACCTGTATTGCAGAACAACGTTACCTTGCAATGTGAAGCAAAAGGAAAATTATGTAAGTAGGTGCGTGTAGAGAAACAAAAGTAAAATTTTTATTAGCGTAATTTCTCTTTCTAATTACCAGAAAGGTGTTCTTATCAGGAACCATTGAATTTGGGTAAACGATAAACAAAGTTATTGCATAACCTGGATATATAAAGACACTGACCTCACATTTTTTTATTGTTAGTGAAAGATAAGGCTGGGATTTTACGACTCATGTAAAGGTATCGTACGCCGTTTATATGTCGGTTCTAGTAGATAGCGTGTCGAGTACTAGAGCACGCCAAAAGTTCGATCTATATATTTTTTTAGTTTCTTTTAATGTTTGCAGACGGCAAACATCAATGCAACTGACCCCACGTACTAACAGGAAGTATCTAATAGTCAGTGAAATGGATTGCATGCTTACTAGGAGTAAGCCTTTCCGTTGCCTGTATAGGGAAGTAATTTTGTGTGGTGAATGCTTGCTCAACAGGCACAATTCACGGAAAGTAATTTTGCCAGTTCTTTTACTATTTAGGTACGTTCGTGACTTGTAGTATGATGAAGGAACTTCTTGAATGGAAACAATTGTATGATTCTAACGTTTGAAGTGTAGCGTGCCAATTGCCCCTACATGTTTCATTTGTTTTCTATTGTCGCTACGTTGATTAAAAATAAAGATGAAGAAGAAAACGAAAGTCTGACCCCAAATAAAGAAATGTATCATTTGTGTGAAGTGAAGGAATTGAATACTTATACGAGGAATTACCCAAAAATTTTAATTATCACCATGAAAAAAAAAAGCATACAATAGTCACTGTAATTGGCCAAAGTTAGTTCCTCTCCACGTAGTCTTTCAGCAGAATCACACATTTTCCCCAGCGTTTTTTCACCTTTTTCAAGCCCCCTTTGTAGAAGTCCTCTGATTTGCTCGAAAACCATTGTTCCATTTCAAAAATGACATTCTCTGTATTGTCAGATTGCCTACCACGAAATGGTTTCTTCATTTCGGGAAAGAGAAAGAAGTCACTTGACGCAAGATCAGGCGAATAAGGTGGATGCGGCAAATTCATAGCCTAACTGGTGGGTGGCGACAACGGATGCTTGAGCTGTATGGGCGGGTGCTTCTGAAGAAGTGTCAACAAGCGAGAAACCCATTGTACAGAAATCTTACTTTTGCACAGTTCCTCTAGAATAATCCTCCACGCACTTCGGTAACTTAGTCCAGTGTCCGCCATTACTATTTCCATGGTGGATCTTCTGTCTTCAACAATAACAGCCTCCACTTTCTTTACCATGGCAAGATCATCCTTGATTGAAGGTCTCCCCGCTCGTGGCTTGTCTGTGACGGATATATGACCACTTTGAAAATTTCGCTTCCAGCTCACAACCGTGTCATATAATGGGTTTTCATCCCCATAGATAGCTTTCATTTCGCCGCGGATTTGGCGTGCTTTGTTGCCCTTCAAATGAAGACACTTTGACACTTCGGGCGTCAATTTTGTTCATCATGGAGGTTGATGTTTGCACAAGTATGCATAGAAATGACATTAATAATGCAGAAAAAGTTTCATGTAAATATCTGTATAGCTTCCTTATGATAATTATTATAATTAAAGCTTTTGGATACTCCCCTCATATATAATATTTGTTAAGAGTTTAACGATCTTTTTCACCACCGATGTTGTATACACGAGACGTGAACCTACAGCATAACATGAAAACCTAACTACATATGATCCCAACAGAGTTTTTATACCGGGATCTTTCAAATGAAAAGCGTTTAATAGACTAAAGGATGCGGATGATAAAATTAAATTGAATAATGACAAAATTGAGAATCGGCACGGAAGACCTAGGTTCTATTCCCTGCGGAAGATCAAGTGCTACTGATTTCACGTTACGCTCTAAATCCATATCTCATACAGCCTCACTGCTGAAAGGAACACTTAACTAATCCAGTTCAAAATTGTAGATTGGGTGAGGGGATGAAGTAAGTCAAAAACCTACTTGCGTGATATTATTGTTATAAACTCATACATCTTGAAATCACGATATTCCTAAATTTTCTGAAGGGTTATAGCATCATACTTTTAATGACATACCATTCAGTAATATAAGTGCCGTGGAAACACCTATTCTAACTAGTATTTTTATATGTACTAGAGTTAAACAAAGACATTTAAAAACAAAAATGAATGGGAGATGTTTTCCGCTACTTCCAGTAACTTATTGGAGTGGCCAAATACAGTGTTTACTACCTATTTTTTCTAATACGTAAATAATAGTTTTAAAGTAGAAAATACCAATGTTGCACAGTATGATGTTATAGAATATCTATTTTGAAGAGCTCCTACTAACCTACGACGTCAATAATCAGCCCAAAGATTAAATTTCTACATCACACATCTCTCTCTTTTTATTGTCTAAATGGTTAGGTGCAAAACGCTCGGATTCAATCCTCTGTGGGATCTCATGTTAAACTATAGGTCCACGTCTCGTAGAATCTCCGTGCTGAAAAAGGACGTCCAATTTCTAATCACCGTGTCAATTTGTTTCGAGTGCTGTGGAAACCAGTGAAAAGTAGTGATTAAAATGAGAACGTTACCAAATGTTATTATGCTGTCTAAGTTTTGTCTCGACTAAACCACAGTATCTAATTCATTGAATTCAATTTCTACGATCCGTAGAAGTATATGTTATTAAAATCGAATGAAATGACTGTAAAGTAGGTGAGAAGAAAAAATGAAATGAAATGAAATCTTTAAGTTTTACGTCCTACGCTTATGCCGGTTAGGCTAAAGGAGACGGTGGTGATGAGAGATGAATGAAATGGTGGAATGAAGAAAGTGGGAGGAAACGGGAGAACCCCGGGAAAACCCACGAGCACGGTGTTTGTCCACCACGAAGTCCATACGGTGCGAGCTGGGATCGAACCAGTGACCCCAAGCACCGGATGTGTACGCTCTACCACTGAACCACCGCGCCCCCTAAGTGAGAAGAAGCTCGACCGTTCTTACGAACTTATTTTAATTATTATTTTAATTTACCGTCCCTTGATTATTCTTCCAGGCTAAAGACGGTGATTATGAGATGGATGATAAAATGGGGGAAGGTATTTGTCCACTACAGCGCTTACTTGGCGCGAACCGGGATCGAGCCAGAGACCCCACGCACTAGAGGTGAGCGCTTCACCACTGGGTCATGGTAGGCCCTTTTGTCTTTATAGCATTAACAGCTAAGTGAATTCCATCATCAGTCTCCTCTTAGTATGGAAAGCAGCAAAGAATAACAGTTCGTTGATTGATTGGAGCTTATCGAGTACTGACACTATACGACAGTGGAACCACCACAAAAAGCATGCACTAATCGGTTATGAAAAAGCAGCTTAAGAATAGCACAGAAGGTTCAGTTATTTATTTACTATTCCTCAAGGGGTGTACGTTACCACGAATGATTTATAGGAAGACACTTGTGAAATCTCTTAAGATTTAGCCTTCCTAAAATGAAGACCCAGGCTCAAAACTTGACATAACTTTTTATTTGATTACAAGTGTGATCATTATTATAGTTGTTATTTATTTGATGATAGAAAATAATTGGATCTTTTTAATTTTGCTAATTCAAACCATTTCAAATACAAAAATGTAAGGTTGTAGAAATTCAATTTCATAAAGTGTTCAAACTTTGGTGTAACACTTTTTTCTTTTATTACAAATATGATCATTATTATTTCTAATTCTTTGATATGACATAAAATGATTTAATGTTTTTAATTCCGTTAATCTAAACAATTTCTAATACAAAAATGTAAAATATAAACAGTTTAACACACTTACATGAAGTTAATTCTTATATTCACTGGTCTGCAAATTTCTATTGATTTGAAAAGAAATCTATAGAACCGAAACGCTTTACTAGGGAAAAAATGAAGAAAGAAAGTAACGTGGAAGTTTTGGAGAGTAGCTACCAACAATGAATATATATCTTCAGTTGACGCGCTTGGGAAAAAAGTAACTTGAAAACACGTGTTAGAAACTGAGACCACTTCTACGAGGAACCCTTGAAGCAGCCACTATCACGTGGTGTTATTTCCACGTGACATTTATGACCACGGTTTCTTCTTTATTCAGAAACGTTACGAAGAATTCCTCCATATATTTTTTGTGCGCATGTGTAGGTGTGTTGCACTTAACAGAACCTATTTTTTTCCTGTTTCAACCCTCTTACGTTCTCATTATTTTTGTACTTCTAAAGCTAAATAATTCCTGTTCTTTGCCCACCATGTTTCCTTAGCGAGCTGAGCTGAAGAGGCAAGGATTTTGCGTGACCTGTGTTAATCTTTTAACAGGGCACTTTAATAAGAGAACAAACAACTCCCAGAAGCAGCACCGAAAGGGCAAACTATTTGTGAATAAATTATGAGCCAAGGAGGAGGACAGCGAAAGTGAAATGCTTGATCAGAGAGGTGTTATGAGGCCGGTTTATCACACCCATGTTCTCATGATGCGCGTGTCACCCCTTGTTTTCCATTGCTGCTGTTGGAGTTGTTTTAAACAGGACACGAGGAGCATCATCGTGAATCAGGATATAAAAATATGGTTATTGAAAAAGATTGGTGTAAATATCATCATAATCATAAGTATTTTGCTATAACTGAAAATTAAAAATTTCAATGTTCTGCAGTTCTTTGCTTATCTCTTCATACTTTGGACGTACTTTAATGTACGAGGTCTATCCGTAAAGAAAGGTTACGATCCCAGTAGGCGAGCAAGTAATATTTTCATCGTAAGTTGACTACGTTGGCTTTCGTTGTCAGCTTTCCGTTTCCTCTCGTGGCTGTTACGTATTCTCACGTGGAGTGTGATGCGAGTAACAGGTGTTTATATTAGATGCGCCAATTAATTATTCTCCATAGCTACATTTTGAACCCTTCCATTTGATATTCATTGAGTTTTCGTAATATCCGTGTTTCTAACCCTGATAGAACAATAAAACGTAAATATCAAAGTAAAGCTAATTTATTCTTAACTGAAATTGCGCAATGTTCCGACGGATCTTTATTGGGTGCTTTCTTTTCTATCGGAATTTTACGTGTGTTTTTAATGCGATTGTACAGTTTAATGTCTGATTCAATAAGTATATTTAATTCAGGATCTAATCGGATTAAAAATAGAAATAATTTATAGTAACTGACTAGAGAGCTCAGTTGTTAGTTACCTTGCCTAAATCATTCCCTTATGATATGAAGTCAGATCAGAGATATCCGTTTTGCATAAACCTCCCTCTGCTTTGCGCTAGAAACTTTCATTTGTTATCCTTAATCAAAGTCTTTTTCAGTCGAATTTCTACTCAGTTACTTAGGTTGATTTTGGTTGATTGCTGGTTTGGGTGTTTTTAGTCATAATTTTCTGTCGGAAATAAAATTTAACGTTCTTCAGAAAAAAATAGCCACAAGAATTTGCAGTCTTACTTAGTTACCGCAGTAGCAAGTAGTCAAAACTTACCACTTGTCTCATCAGAAAATAACCACAAAATCAATTTATTATCAAGTAAGTCCATTGTAAATCATGGTAGAATTCATAAAGGGCCTGGCAAGGCAAGTGTTTTTTGTCGGATGATGCGTGGTCAGCACATAGGCTTTCATCACAGTTATTTGTGGCTTTGCTATACCAGAGTTCGATACGTCTTAATGCAAAGTTCCTCTATGACCTCACGATGCTGATGAGGTGACCTCAGTGTAGAGCGCTCACCTATGGTGCGTGGAGTTTGTGATTCGATCTCAGTTTGCGCAAAGTGAACTTTTTAGTGATCAAACATCGTGTGCCTAGATTTTAACAGAGTATCATTTATTGTGATTATCTTCCTTAGATTTGGTGCATAATCGTGATATGTTAAACTAGAAATTTCATTTCATTTCTCATAATGCTGATTGTCGCCTTGAATTCAGTTCACCTATCAAAAGTCGAATACGGAACCATGCGTAGTGTTGGGGATTGCTTACATACATTATCACTGTAATTTCTTTGCGCCCACCCAAATTGAATCCAGAACCGTGCACAGCATAGGTGAGACACATACGCATTATCACCGGAAATTCTGTGGCCCTACCTGAAGTTGAATTCGGTACTGTGCGCAGCATGTGTATGATAACTGCATTAACCAACTAACTAACCCTATGGCCTATGCAACCTGAAGGTTCAATGCTGCATTCACAAAAGTTTTCCATTGACTTCTGTCCTTAGCCAACTGAATCCAGTTTCTATTTTGTATACGTTTCTGCAAGATCCATTTTAATATTGTTTCCAATTAAAATTTTGAAAGTGTTTCTACCTACTTCCATTCTGACCACATAATCTGCCCATCTGAGCCTCCTAAACTTAATGACACTAACAGTGTTGGGTAAACTGTATAAATTATGCAGTTCCTGGTTTTAAAGTTTCCATCATTCCCCCATTCTCATCCGTCTTGGGTCCGAATATTCGCCTTAGGATTTTATTTTCAAATACTTTCAGTCTGCGTTCTACGCTTAAAATAAGCGACGATGTTTCACAACTGAATAGTGCAACAGGTATAATTATCGTTTTATGTATTCTAAGCTTCGAATTCTTCGACAGAATTCGCGAAGACAAAAGATTTTGAACTGAATAATAACACGAATTCGCTCCTTTCAGTCAACATTTAATTTCTTGGTGAATATGGTTTTGATCTGTTAATTTTGATCTTAGATATTTGAAAGTATCCGCTCTGTCGATAGTATTATTTGATATTGTAGCGTACCCATAACTTGCAGTATTACGGTCACAGTGAGCATCCATATATTTAGTTTTCTCTGCATTTGTCCCTAAACCCATGTCCCTACAAATGTTTAATAAAACATCTGCATTTCTTTCTGTTGTCCTCATATTATTCCGATCAGATTTACATAATCAGCATAAGCCATAATGTGGTGAGTATCATTCAGCTCTAGGCCATGTTTGCTGTCTTTGATTTTTCTTATACCTTAGTCTAGAATAAATTTGAATACTGTTGTAGACAGTGTATCTCCTTATTTCAGGCTGTTCTCGACGTGAAATATCGTGCACAGGTATTTTCCTACTCGAACTTCATTTTAGGATTCATTTAAATGCACCCAAATCTATCTATCTAGCTTCCCCGATTTTCCAAATTCGGTGAGAATATTACACAATGCTTCCCTCTTAACAGAGTCGTAGAACTTTCTGAAATCAATAAATAATCTATATTCCAGAGTATTATCCTTCCATTTCATGTCGAGTAATTGATACGTGGTAAATGTCTGGTCGATAGCTGATCGATTTCATCTAAATCCGCACTGATAATCTCCAATAATTTCATCTGCGTATTGGATCAGTCTTACTAATACAATGTTTGAGAGGATTTTATAGGATGTTGATAAAAGAGAAATACCTCGATAATTATTATCAGTTTTGTCACCTTGTAAATTAAGACTAGTTGCTTCTTTCCACGCTTATGGCAATTCCTCCTTGCTCCAGACGAGGAGAATGAGTTTGCGTATCTCCTTCCACAAGTGTTCCTCTCTAGCTAAAATTAACTGAGCAGGAATTTCGTCTACATCCGGAGATTTGTGTTTCTTTAATTGCTATATGAAATGTATATTTCTTTTCGGATAGACTCTAGAACTTTATATGTAGTTCTGCTGTATGCATTTCATTTTCTGCAAGTACATTTCTTTGGCTGCATGTTGAGCAAACTGTCAAAGAAATCTTTTCATCTAATCAAAATATTATCCATGTCCGTGATAATTGTACCATCCGCTTCCTTAAAATATGTACGCGGGAGGTTGATAGCCATTCTTAAATTCGTTGATGCCTGTATAGATGATCCGAATGTATTTACTATTATCTTCAAGTTCAGCAGTTCTGGTTTTCAAAACATCACGTTTATTCTAAAAAGAAAAAAAAAGAAAGAAAAAGTTGTTCTATCCTTTGGATTTTGTAGCCAACATAGTACCATGTTTTGTCTTTCCTGCTAGGTTGGAGCTTGCTGCTCGAACCATGGTTTGTTCCTACGTATTTCCATTTGTCCTAATTTTTCTTTTCCTGAAATTGTAATGCTGTTCCTAATTTTAACCCAAGTACCCTCAACACTAGTGCATTCTGAACTTCTTAAAATTGATAATATTTTCAATACTTTAATCTGGCATTCTCTTCACGCCTTATCCGCCTCTAATGTATTTAAGTTGAACCACACCATTTTCAGTTTCTGAAGATGTATCTCTCTCTCTCTCTCTCTTTTTTTTTCATCGATAATATCTCTTTTAGACGCTGCTGCTAGGTAGTGGTTACAGGCAGCTCTCTAACATCAATTATACTAGACTGTCTTCTTCTATCTACTAAAAACTGACCAGTTTGATTGTTTTTCCATCTGGTGGAATCCACGTATATTTATGAATGTTACGATGTGGGAATTCTGTACTCTTCACTATAAGGTTTTTAGAGGTAGCAACCATGCACGATCCTAACGCCGTTGTCATTACTTTCCTTATGCAAACTTTCGTTCCCTATACTCGGTTTGAAATAATCCTCTCGTCTTACCTTTGCATTGAAATCCCTTAATATAATTTTCTTATGGTATCGCGAAAGTTGGTCAAATAAATCTTTTTCGTGAAAGCTGTCCTTCATATCGGCATCGTTATCTTCTGCTGGGACGTGTATATTTAGAACATTAAAAATGATAAAAGAGTCTGTGTTTAACGAATTCAACACGTTTAATTACTGATATTCGTTTGAGATCGAAAAATCCTATTTCTAGGTGGTGATATTTCTTTCTTTCCCCATAAAACAAATGCAAAATTTCTGGTCTGCGACGCTCCGTTTTCTTCCCACCTAACTTTCTGAACTCCTACCCTATCCATCCTATATTTCTCTAACTCGCCTGTTACAGATTTTAATGCGTCTGTCCTATAGACTTCGTATACTCAATGTTCCAAATCTTATATCCCTTTTACTTTGCTGAGGTCGTTTCAAGTTATTAGGGCTGGTCTGAGGCTTCTCTGTTTCTGGACGAGTGTTTTTGTTTTCGTTGTTGTTGTTGTTGTTGTTGCAAAAAAAAAAAAAGGTTGTTAGCCTCATGCGTACCTTTCAAGCTGGAGAACCACTTCTTTTCGCCTGTCTGCGATTGCTTATGCAATATATTCGTAGGTAATCTCTGTATCTAGCGGCCTTTTCGATCCACAGCCGGAGGATGCGCCATGCCGTAATAACATGACCCACGTTACTGGGTAATACATATATTAATCACCGGGAATTTAGTGCGCCTGCCTGAAATCGAATCAGAAGTTTCCGCAGTATGAATTTGGCAACACATGACATCTGTAGAATGATGTGTTTTTCCACAGTGAATGTATTATGTGGTTATTGCTGAGAAGGGTTGATAGTATTTGGTTTCCTCAATTCGTTTTACATTACATTTGAACTATATAGGTTGTGGTTTTCCTCATTGTTGAGTTTTTAAAGATTTTTCTTTAAAAAATACTTTCCTCCTACGAGGATTTAAGGTTCAGTTTAAATAATATTCATGGAAGAGCTGGAAATTAATCGTTTCCTGGAGGTAATTATATTTTCATTTGCCTTGACAGTTGTTTGTTTGCTAATGACGTATTAAAATTGATTTTCACATTTCCTTTTAGTTCATAAACTTTTTTCCTGTTTGTTACAATCTCACTAAGAAATAGAGATTGTTTTAATAACTTTTTCTTTCCTTCTGAAGTGCTGAAACCAAAGGGTAAAACGTCTTTTTGCAATGTTTTCTATCCGCAAAACTCCCGTACGCAATGTCTTGTTATCACGAAGCAGTTTATGGTATATAGGAACGGGCATGTAACGATTCTAAAACGCATCGTAAAAGACTGGTCGGGTGGAGAGAGAGAGAGAGAGAGAGAGAGAAAGAAAGAAAGAACGCGAAAGGCAGAATGAAAGAAAGAGCGAGAGATGCGTGAGCCTAGTAACCACACAGGAAGTGTGTGATAAGCGAGCTAATAGCGTGACAAGGCATGTACGGACATGGAGGGCGTGGTCAGCGATTTGTCTTGCTTGAGTTAAGCGTAGTCTAAAACAATGATAAATACCTTACTCTTCACTAGTCCGCTACGAGACAAGTAGATAGAACATTCTTTTAGATAGAACTGCGATTGTCTATCTTTTGCAGCTTGTTAAAAAATTTCGCGGCATTCTCATATGAAACACACAGATATTATGCACAAATAATATATCATATAATATGCTCGTTATTTATGTTGTTCGTGTCTCATTTGGCATATAACTGTTATGTAGTATCGTCTCTTTTCAGCACCGAAGTTATGAGTTTAATAAGGGTTGGGAACATCTACGTATCACTTTCTGGAAGTTTTACTAGTAATGTGCGTCACTTGTAGGAGTAGGTCTATGTGTATTACTGTTAGAGGTATGTATGTCACTTTTAGAACAAGACAAATCAACAGTAGATATAATCTGCTGCTTAGCAACGTGTATTTTTTTCTTTACATGTAGACTACATATATAAATTGTTTGTATATACATCTTCACGAGCATCTTTAAGTGGACAAAACAGATTGTAATCCTACGGGGCGAGGTGCAGGATGCTCTAACGCCTCGAAACGCAGCGTCTGAAGAGTTTGAGCGGTGTGGGTGGCAGTATGTGGACGTGCATTGTCATGCAATACAAAAACTCCTTCCAACAATCGACCTCTGCGTTTATTACGAATTGCAGACTTCAACCTAACAGCATATCACTGTACTTTTTACTATTTATTGTTGTCTCCTTTTCTAAGTAATATTTTAGGACTAACCCTTGTTAGTCCAAAAACACTGTGAGCATCACTTTCCGTGTAGACTCTTGAATTTCTTCTTGACGGGAGATCCGGGGTGCTTCTTTTCCATGTTTTGGCGTTTGTTTTCTGGTTCAAAGTGATGAATTCACATTTCATCTCCTGTGATGATTCGCCTGAGAAACGCTTCCTTTTAGTATAACGGTCCCGTAGGTGCTGACAGATTTCGCTTGTGCTCTTCATCACGGTTTTCCGTAACACATCTCGCACAGATTTTGTGAAAGTTGGGCCTGTTTTGCATGATGTTATGCTGAACCGTGACTAATCTGCCTATGGGTTGGCATTTCATCAACTGCCACTCGTCTGTTATTTAGAATCAAGGCACGGACTCCTTCAATAATGTCATCAGTTGTTACTGTAGCTGGACGTCGTGCTCTTTACTCATCCTTTACTCTCGGTCGACTACTTTTGAACTGTTCAATATACTGGTAAACACTTCGCGGTGCAACACATTGTCCCCGTATTGTACTGAAAATCTCTTATGAATTTATGCTCCCGGTACACCTTCAGACCACATATATACAGAGTGGCGGAGCTATCTTAACTTCGCAACCGCGCAAAGCGGACTGATGTGATAACGCTGCAACCTACCACAGGCGAAACCAACGGTGACACTTAGCGTGTGAGCACACAATGCCGCAGAGCCAACCTGAAAAGAAATAAAGAAATATTGCAGTTACTTATCGACTTAATGTCGTATTTCTTCACATTAAGCCTGTACCCAGAAACAAGGATTACCCTTAGAAATAAACTTGTTCGAGAGACTTGAAAATGCCTTTAAAAAATACATTCATCTCTCGATTTTACGGATATCGGAAGCAACAGACAAAATGTAAAACAGCCGATTCAGTTTGAAAGCCCTAATTTTCAACATTTGCGTTACAAGTGCATACAGTATACGTACGAATGTACTATAGTGTCTAGGTATATTTAAAATATTCCAGGTATTTTATGCTATCGAATTAGATAATGTGCACCATTAAAGTACAGTGCTGTATTATTCCTCTTTCTTTCATAATGTAATTGTAGATATTACCCATTGCAGACTTAGTATCGAAACTTACAGACAATCGGCAACGTTGTACCGCTGTTGCTCCCTTTTTTATTCGTTAAAATCCGGGATGAGTGCACTCTTTTATTCCATGTATAAGCTTGGGTGAAAAGCCTGGTACTCAGTAATATTAGCCCTGCATATATCCTTTCTTTTCATGGAATGATTCTTTTCTCTTTTTTTCGAAAACCAGGTGACTAAAATAATTTTTACCCGTGGACTGTACTGGTGCCCTCTTGCAACAAGAAATGTCTTGTCTTATCAAGTTGATAGGCTGCATCAAGAAAATCTTGACGAAAAATTTGTGGCTCAGCTCAATTTGAGCATGAACAACGAGGAACAGCCTGACGATTTTAACAGCCTTGTCAAACTTAGTTATTTCTTGAATAGATGAGTTAAATGAGTATTTACGGACAGTTGGTTAGGACAAACCAATATGAGCCTCCTGTTATTATATGCGATTTCCTTAATCGCATTTTCTTTAGCAAAATTAAAGTAGTAAAATGTTCTCTGAGTTAATATTAATACGTATTCCAAAAGAATCAAACATATTATTTTCTACTCAAATCATACTGATAGTTTTAAAGTGTTCTTTCTTCTTCCTTTCTAGGTGAGTAATAATTCAAGTATATCTGTTCATATACAAAAGAAGAAAACATAGAAGTTGATTATGGAAAATGGAGACAAATATTTATTAGGGGAAATGGTGGTCATCTTGTAAATTATATTTAACCTATTGTATTGATATACGTAAGTATTTTGCATTTTCTTATTACAGTTAAATTTTGAATTCAGTTAGATAACTTTAGTATAATTTTCTGTATGTAGTTATTCTAAATTGAAGCAATTCGAATAGCACAATTAGGATAATTGAAAAGCTAATTAAGTTGCCGCATTGCCTATTTTACCGTCATTGTCAGAGTGGAGCTGTTGATGTTGATGTGACGTCAATTTACATGATATCTAATGTTAGATAAACATATTAGTGCATGCTAAGTTCTAGACGGTAAGAATACAAATTCCGTTCGATGTGATTTACCTGACCATGATGTATCCACAATCAAATTTGTCCATGGTCACAGGTCTGCAACCAAAAAGCTGTTTGCATTAAGTTTAGCTGATTTTTACGCTTCTAGCTTCACCGAAGTCGAAAATTACCCCTTTTCTTCCTGGGACGTCAAGGTTTTGCACAATTGGAATGTAACGTGGTCAAACAGGTAGCTGGAAATCGCTAAATTGGAAATGCATCACACGAAAATAAAAATGAACATGGAAGATTAAATGCATTTGTGCTCCCCGAAACATGAAAATACATGTATATTGGTCTGAATGTGGATCACTGACACATATCGTAATGTCATGAATGAGAGTACGAGATTACAAAGAAAAGCCAAAAAATAATAAAACTGTTCATAAAACGAATTTAGTAAGATTACATATTAGATTTGTAAAACGTTGGTAAGTAGTTCTGGCTATACAGTTTGTTGCTCAAATACTACGAGTACGTGAGTACGCTTTTTTTTTTTTTGTTGGTCCTGATATTAGAAAAATCATATCCGACAAATACTTCATCAGTTCAATTACTCCAACTTAAAAAGAGGTTTGGGTTGCCTTATCGTGGTCATCAAAACGTTTTTGGGAAACCGAAAGGAGCCACAGTGCAAGAAAATGATGGGGAAAATGTTGCACGGGTTCCGAAAGCTCGGTTGCTCCATGAGCTTAAAAGTCCATTTTCTCAACTCCCACCTTGACTACTTTCCCGACAATGTGGGAGGTGAGAGAAGAGCAGGGAGATCGTTTCCATCAAGATATAAAAGAAATGAAACGACGGTAGCAGGGAATTACGATGTGGTAGCAGAGCAATGTGGTAGCAGAGTGTTACGATGATGGCAGACTACTGCTGGATGTTGTTTAGGGATTTTCCGGCAGCCACATACAAAAGGACAAGTTCCAAACGAAGTTTGACCTAAGACGATTTCACAAGCAATCTGATTGAGGGTGGTATTACTTTTTTTTTTGTCTTGACGTGTGTGCGGGTTTTCTGTACATTAATTTGTGTTACGCTGTTAATAGTGTTTCTGTAAATCGCATGACAAAATGGTTGTCATTCCTAGATTCAGCGCACCCTAACACATACGAATCAGTTAACTAAAACCGAAACAGCTTAGCATTGTTTTATTTTTGCAGACCTGTGTAGGTTCAGTCGTTTCGCGTTTCAAGTTTATGTGAAGAAACTGACCATCAAACAAGATCTGTATATTGCAACTACCACTTTCACGCATTGACGTCGTTGGCTGCCACTGCTGAGGCGGATCGTAGGAAGCAAGGGTGATCACAACAACACCTAAATGAATTCCTACAACGTGAGATGAAGCGAATGATGGTGGTGTGAGGAAGTGGGGCAGTGCAAGCTATGTATAGTAAGTCAAAATAATAAGCCTTTTGCTCATTTTTGTTAGTATCTGAACTTCGTGAACGTTAAATCGAAAAGTAAGAAATTGTGTTTTATCCGATTTCGAGTCTTGATGATGGGGTGGCTAGATGGTTAGATTTGTGTGTTTGTATTGTTGAAATATGAGATTTCTTCTAATTCTAGGTTCTAGTTTGGAGGTGTTTTGTGAGAGGCAAAACAACGAAATCTCATAAATCAAACTTAAAAGAGTTTCGATAGAGTTTAATTTAGCATGTGAATTTGAGTGTCTGTCAGTGAATTATCTTATGTACTGGGAAAGGCCTAGCACAAACATAATTCTCTGATACATACCTGTTAAATCCTGCTGATGATGAATATTCCAATTTCGTGCTTTTGATTGTCGTTCAGCTTCAATTCTGATATAGTCTTGATTGTGGTGGATTATTATTTCAGAAACGAAGTAATGGTGGTTAGTAATCCTTTACTAGTCCTGTAACAACTACGCGGGGCACTGCGTTTTGGCGGTACTATAGCTCTCTCGTGGCTAAGGTTGTCGTGCACGGTTTTGGCGTGGAAGACCCGGGTTCGATTCCCGGCGGAGCTCATGTTCGGATTCCACGTTAATCAGTAGGTCCTCTCTCATATACCCTTGCTACCGAAAGGGACTTTAAACTCAAAATCAACCCAATTGAAATGAATGCTGTTTCACATATAAAAATATCAATCTCTTCTCTATAATTTAAATCGAGGTCTGGTAAACACAGAGTATAGAACTTAAGTTATGTCCATGATGGCAACGGACATGCTGTAGATCTTGCTTCTTTTATTTCCTGAGTACCACTGGACGACATCTTTAAAATTACCTAAGATTTTATATTAGGATCTTTGCTGAAGTTGATAATTTTAAAGCTCATTGATGTGACGTTAAGCCACGTGCAGTGATAAAAGTTTTCCTAGTCCAGGTTCCATAAGTTCCAGAACAAAGTTCAGAATTTAAGAAGTAAGAAATGTCTGTGCTAGCATTTCGTAATGAGTTCTAACTATGTAAGTGAAGCTGTCATCAGCACGTAAAACAAATTCAAAGACATAATTGTATAATAGTGTGTTTACATCATTATCCATTTCTTTACATACAATTATTTCCAAATCAACGTAGTTCTGATATTTCGTAAACTTACACTACTAAAATGAAAATTAGAGCTGCCACAGTATTATTTAGCGTGAGTTTTCATTATTCACACGAGGTGGAGAATAAATATATTTTGTATGATATCGATGATTATTGAATACATGCATTGCTATACGAATTGCTAATAGATGCTAATAGAACAGTATCATTCGCTAAAGTCGAGATGCTAGGTGGCATTGTTCGTTCGCTACTTACTCATAAATAGTGAAAATAATATTGAATTTCGGAGAATTCACTGGAATTTCAATATGTTCGGTTAGTTTCAGTGGAATATTTCAAGAGAAAAATTAATGATATGACATTCAAGCAGCAAACTGCAAATAAACAATCAGCGTTTAGAAATATTTCCGAGAAACACTCTTTGACCAATCTGTTTTCCACAATGGTTTCCTGGAATTAAATTACAACTGCGCTGCCATTTACTGATAAAGAGAGCTCTACAAGTTCCATAAACCACCCGTAAACTTTCGACCTTTTGCGTGCTTGTCTTCGTGTTTAAAAAAAAAGTTATGCCTAGCATTTCCTTCTCCTAATTATTATTATTTACATAGTAGTTCCAACAGTACGCAAATAATATTTATCTAATAAGAGGAAACAATCAATTGAAAAATACATTTCGGGTCTAATATAGAAGCATGTAACTTATTTCTCTAATTACCCCACCACCATTACCTTTCCCAAATCCCTTACGCAGACGCAAGCGTCAGTATATTTGTATAAGAGAATATCTCGTGAGGAGAAAGTCTGTAAAATCAGCATATTTGACGTTGTTATAGTGGGTTCTTTTCCCTTCTTTTGGTTTTTTAGTGCTCGTTTTCATGATGTTACTTCTCCATTTTTCATTCTAATTGTCATTCATGTTGTAGCATCTCGTTAACTTTGGGATATGAAGAGCTGACATAAAACAGCAGTATATTTTGCTTCTTCTTTCCTCCCTTTCTTTTGCCTTGCATTCATTTATATTAGTTTGTTTTGCCTATCCCTCTTGTGCATTTCTTTCTTTGTGGCGGTGATTGTTCTCGCTATAAAAGTGTTTATACAGGGTGTTCCGGAGGAGATTGACAGTTTTTGCACACGTGATCCTCTCGCAATTAAAAAAATCTCGCACTTTGTTGGAAACCCTTAGTTATGGAACTGTGTAAGAGCGAAAGCTGTAACAGTCAAATGCGTGGATAGAAAAGTAATTTGAAACGAAAATAAAACGAGATTTTGCACATGTGTACCTCACTTGATAAAAATTTATCTTGAAAATTACTGAGAAATGCTTAGTAACCGACACTTTGGTTGGACAAACTGAACACGTAAATTTTAAATACATGTTCCTAACATCAAAATAAGAAGACTGGTGATCTTGAACTTCGTTGAGAGCTGTGGCGGCGATAAGGGTCTCGCAGACCTTGCAATGTGTTGACTAGCGTAGTGTGCAGTTGGCCCGAAGATAACAGCACTTACAACAAGTGTTGCCATTTCTCGTATAATGGTGTTAGATCTAGTAAATTTTCGGACACAATAGCAATTAGCATCTTGATATTGGCATAATCGTGAAATTAGCATATTTTTGTATCCATGATGTTTTCTCCTTGAGTTGGAACATGGATAATTAAATGGTCCAAGGCGAACGAGCGTCAAAGCTTCTTAAAAAGAAGTTCAGAAATGAATTCAAGGGTGCCAAACCAATAAAACGATAAAAAAATACACACGTTTTACGTATTTCAATCACAAGTGTCCCTACTCTACTCCGAAAATTTTAAGAGTTTTCTGTCGTTTCCTACATTTCTCTGACGCCTTCAAATTTTAGTTTTTGAAAAGAACCGTATTTATTATTTTTTCATTTACAGGGAACGCAAAATATGTGCTTACAGCCTTATTGGGGTAAAATTTAGTTATTGGTTGAAACATCTCAGGTCTCAATTCACCACTTTGTAAGTTATATTTTTATTAATGTAATTTTTCTAAAAATCTCTCTTGTAATGAGTGAAGTCATCATTTGTTTCCATCTTCCATCCATCCATAACTCTCTCTCTCTCTCTCTCTCTCTCTCTCTCCCTCCCTTCCTCCCTCCCTTTCTGTGTTTATTGTCATTTAAAAGTTGATGTAGAAATTTAATTTTACTGTGTGTAGTTCTCAGAAGAGATTAGTCTGCGTGTTGTTGTGTTTGTGAATCGGATATCGGATTTTCGTTCGTTTTCGAGCATTCGTTCACTTAATTCTTAATTTCATAATTTGTAGATTGACCTTTAATTATAAACGAAACAATAAGAGAGGCAAGGAAATAGAAGACGTTTGGTGGTACTCATAGATGCATAAAAATATGCGTGGAGATTAAAATTGGAACTAGAAATCTTATGATAAAAGAATATACCTCGGAGTGGGGAACGCGATCTTCAATACAAGAGGTGGTTACGTATTGTAAATACAAATTTGAATAAATCAATCAGTGTCGGCTGTAAAAGGATTTTTATAATATACTTACAAGGACTTTTTGGGTAAATAAAATATTTATAATTCTGGGGCGTCATCTGGGGAAGAGAGGGACAGTTTCCTAGCAAGTGAAACTTGGAGTAAGTGACAGATCTGTAAGGCGAATGTTTAAGGCCATTCGTGGATTTGCATACTGTATTCAAGTGGGGTAGCGTCTCACTGCAGAAGATGAGCGCGCATGTCTACTGTATTGTTCCAAAGTGTTAGTTATGGTATATGAAGATGAAGATTTCATCAGCAACATATGGTTCAGTGATGAAAGTCATGTGCACCTTGATGGCTACTTCAACCGACAAACAACTCGTTTTCTCGGGTTTGAACGTCCCTATGTGATCATTAAGAAACCACTACATAGTCGTTTATGGCTTACAAATTGGTGTACAGTGTCCGGACAAAGGAATATTGGGCCCGTATTTCGTGGAGGATGATGAAGGTAATTCGTGAACTGTAAACCAGAAAGATATAGAAACTTGATTATTGATCCATTCTTGAGTGATTTGCGTGGTTTTTGCCGTTACAACAAGACGGAGCTACTGCACACACTGCAGGGAGTCACTTGCCCTTCTGCAATTAGAGTTTGGATATCGCTTGATATCTCGTGGAGCGGATTTCCCATATCCTTCCCACTCTCCCGATCTCACGGCTCCAGATGGCTACATATGGGGTATGCTGAAGGAAACAATTTTCCGAACAGATACCCCCCTACCACTATACTGGATTTTTTTTTTTTTTTGTCGTTGCAGCAACCTTGCTCACTAACATATTTATCAATCTACAGAATCGCTATGAAGAATGTGTGCTACGTAATAGTCAACAGTTTGAACACATGATGTACAGACGCAATTCCTCTTAAATTTATAATGTGTTGACTAACATTCAGTTGATATCCATTTCTTATGTTTCATTATGTTGTAAAATAAATAATGTCAACGAATGATTTCATTACTGTTTGTTTCGACGCGTACCGTGTAAAGGAATAATTAATACTCAAACCATTTATTTCTTTGTTTGCTTACAAATATGGTGCTTACTATACTTAGGTTTCCCTTCAATCAATTCACAAGTTAGGAATCTATCTTCTATGTTATATACTTAAGGTTTTAGCTTCACAAATAGTAAAATAACACGAAAATTTCGTATACTGTTAGTACTCTGCATTTTTTCCCCGAAACTTTCCACCGATTCACTCACGTTTATTTCCAGTATTTTTTTTCTTTCTTTTCTCGCATCTGAGACTACACACTATATTTTGTCTCTCATGTGTATTTCAGTGACAATAATATTAAGAGAAAGTAGAACTTGTGTCGACGTACCTAAATATGTATTACTAATGAAATCTAAGTGCGTTTGTGATTACCGTAATGACAGTAAGTGTTGATGCACGAGCGCTTGGAAATTTTTTTTTCTCTTTCATACAGGAAAATTGTTCACACTGTTGGAGCTCAAAAGTCATTAAATCAAACAAACAGTACACCATCAAACTTTCTGTACTTAGTTTGGAGCGGTGTTCAGACGATGGTGTTAGTATAATAGTCTGACCAAATCTCTCTCTCTCTCTCTCTCGCTCTGGAGATAGTGCCTACTAGTTGTTCGTAGAGTTGTTCTGGTGTTGCCGAAGTGGGGACTCCTGCAATGGTGGTTTCCGACAGGTCGTACATTGCCGCGAAAAGTGTATAATGAAACTTTCCTACGCGTTACTGTTCAACAAAGTTTATAAATGGAGGTGGGAATGGAATTCCAGAACTAAAGAGATGGTCATTAGTGGGTACAGCCTGACCAGGCTTCGTCACCAGAACACAATCACACTTTCTTGGGAGACCGACTAAAACGGTAGTATTTCATGCAGAGCAAACAACAATCAAACAAAATCAAGATCACCATTCAAGTTTTCCATTTTTTACTAATAACCACTGATATTCTTCCTTCTTTTGAGCACAGTTGAGCTTACTAAGAAGGCACCGTCCCCTCATTTCCACCCCTGTTCATATACATCCTCCACCTACTTCTCTTCCTAATGTTTTTCTTTCGTCGGTGAGGATTTATTATTAGGTGTGGACTAATGCATGTGCAAAGTTTAATCTGACCCTGGCATTCCTCGTAGATGTTTTACAGTGCAGTTGCAACCAGCGAAAATGTTGTGAGTCGAAGTCCCCAATGCATCAAGAGTTGTTCTATATTTGTAGTCAACTGGTGGTGAGATCTCTATGGGTAGCCGTATTTTCGTCATAAGGATATATATATATATATATATATATATATATATATATATATATATATAATCGCTGTAAAAATAGGACACGTCTTTTATATATTACCCTCTTCTGTATGGTTTTCTTTCTCCCTGAGGGCATCGGGTGTCGGCTGGAGGCAGTCATTTCGTGCGGTCATCTTTACTTTTGGACGGTTCAAGATGAACCTGCAATCTTAGTTTATGTGGCAGGTAACACTTTTATTGCATCGTAATGCAAGGACTGACCTTTCGGTAGTGGGTTTTTCTGCAACTGAGAAAAAGAGAAAAAAATCCTTTGTTCACACGTACGTTAAAGGTATAAATGTGTGTGTGCTTTGTGTGTTTATTCGTTAGACATAGCCTCGCTGTATCGATTGCTGGAGCTACTCAGAGAGCTTGTACAATTTGTACAAACTGACTCTGAAATTGGAATGTGCCTGCTTGGTGTGAGACTTTCCCGGGAGTTGGAGAGGAGAGGGTACAGTGGGGGTGGTGAAGTTTGGTCCAGGAGTAAGCTGTTTACAGATCTTGTGTTCTCGCAAATAAGTTTCTCTCTCTCTCTCTCTCTCTCTCTCTCTCTCTCTCTCTCATTGTATGTGTGAGAGAGAATCAGAATTCTGGAGATAGTTCCTACTAATGTTGCCAACCTAGATATGCATTCCTTAGAAACCCAATCAATTAATAACGAATATTTCACTATGAACACACCCAGCAGTATTTAAGTCTAGACACCGTTGAGCTCTCCCAGCTAGTCTAGTGTAGCGCGCACACCTGGGTGCACGGAGTCTTGGGTTCGAGTCCCGTGGGAGAGAATTGAACATATTACGGTGGTTCGTATTCTACCTTAAACTGTAGGACATGTCTTATATAGTGTCGGTGCTAAAAAGTGACGCTAAACTTAAAGAAGAATAACAATAATAAACACTTTTGAATGAGGGCACGTGTAAAGAGAATGTTTAGGTATACGTGACTCAGTAGTAGAAAGCTCATATCTGGTAATTAGGCCATGTAAATTTGTGGACAATAATTTCCTAGTTCTTGGGTTATCTGTAAGTTTCTTCGTCTCCTTTAACTTATAGGTTACCGTACACTAAACGAGATTTTAATTTATTTTTTTATTTTTATTTATGTATTTGGCGTTAAAGTCTATATATTATTACATTCGGTATGCACACATCTTCCCTGAAAAAAGTTTGACTTCAACACTGAACACAATACAGTCAGGTTATATGGTCAGGATATTCCTTTGTTTTTCCAGCTTAAAATGAATCTCCTTGAGTGTACTTTAAATGGATAGGCCAATATTAATGCAATTTCTCTCACTCAAGGAGAAAATTATCTATGCAGTCAAAATTATATTTTATTCGTATATACAATATATTCAGATATCATTAACAATATATATTTTATTATAGAGGATCCACTTTTTGGAATATAAGGTATTTAGTTAAGAAGCAAAACCTGAAATCTAATTAGCCTCTGCACAGGCTATAAGAATGTCTTTGTAAATTGCAGATGGTTGTGGCAGTGTTAATGGACATTTACTCACATAAAACTGTAAGTCGAAAGTGGATTAGAGAAAAGTCACTTCTTTTCTTAATGTGAACACATTTACTCAGTAGGTATGGTATTCAGTCAAAGACCTGAAGATCATTTCATTAATGTTCTACGATTGCTCATCTGTCTGAGCTTACTCAAATTTCTTTCAATAAGGCTTACAATTTGCAGATATTCAAAGGTGGGATCCAAACCAAATGTAGTCTACCTGGAATTGAACCCTGATCTCACGCAGCAAAGACGAAAATGCCACATAGAATTCACATTTACACAGAGAATTACATAGAGAATTCCATATTTGGCCACATAGGATTCCTGTGAACGTTGTGTATACAAATTTTGTCTGTTTCCGTAATGATTCGTTCTTTCGTCTTTTCTCGATTGGTGTTGATTCGTATTACTCTTCTTCAACGTAAGTCGAACAAATGCAGCATAATTCTGGATACTTCATACACTATAAAATGTAATATGATAAAGTTTGATATGTTTCTGGATTACTAATTGGGGATACGAACAAAATCTCGCGGCCAAAACATCGCCGCCCAAAACCTCGTTAGCCAAAATCTCGCCTGGCCAAAAACTTGCGGAATGAAACCTTTCCGTAAAATTTACCTAATGAGTTTCTTAATATGCAATTCCATGTTAATAATAATAATAATAATAATAATAATAATAATAATAATAATAATAATGAGAAGAAGAAAAAGATTATACAAAACATCGTGTGTGTGTGTACTTCCTCGGGGTATTCCCGTTTTCTTCCACTTTCTTCATTCCATCATTTCCTTCATGATCATCTACGTCTCATTTAATCTACAGGACATAATCGAGGGACGTAAAAACTCAGATATTATTTCATACTTTCATAAATATTATTCGATTTTGTTATAATTCCCTAAGGTCACCGTCAAAATGAAATAAAAGTCATCCCAGCTCAAACCCCATCTATGTTGAAAATTTGATCGAGATCGGTCGGGTGGTTCAAGAGTTGTCAGAAACGCAGCCACTTTCATTTTTATGTATTTCTATATGTCTCCTCCTTTCCCTCCGCCTTCCCGTCGAAGTAAACTGATAAAATCCATCCCAGGCGGTAACCTGATTTGTGTGGCAAATTCGATCGATGTTGGTCTCGTGGTTCAAGAGTTATTAAGTTTTATTTATTTTTATATACCCCCCTCCTATTCGATGTGCTTTCAAAGTGAAATTACAAAAGACATCCTAGGCCCGAACCTCATCTATGTTGAAAATTTGATTGAGGTAGGTCGGGTGGCTCAAGGGGTATGATGTCACAAACTTTATCATTTTCATTTCTATATATACAAATTTTCAAAGCACGAATTAGAATATTTTCTTGTCATTATTTTAATGCAATGATGTGTTATTACAAAATATATACATATAGCAATATATAGAACATTCTACATCGAAGAAATCGCCCCCGTGAAGAGGTTTTATTCTGACGACATTTCTTTCCAGGTGTGATTACGTCGCGCGTAGTTTAGACCAGGCGAGATTCTGTCCAGAGATCAGGACCGCGAGGTTTTGGCCAGGCAAGATTTTGGGACGCGAGGTTTTAGCAAGGCGGGATTTCGGCCCGGCAAGGTTTTGGACAGTCAAGGTTTTGGCCGGGCGAGATTTTGTCCCGCGAGGCTTTGGCCAGGCTAAGTTTTGGTCTGCGAGGTTTTGTACCCAAACCTACTAATTGAAGTTCAAATGCACGATAGACAAATTAATGAAATAAATTAATTTGCAGCAACATTCGCTGTGTGAACGGTACTCTTTTTCCTTATTCTTAAAGATCGGAAATGTGAATGAGATGATAAGGATAAGGGGAACGAAAGAATAATCTAAGAGGAAGAAAAACTTATTTTAAATAGACATAAATGATTAACCTCTTAGCCTTTGTCCTTTGGCCTGCGATGTGAAGGAGGACAAAGGCTAGATAAGCAATAAAAAGTTAGAGTCTAGACCAGAGATAACCTTAAGTCCGACTCGTGTGCGTCGATTTCAATATATAAGTGAAACTCATTGGATACACGAGTCTTATAAGTAATCTACATCACGGTAGCAATCTACAACCCGAATTCGAATAAGTACAGGCCGGAGTGAGGTAGAGAACGTGAGCAAGTAAGAACCTCATTGAGGATAGAGAAATGAGAGTCTCTACAGCACTCGTTTGTAAACATCATCGAGAGAGTGTCCATTCTTATTAGACCAGCCTTACACTTATGCCCGGTTCGTTTATTGTTTCATGAATATATGCGAATGGAGTGTGTACAAGAAATTTCGTAAGAAATCCCTTATTCTTCAGTACCTTATGCAGAACTCCTATTTATGTGGTCCCCTAGCGAGTGGAGACCTACCATATGCACTGATGGCATCTGAGCGTTTTAAGGCAAGCTCGCCTTATCTCGTCCTTGGAGAACATAGCCCCTAGTTACCGAATCCTACTCTATGACCACAGCCTGGCAAAGTCCAACCCAAACCACGATCCTCAGGCGAACCCGGGAAGGGGGCTCGAATCCTCGCTTGCATTCCTCCATTTCGTGCAACCAGCACAGACGGTACCGGCCAGACATACAACCAAGCACCTTCTGGACCCAAGGGCACTCTAGTCGCCCGTTTGGGAGGTATCCAAAAGGCTTCCCTCCACCGGTAGGGATGACAAGGTCACAATCCTTGCCTACCCCGTTTTACAGAAGAGGTACACTGTACATTACCGGTACCAATGGGCAATATAGTAGACCCTATGTCTGTATTAAGCGGATATTCCCATTTAGAGGTAACGCTCGCTCCCCTACGTAGGTGTCGCCATAATAACCTGCCTATAGTGGTGAGTACCGCACACAGTCCTGACCCAGTCATTGACCCATTTGGGAAGCTGATAGCTTCTGACCTCTTGCGTCCCTTAATAGGGGATCCCATCATTACCTCCATCTATGTTCGTCGCCATACTACATTACCCTATAAAAGAAGGCAATGTTAAACGGAACAACGGTTTTCAGTTCTCCTCAGTGGGGCTCAGAGTTTAGTCCCACACAAGAATCGGAGTCTGTCGGCTTATGGCTCTAAGGCCCTTATTATGAAAGTGAATGCAAACTCAATAAGTTTTACAATGGTAAGTTTTAAGTCTTGCAATATTTCCACAACTCAAACAGCAGGTGCATATACGCGCGGTGACTGACCGTATGTACAAGGTCAAACTGGCCCAAGACATAGTGAAACAAAAGGAATATTTAACACGGAGACGACTATTCCGTTAATACCTTCAGTCATTCTTAGTAGCATTGGTCATTACTGCTCATCTGATACGTAAATTGTTACTGTATGAGTTCGAATTAGAGCATAACGCTGTGGCCTCAACTAAAGGGATTTAGATTTCCGAGCTTACGGTATCTAGGCCATTTAGCCCGTCACGTATGAAAGATGACGTCCCTCGGCGAGCACACTATCCGGGGAAAGGTAGGAAAGAAAGGACGCGTAAAATGAACATCCAACCCTGTTCAGAAGGTACATTGGCACGTGTCAAATCAGCTTGTTTGCAGTGTGATATTTTGCCTTCAGGCGAACTACTGGCGATCGACTTGATAAGAGTCAAGAAAGAAAGAAAGAAGGAAAGAAAAAGATATGCTTATTTCATGGAGATATGCTTACTTCTTGGCATTAAGTGTTTGAAAACCAAAACTGTTCTGAATATCCATTTTCTAATTTCCATAATAAGAATAAAAGGAAATGTTAATTTTCATATATAGGAAGAAAGAAAGAAAAAAATATATTTCACACAGATAACAAAATAAAATATTCTACGTAACTATGCCTTGGCCTTGTATGTTTCAAAATTGTTCAGAATGTTTCTTCTAATTCCAATAGAAAAATGATGGAATAAAAAGAATTTTTAACTCCCATAGAAAAAGAAAAAGTATAATTACACTTATTAAACAAAAAGAACATGATAAAATATTTCAGTCTGCCTTGGCAATTCCAAATGCTTAGAACTATTTTTTTCCTTCTGCTCGTGAACACTTCATATCTTCAAACTAATATTAGTCTTGGACAAAACACTTTTCAATAAACATAAAATTCTTATAATTTTAAACCTAATAGCGTGTCCACGAACCATGATTATCTATCACGGCATTAATTCGAGGGGGCATTGAATCAATTAGTGACGAAGGAAGACAGGAATGGGAACGGAAAGAAGTGGACTGGGACCTGTATGTTAGATGCCAACCCGGCATTTGCCTGGTATGAATGAGAAAACCGAAGAACCTCATTCAGAATGGTTGGACTGAAAAAGCTGTTACACTTTTCGACCAAGTGTCCCCGTACACATAGTGAATGAAACATCTTATTTCTCAACACTTTCAATCAACAGTTTTGTTGGAGCGTTTTATATGAGATCTAATCCTTATGGAATCCTATCCTATTTAATGGAATATGAAAATGTCTGGGTCAATGTCCATCTGAAAATAAAATTTTTCGTTTGGTGTGGGCAGCATAATATTCAACTACAAAGTCTTTCTTATTCCTGTTACCAAAGGGTCTTCTCCCTGTTACCTAACTGTTTTTATTTACTACTTCCTTCGAGACTAAGCACAATTCTTCCTTAACCTCCTAATCTCACTTGCAAAGAATTTTTGATCCAAACTTCTCCATTAACAAAGAGAAATAATGAAACCTGTTGACTTAAACGATTGAAACAATATTTGTGAAAGTTTCACGAGCAGCAATTACGCAAATTATGATTAGGATATTTAAAACACAACCTACACAATAGTAGAGATGCTTCAACTATATGATCTTTTAATTGAAATGTATGATGAGTAAACGAAACGCTATAATACTGAAAACTGGTACACATGCTATTTACTCATATGTATGTTACTGTGTGAAGAAAGTAGTGTTGCTGAGAAAATGACTCAAGTCGATATCGTCCAATAGAAATAATTAAACGTTTTTGAAAACGAAATTGAATCTCCATGATACTTCACGAGGTGAGAGAGACCCCGTTGTGAACAACACTAGCAAAAACCACGAAGTTCACGTCGTTGTTGATGATGGTATGTATGCGTTCCGAATATAAATAACCCTCACAACTATATTGATGTAATCTCAGTTCTCATTCTTGATATCTGAGCATCTGAGATTAAGAAATAAGCGCTTATACCTTGTTCTAAAAGATCATATGTTTAACTCTGTAGTTGTAAGAGGTTCTTAAAACACAGATAGTTAAACAAAAATGCACTCTTTCTGGGTATAACTGTGTAATATTTACTGTTGTCTGGGTTTAACAAACGGTTCTGCGAACTGAAAATATTTTAGCAAGCGGTTCTAGCGAACCGGCTGAATAGCACCACCGGACTGCGGGGAATTCCTTCGTAATAGTTAGAATGGTCATCTTCGGCACGGGAGACCCGGGATCGAGGGAACTCGGTGGGAGCTTATGTGGTTCAGATTCCACATTAAGATATAGGTCCACGTCTTAAATTGCCTCGGCGCTCAACAGAATACTAAACTCCAAATCAATCCACTATCCAACCAATCGACATCGGAATCGGGAGCGCCTTTCCGTCATAATTAGAATATAGTGGCTTAATGATAGAGCGCTAACTTTTGGTTTTAAGGTCATAGGCTCGATTCCAGGGTATACTATGTAAGTTTGTGTTGAACAGCATTGTATCTATTTCTTTGTAAGAGTTCTTTATTGCCTTCCACTTCATCGTTCACTTATCATCTGTTTCCTTTAGCCTCCAGGACATAATCGTGCGATGTTAAAATTCCCATTTCATTTCATAGTATTAGACCAATAATGCAGTCTTGAATTGCCGAAATCACTTTTCGTTATTCACTCCTCAATTACCTGAGAGTAGATCATGAGTATTTAGATATCTAAATTAACTATGATAGGTAATCTGGCGCTTGTAAAGTACTATAAATGAATTATTTGTTTTCCTCCAAAACAAATTAAAGTATTATTTTTCTTCTCTGTCTAAAAGCACTAAGCTTAGTATCGAAAAGAACATTGCTTTACAGCAAATACTGGATTTGTTTGGAAGAGCTGTTTACAGACCTCACGTGAAAGCAGCAAGTCTCTCGGAGAAATTAACTCACGTGAACAAGGTTGGGAATATTTTCCCCTCTTGCCCGGCTGACTTATTTCTTTTGTGACTGTACCACCATAGCGTTTGCCTGGTGTGAATGAGGAAAACCTCATTCAGGATGGCTGGCCTGAAAAAGCTTTTTACATTTTTTCGACCGAGTGTGTCCACTAGGAATCGAACCCAGGACCGCTCGCTCCGAAGGCGAGAGCGTTAGTGACTATGTTACGCGGGACCACGCCCTCAACTCAAAATATTTGTTATGCGAAAGTGAAAGGAGTGGTGAACCACAGAACAACTCATTGATTCGAGAAGTTTCGTACAGGCTGTAAAAATACTGAAAATTACCCAAGATCCGGTCGCTCAGGGTAGCAGATTCTGAGTTCTATGACACGCCATTGAGGGTAATCTATTCACCAGCACCTGGTGATTGTCAAACCAAGTCGGCATGTCCCAGCGCAATGTAGTGCGTCACCCTCACGAACTCAAGGTTCAGAGGAGAGTAGATATGGACCGACAATTGATCTAAATTCCACGTGATACATTTCCTGAAACCAGTTCCTAGATGCGACGAAAATTTGATTTTTTTATTTTTTAGATCCGAATGTACACATACAGTGGTTGAGCAAGGGCCAACTTCCAGAACCGGTCGTCTAGCAGGGCCGTTTCGAGCATAATGTCTCGCTTTATGAGTGGAGGAAGTACGAGAGAATAATTCCTTACGGTCGTACCAGCAATGCCGATCTCTGTTCCAAACAGTAGAAGCGGATGTGGGCTGCACTGCGCCAAGAATATCCTGGATTGGTAAATCGAAAGCGCGCCATACTGCAAGATAAAAAGTACAGGAACTTGATGGCATCAAATTGGTTCAACACCTGACATATAGTGCTGACCTTGCATCTTTGGATTTTACATGTTTCTATCCATGGCATACTTTCTGAAATCACGATGCTTCACCAACGGAGGAGAAGAAGAAGAAGACAGCTGCAGCTGACTTCTTTGCTTCTGAGAGAAGGCGTGGTGTCGGCGTGGGATCTGGGAACTGGCAGGAATGTGGTTGCAGTCAGTCCAGCACGAGGGGATATATTTTGAATGCTAACCAGCTTTTGTTGTATTGTATGTAATATATCAGAATATTGCAGGACTTTTGACTTACCCTTGTAAAAGATTGAACTACCGTCAGTATTTTTGAGGATTGGTGTTGCCCGTGAGACGAGAAAAAAAATCTCATCTCAAAAACGAGACGAGATTAGAAACATGATAATTCTCGTCTCGTTTCCGAGATGAGAAATGTCGAGTTCGGTGGGCAACACTAGTTCAACCAAATTTTATATCTGAAACTCTGTTCTAGTGTTACATGATTCATAGCATAAAAATTATAAATTAATGTAATGATTATCAACGTTCAAAGATACGCAAGTCATTACACAATATACTCTAATAATAAATATACTTCAAATGTTATACAGGGTGGCCCTAAAATAGGTATACACTACCATACTGATCAGCTCATTGCATTTTATGTCATTTCTTATTGTTATCCATCAAGTGGACTTAGCTTCTTTATGATTTGTTTTTAATGTGTTTTTACTTACATCTTAAGCTCGGAAGAGCCGAAGCAAATAAACCCATAAAATATAATGTTACACCTGATCAATGCAGGGTTGTATACCTACTTTTGGGCCATCCTGTATTATATCCTTAGTGGACCTCTCTTGACGTGAAAGGATTCTGTTAACTGAAACTAAGACAAAAATGAAGCTATAAACTTAACAAAACGAGACGAGAAATATTTCTGAAGACTCGAGATACAACTAGAAAGAATTCTTCGAGAATCGAGACGAGACAGGAAAATTAATTTTCCGTCTCTTGGGCAACACTGTGGACGATATCGAGTCCAAGTTCAAGTGAGTGTGTGCCTAAGCTAGCATTAATTTCGTTGATAGTAGTGAGCGCAAGTTTCAGTGAGAATAGTGAGGTTGAACCATAATGAGCCCGAGTAAGGTCCAATTGCAAAACGGATATCTCCAGTCCAGACTAATATGCATATGCTAGGTAAAAATTCAAAATTATATTCATTAAATGTTGCGTGTTTCGCAATATATATTGTGTTATACATACCAAAGAAAGAAGAGTAAAAGTTTCGAAATGCGAATATTGGAAATAATGGAGGAGATGTTAATGAATACAACAGAAAGGTAAGTGGTGAAAATTGGAATATATAACGGAGGGTTAAGAATACTACAAGATAATTTAAAAGGTGAAGAGAGTGGTAATTTGTTTTTGTCCTTTGGAATGTGATAAAAAGTATAGTGAAAGAAAAGAAAGAAACAAACAGTGCTGTGGTTGTTGGATCGGAGTAAAAATGCTACTTTAATATGACAAAGAAAGGATATAGTGATAAACAATTTTGCAAGGAAACTTCTTTGCTTGCGGTAAGTGATCTACCAGTGATAGCAGAAAACATTTGGTGATGATAGGTAATGACTGGTAATGTTTTATATACTGTACATATATATAGCGAGAGAGAGAGAAATCAGATTTGTGAATTAGAACTCACGAATATCAGTATCATACGTTTCTCTTTCGTTAAAGTGATTTTATTTAAAGTGAAATGAAGTAGAATTCTATATTTACGTCCCACGTTTATGCTCTGCATTCTAAAAGAAACAGATGATTAATAAAGTGAATGGTTGTAAACAATTAGTGGAATGGCAGTGTAAGAGAAAAGGGGAGAACCTCGTAAAACCCACGGATACGCTGTTCTCTACATGGCCTAGGATCGAATCACGGACCTCTCGCAATGGATGTGACTACTCTGTCATTGAACCACTGTAACCTCTTTCTTTTCTTTAAGATATCGATTAGTTTAAACTAGTAGTAAAAATTCGTATGGGTTGCAAACACTGCTTTTATGTACAAGGTAGCTAAGCTGTAAGGTCAGCAGTAGGAAGAATAACAGCTAACTCATTTCCTCCCACAGTTGGTTGTACTGTTTTCGTTTACTTGTTTGCCCGTTTTAATGAAAAACATAAGACAACACACACACACAAAAATATGCTATCATGTTCGTACAGTCTTCTTTTCAGTTGTCTCAAACTAATTGAAGAACTGAAGGTTTCGTTTTCTCTTTTTCGTTAATTTCATAAGGAAGAAACTGGGAAATTAGTACCGAGGGATTTTGTGGAAGCAAAGTCGCAGAAGATATACATGATCTTTGGAAACTTGTGCGCAGAAATCTGCTAGGTTCCGAGACGTTACGTCAGGTGAACGTATCTGTGAAGGTGAAATGAGAATCAACGAGTTTGTGAAATTATGCGCTAGCGTAACACGAAAAGTGCTATTCATATTAAAATTTTAATAATCGAATTATAAGAGATGGCCGAAAAGAAATTGAAAAGTTGTAAATTCTAATAGGTATCAGAGATGTCCGAAATTGCGAGACCTACTCTCATACTCAATCCTGCCCGAGCTCAATAATTGAATGCGAGCCAGAGCGTTGAGAAAAATGCAAACCAGAACCTGAGTTCGATCGAGCTTCATTGAGATTTCGAACCCGAGCTTGGGTGAGTACAAACCTGAGATTAATGAGCGCGAGACTTGTTGAGGGTATGGAACCGGAGCCCACGTGAGCCCGAGTGAGTGTCGATTGCAAAATAGTCATCTTTCACGTATGAGCTTACTCAAGAGGCTAATAAACGAAATGATTGATGATGAATGAAATGGTTAAATGAAGAGCGGGACAAAATAAAATAACTCTGAGAAAACTCACGCACATAAACCACTTGGGGCTGTCTGGGATCGAATTAGGGACCCCATGCGCTAGAAATGATCACTATACCATTCAGCCACTGCAGCCCCTATGGTCATCTTTGGTAAGTCTTTAATAGGTAAATATAAAGTAGATCAGGTGAAAGATATATGATCATCTCCTCTCCGGTTCAGGCGTGTATTCCAGTGCGACATGAGATTCATGATGCACATCTCATAAGAACTGCAGTCCTGTGGTCGAATCCAAACCCTTATTTTCTGTGAAATTGGTGTCGCCCAAGATTTATCTTCAGAGGGAGGGAACCGAAGAGATGGTAATCACTCGGAAAGAGGTATTGGGTGTACGATGGACCTTGGAACACACGTCACCCAGAGAAGTATATGTGGTAACATTCCTATGTAGAGTCATATCACCATGAAGCAGAATGGCTTCTTTTTTTTTTTTTTTTTTTGAAAAGTCTAGCTTCTCTCTCCGAATCATCGTCATAGATGCTGGAATGTTTCGCTGTTAGTGTCGTTCCCGTTGGGCATTTTATTTTATTTTATTTTTTTACTATTTTCAAAATAATGCATTGTTTCATTTCCCTAAACTTTATTCCTAAATTTCTTACTTAGGGCGAGTTTGGAGTGCTTCCAGACTATCAATACACACTTGCATTCAGACACGAAATGGTACACCTGTGTATATTTCGTTGAGTTACGATTTAATGCAGAAACTCATATCCCACAGTTGCATAGCGTTTAAGATGGATTATGCAAATACCATGCTTAAATTTTCTAGTTCACCCGTTAAGAATATCGGTACTCATCATGAAGTTACTTTCCCATAGGCAATACGTCAAGCACAGTATCTTTCAATATTATGAGAAATGTTGGTGTTTGAGTACGCAAAGGCACTCGAGTGTCTTAGACGTGAACTATACGGACACTGTTAACGCAGCAGTATCAACGTGAAAAAATGAAGGTTATTTCTTTCAGACTATACGGATGCTAAAAACGCAGTGTATACATGGAATGGCAAAGCCTGGTTTCCATAGCTTAAAATACATCCCTTTTCAATTTTATATTTCTCATTTACAACAACAACTTTCGTAGCACTACACTAAACTTGATACCGGAAGGACGCTATTTATTGATCCCAAGTTTCGAAAAATATTTGTGTTTTCAACAATTGTAGTGCCAATCGCGTGAATTGTGTTTTACATTATATTAAATTTTCCCCTTCCCTGTACTAAATTGTGGGGCTCCCCATAACTCCCTACCCTTGGTTGCGCCACTAAATATTTCTATATTTCCTCTACTTTGTTTACGTACACACTACTAACGCCGCGTTATTTAACACGCCTAGATGCATTGAGTATTCTCAGCGCTCAGTTAGCGCGTTCTCGCTCCGCGTTGAAAATGTTCATATAATTTATCCAATGTTATTAGCATTGCCCTAATATAGGCGTTACCCCAATCGGCCGCGTTAACATCACGTTTTTAGCGTCCGTATAGTCTAGGCCTTAGTCATGTAATCGATTTCTTGAACATTGTCTTCTCGTGGTTTATTTTCGATGCCAACTGGTGTATTCTACATAGCAAATTTCTTTTTTTCATTCTTGTTTCGCTATACTGTTGCGGTTGATGACTGTTTCACCATCCGCAGCAATCAAGTCGTGATGTGTGTCGTCCAGCGGCATATGCTTTGCGTACATATTATGAATAACAAACCGCATCTCGTCATGTAGCAAGCTTTCCAATAACAGATCATCACAACAAATGTCACTAACTGTGACCTCTGGGTGCAGTATGCAATCTAAAACAGAGAAAGAGACAACACTTTTTTTTGTTTTTTTTAAATTTCCTTCCGATTAATCCACGCATTATTATTATTCACTATAATCATAATAATACACAAGTGTGAAATTAATATTGATAAAATGGCGACATGTGTATCGGAATTACTGCGATATCTTTTAAGTCCTTGCTGTAAAGAGGACAGTGAGTAAATCCAGAATAATGTGACGACATGCGATACCGGAATAAATTCTACAAGATTATTAACGTTAAACGAAAAATGTTCAAATGCGACATACACAAATCGAACATATCATTGAGCTGAACAATATATATATATATATATATATATATATATATATATATATATATATATATATATATATATATATATATATATATATATATATATTGCAAAGTTCTGCTTGTGCCGGTATAGGTAGAGCAAATTACAGCTGGATCGTTTCCCACTACCGACTTCTATTACACAATCTTCTATAAACAGTGTATTACAAACATCACTTTAATGTAATTTCTCTAATACTGGATTAAGAGAGGTGACCCAAGGCTCGAGCAGCCTAGGATAGGATCTCCACAGAGCTCCGAGCAAGCTAGGTGGGATCCCCAATGCTCTAAACAAGGAGAGGGGAGTTAAGAGTCACAAAGCTCCGAAGCAAGCTCTGAGGTTAGGAGTCCCAACAAAGCTCCGAGCAAGCTGAGTGGGAAGGAAGGAAGCCTAGAGTTCCGAGCAAACTAGAGGCTTTGGGTTAGGTATTTCTTAGAGCTCCGAAGCAAGCTAAAGGAGAAAAGTGACCAGTCGCAGCCTGATACTTGTCTTCTCGGTTAGGCTATATAAGTGTTCTAGATGAGGCAGTGGTGCTGGTGTTCCTTCGTCGTCACATGACCAGTAATGTCGCTGGTGTCCCTATCATCTGCAGCTATAATAATCCGTAGTAAGACGCATGTGGTTGATGTTTGTCAGTATAAGCATATGTCGGTTGTTTGTAAACAAAACCATGTGGGATATTACAATGTGGTTGAGTGCAAATCCTCATGCGTAGCATTTGAGGAAATTGACAGTTTGTTGAATACTTAAAATTCATACTGTACAATAACCATGCCACCTATTAATATGACATTTATACTGAAGTATACCCTCATCAAGCTTTTTCATTGTAACATTAGCAGGACGACAGTATACACAGGGTGGTTAATGAGATATAGCCTAAAAACATAAGCTTTTAAATTTAAATTTTTGTTTAGCTATAAAAATTGTGAAAATCGTTAGATGAAATTGAGCTGAAAAAAATGACACGCTTGAGTGTAAGTTCTCACACGTAGTTTTCGAGAACAAGTTTTTGTGGCGCTGATAGGTATGTCGTTTCTTGCTAATAATAATAAATAGATTTTATTGCGCTTGAGCAGGTTATTTATTTGTGTACTATATATATAGAAATAGCGTAAATTAGAAAATAAATATTTTGAGAGCTTCGAAATGTGGAGTTGAAGGAAGATGGAGAAGATAAAATGGAAGAGAGAGTAACAAACAAGGATGTTTTAAAACGGATAAAAGAGAAGAGGGTGCTTTTGGCCAGTATCCTTCCTAGGAAAGCCAGTTGGATTGGACACATCATGCGAAGAAATTGTCTTCTTCATACCGCCAAAGAAGGGAACATGGAAGGAAAGCAAGAAATGGGAAGAACACAACTGATCGATTATTTGGAAAGCACAAGAAAATATTAGGAATTAAAAGAAGTGAAGATAGAGAAACGTGGAGGAAACCATTCCAGGCCCAAATCGTAACTCTTTCGCTGGGAAAATCGACTTTAGTCCACAACGTCTATTTTTGTTCATATTTCGCTGCGATAGCCGATTTCAGTGGTCTATTGTATATATAACATGTGGGGTGATAATGCGTAGTATTGTGCTGCCCACCGGTGGTGATTTCTTGAAACTGCAGTTAAGCATGAATGAATGCGAAAGTGTTGCGTCATTCTGTTGTGGTGTGTTTGCGGATTTGAGCGTAGAAAGTACCAGGGGCGGATCCAGGAGGCGATCGGAGTGATCGCCCCCCCCCCCAGAAGAGGAAACTTTCTTATTTTATATATATAAATAAAACCCACCCCAAAGTTTGGAACCCTTAAAAGTAGCAGCATGACAACCCACCGCCCCCCCTCAAGAAGTCGGTCCTGGATCCGTCCCTGGCAAGTACAGCAGGAAACAATGTCGGACAACAGTAAGACGATCAGCGACAGTCATATATTTGCATTTTCGCTAGATTCTGATCCAGATGTATTAGGTGTCAGGAGATGAGGGTGAAGTTGAAACCAACCAGATTTCATTTTAGGCTGCTTAATTGCGCCTTTTCCAGGAAACACGCGAAAATTTAATTCCACAGCAAAAGGATTTAAAAAATTAAAAAATCTCATTAGTCCTAGGTCTTGCCAGCAAGCACAATACTTAATAGTAATAATAATAATAATAATATCTAAAAATACTCTTAACTAGAGGATTGCATGTATTGATGTGTCTCTTCTAACGGTGATACGCATCCTGTTAACAGTGGCACATTCTACTTGTAATATCTCTTCATTTTATAATACTTTCTGCAAATATTAAGCTGCTTAACGGTCAACTTCTAATCGGAAATTACGTTAAAAACTTTGAATCGATCATTTCTGAAAATTTTAAAACGATATTTGGTTCCTCGATCAAGAAAGTGCCTCTGTAGGGTAAAGAATTCGTAAAAAGTTATAATTTAAATTGTTTGTGGCATCCGTGTCACAAGCCTATAGCTTTCGTTGTTTTACATTCTTCTATGGTCTTTGAACATGCCTTCTTTCTAACACCTATTGATCCCTCCTCAGCTTAAGGAAAGGAATGTTAATTAGCCGGAGCATTCGTGGATCGTCCCTGATCCCAACTTCTCTCCAACTTGTTTCCGCTAGGTTATCCATCATGAAGATGATAAACATTGAACCCTTGTTTGCCTTTTCGTGGAAGTCGCTTGTCTTCCGCTTTGAACGAAAAGTGGCTGCTTTTGCCTTCACTCGTTGTCTTCCTTTTTTCCAACCTCGCGCGTTGCGTCGGGTTTAATTTCCTGTTAGACAGAGCCTCCACCTGCCTTTCCTTCACTGACGAGGCATCATCGTCTTCTTTGGCACATAAGGGTTATTGTTTATGTTTAGCCAACAGAAATCGTACGGAAATGAAATGTTTTGCCTTTCCAAAACGGAAGTTAATCACCTTTGCTCTATATTTGTGTGTGTGTGCATGAATTCTCCAACTCTAACGCTCCGTTCAAGCTGACAAGTTCCGATCCTAGGGAACAGTTTTTTTAAAAGCTAATTTTCGTTTATAAAAATTTTTTGATTTTTTTTTTTTTTTGGTCTTGAGTTTAGCATCCCTTTCAGCACCGAGGCTATATGAGAAGTCAATCTACTGCTTAATGTGACTACTAACCACATGAGCTCCTGCCGGGAATCGAACCCGGGTCATGCGCGCCGAAGACGCGTATGCTAACCATATATCTAATAGAAAGAAATTAATTCTTTTACGTATTGATCATGATTCTATCTTCAGTCACATACGACCTTTTCTTTACTTTTGAGTGTTCTACTGAATAAACATCATTATACAAATAACCCAAAAGTGATGTACCCATTCATGTTCGGAAAATAAGTTTATTATTAAAATATTTATTTGGTAGGAAAACTTGTAATAAATGCTGGGAACTACCTGTATGGTTGCTATCTGAAGTGCCTTGAAATTCATAGTGTCTTACGAGAAGTTTGTGGTGAGACAACAGTGGACCGTGGTACAATTTCTCGTTGGACTACTCGTTCCCTTAGTGAGCGTGTGAGCAAGGATGATGCAAGGCTAAGAAGGCCGAAGACATCAACCATTTACAGACGTGTGCATCTTGTGGCAGATGCACTTGAACAAGATAGCAGATTGTCTGCCATAAAACCACTAGCGTGGAGTTGGGATCGAACCAGAAACTCCACACAACCAGAGGTAAAGAGCATGTCACTGAACCACCTCAGTTCCTATCAGGGTTGGCTGGTTTAAACCAAACAACAAAAAAATGTTCGTAAAAGTGTGTTTGTAAAATCTTGATGAACACACATTTGTGGGTTATCACGTTTCACTCCCGTATATTATTCGTATTATATTCAGACCTAAATTCCCCATTCATTACTCCAAAAGATTATACTACAAAAGCAACTTTTTTTTTTATAAGTTTATAAATGTTTATTTTGTGATTTTTTGTAGTTGTTATTATTGTTATGTAATTGCAATCGAAGAAAAATTCTAAATATTGTTGTGTTTCAATGTTTACTATTGGTTAAAAAAAAATCGAAAATGCCGTACTTTTTGTGTGTGGGGGGGGGAAGGGTCATACAGACCCCACGAGAGGCATTTAGTGAAATAAGTATCTTTGGTATCTATTTATGTATAAATGAGTTTGAGCCAAATAATTCTCAAATAATAATTCGTATCTTTACTCACTTTTCTTATTGATATGCAGATTAAGTCGGTGTATTTCTTTAATTTGGACCAATAAAAGTCGTTGTTAACTAACTTGAACTAAATTAGTTCTTCCGTACTCCGTAGTACTTTGAAATTGTTCATATGTAATTCTGTGTAATGGTTTCACTTGTGCAAGTGTTTATCTTTTTGTCCTGAAATGACTCTTGACAGTTATATTAAGAAGCATGTAAAGATCAGTACAACGTATTTTTTTTTTTTATCAGGATTCCTTCATGAGTGAGTCGGCAGACGTATCGCATTTGTGGCCAATTAGTCCTGGTTCCGAGTTCAAATGGAGGACAATTTCTCTCGGATGTAACTCGAGAAGCGGTTTTTATTCCGCTTTAAGCTTATGTGACCCCTTCCAGCATAACCCGGTTGTTGCATAATAACATCAAGGCGAAACAAACTTATTTCTGTCCATATATGATATGAATATATAGAGCAAATTATTTAAACCATAAAAACCTGGTTTAAACCAAAAAACCGGTTTATTTGGTTTTTTAAATAAAAACCATGGTTTTTGCCAACCCTGGTTCCTATATATTAGGATGTGAATTTGAGGAAATTACGAGGGGTGTCAAAAAATAATGTATTTTCGTATAATTTTTAGTAATCAGTAACGATTAGCGCGTTGTCAATGTGTTAGATATTAGTCCTACTAACTTACGTTATTTTTATATAGTAGACCTTGACCAACAGTTGTGTATTGTATATTTGGATTGAAGGAAGCCATTAATTTGAAGCATAAATAAAGAGCTATGATTGAGTTCCTAGCAAAAGAGGGTTGCATCCCTGTACAGAATGCATAGGAGGCTAACAAATGTCTATAAGGTCACTGTAGTGGACATGAACAATGTCAGACGTTGGGTGAAGAAGTTGAAAGAAGGAGATGCCGATATTAGAGAGAAACTACGTGCGGACGTCCATCAACACCAGTGACGGAGAGCGACAAACGCCGAGCAAAAGAATTGATTCGTGCGGATCGGCGCATCACAATCAAGAAGTTAGCAGCCGTACATGACGTGTCTGATGAGTCAATTCGATGGAGCAAGGTTGGGCGATGTGAATGGGGGGAAATCAGATGTGAAGACATTTTGTACACAAACTCCAGAGTTTTACCATAGATTTCATGCTTGGATTCAACATTAGCGTAGATCTATTGAACTAAACCGATATGGGACGGCAGGCATATGTTGAAGGGGTTTCAGGCTTCATTATGATGTATAGTTTATCTGGATTCATGTATTATTAAAGATTTGGGATGACAGAAGGCATTACATTTTGAAACTTTCTCGTATATTGGTGAATTATCCTTTTATATACATACATATATATATATATATATATATAATATTAACTGTGCTAATCGAGGTCAGCTTTTGTGGTAGTCCAAAATCCAGATAAATTGTCCATCAATCTAAAAATAAATAAATAAATAAAAATCCGAATAAATTGATCACATATAATTGAGAATCTCGAACAACTATTGATTGTATAAATATTAGGTTATATCTTACATTTTAAGAAGGTAAAGTTTATAAAAATTCTAATAGCTTATAAAAAACACTATTTTTTCCAATAATTCCAATATGAAATTAACACTATTTTAAAAATATAAATGTCCTGATATATGCTTTAAAGGGGGATAAGAGCCGGGTGGTCCGTAGAACGTTTATAACTAATAAAGATGGTCCTCTGTTGAAAAAAAAAAAGTAAGTTTGAAAAAGTTTGCTTTATAAAACTCATTTACCTGTACTAGTTACAAAACTAATTTCACCAGTGGCTTTCTGTCCAAAATTAAATCCTTAAATCATGTAGCACATGATCCTTAACATTGTGTAAACTTTGAAGTTAATCCGAAAATGGCAGATATTAAGGTAGCTGAAAGTTGAGTGTATCAATAACGTTTAGTTCTCCCCACTTAAATCGGTTAGTTGTATTCTGCATTCGTGCCTGACGCTAACCGTTTTTCAAATAGATGGTCTTTCTTAGATTTTTGGAACCATGTATACTTCCTCATTTTGGCTTTACAGAAATTAAATTGCCCATCTAAAATTTTCAAGAACTCCTTCGTGGCTATATACGTAGTGTACGCATCTTGGACGCGCAAGACCCGGTTCCCGATGGGTGCTCTTGTGTTTCAGAGCACTCGTTAAGCTATAGGTCCACGTTTCATATAGGCTTGGTGCTGAATAGGGCGTTAAACTCTTCGTCAGCCAATGAATTAAAATCTTAAATATATTGTATGGAATCATCTCTCATAGTTCATTTCGTAATCTTTTGAAGGCTTTATACATATATTTGTTTTCGAGGGTGTTAAATATTCATTTACATTAGAAATTCCATATCTAATCATAGTACTATTTCCCTCTATATATCCTCTTTCTGAACGTAAAACTAAACCTTTGTAAAAGATGTGTATGTGTAGATTTAGAGAAAAAATAATTTATGTTATATAGGTCCATAATATCATGTATACTCTATCGGCCTGTGTTGAAATGAGATTAATCGAATTAATTTCCTAACGCTTTTCGTTTGTTAGCGGCGAAATAATGTGTGTGGTAATTATAATTAAAGTTAATTAATCATTATCCATAAATAGGCAAACCGAAAAAGAGAAAATACCGGACGTTTAACAGCATAATAATCAAACTGGTTTTCCTATAAAATTCGCTGCTGCATGGAAACACCATAAACAATTTGATTCATACATATCCTCATGAATGTATATATATATATATATATATATATATATATATATATATATATATATATATATATATATGCATGGGCTTCGTTTCGAAATATCTTAATCCTACTACCATTACATGGTTATTAAACTGTCGTTTACTATGGAAATGTTCCACTCGTGATAGCCACTAATTTTGCAGCGTAATCACATTTAGGAATTTATCTGAAATTGCAATGTAGGATTACAGTCAACTCACGTCTCAAGAATTAAACTTGTAGCCTTGTAGATAAAAGGATTATACAGCATCCAAAATGCAGTATGAATTTCGCTTGTGTTAGTCTACCTGCCATTAATATGCTTTAAACATAGTTGGACATGGTTTAGTAGAAAATGAAATCTTTGCTAGAATATAATTGGCCGGAATGACACATCTAAAACCACACTGCATAGGAGAAAATCTCAACCTGGTGTCTTCTGTCATAGTGGCGCGTGCTTTTGTGGGGGAGAGAACAGTGCTCACGCATCAACGTTCCCTAAATTAACAAGCTACATGTATTAATAAATACTAAAAGTCACTTCCAGTGTGCGAATTAGATAATCTATATTGGGGGGGATAAAATTAGGCCAAAGGACATAGTCTGAAGGTTCAAATTTCGAAATGAGACAATACATGCCTTACCCCCCATATATATATATATATATATATATATATATATATATATATATATGTGTGTGTGTGTGTGTGTGTGTGTGTGACATCTGTAATAAATAAGAGATTTATTAATTTAATAAATCTACCGACAATAACTATGCACATATATATTGTCTGACATACACACACCCCACTAAACCTTTCTGAACGTGTTTTAATGTTGTACTCACTCTTGTCCCCGTAGCTCTCTAAGGTTTATTTAGTTAATAATTTGGCTCGAGCGATAGCCATGATCACAAGCATATGTTAATTTTTCCACTCATATTGAAAGCTTCCTCTTTGCATTAATACATACAAGTTGCGAAAAGAAACCTACTTCAGTCTTGTGAAAACTACTAAAATTATCAGTTAAACCGGACATTTTTTTTTTTTTAAAGAAAATGTAGATATTAGCCTATCAAATAAGAAATGGATTGTTGCTGGTCCCGATTTCTCACATCAAGGTCAAATCGAAGCCCAAATATTTAAAATCTCTCAATTCAAATTTCGAGCTTGTGCTTCTACTTCCCGCTAAAGCTGTGCTCATTACGACTTTTTTTCTCCAAATATCGATTCCGTGATGGGCACGGAAAGTCAACACTTAAAAATTACTTTACTGTTAGGTTGAAGATGAGTTGATTCACTATGGGCTACGTTATTCAAATAAAGTAAAACATTACACTGAAGTTTTTCAGACAACATTAATTGCGTGGACAGCAAACTGTACAGCGAAAAGATGGGAAAATGAAGGGTTAACTTTAAAAAAAAACCGCTCCAGTTGAAATGCTTATACAGACACGGACAATGACACGGAGAACCAGTCGTATTAACAAATGCTGAAACAAATCTTGAATTATTCGCTTATTCACCTAAAAAATCACCTTCATTAACATGTCTGCTCACTAGGAGCGTATCCCCCAGCGTGTACGTTAACATATACTTACGAGAGAATACCTATATCTCAGATTTTGAGTACAGTTTCGAAAGTTCATTTCCGTAAACTGTAAAAGCAGTGATTACTATGCTAATTATCACAAATTAAATGCAACTTTTGAGTTGCATACACACAACCTACAGGGAATGAAGACCATGTGCTAACAAAGAGTACACTGGAAAATGAAATAACATGTTATAACAAAAATTAAAATAAGATGATAATCGATACAAATATAGAGGATGAATATGACATATCCGAACTTCGCCAAGTATGGTAGAAGAAGCTATTTGTTTACTTCTTCTTGGCCAACCGCTAAGAACATTTATAAATCTATATGTGGCTTTGTTATACGCAATTAGTACATTCAAATTCACAAACGATGACGAACTGAAGGGTACGAAGGTACAGTTGCAAGTAACAACCGTAGTCATAATAATATAGTTCTACTAAACAACGTTGAAAATAGTGGGTAATTAGGTGGTAAGTAGAAATGACCAAAACTGAACAGTTTACATCGATCATTTCGAAATACAGCTAGAAGATTAAATTTACAAGAAATAACAAAAATCAGTGAAATTTGGAGTTATACTAAGCATAGTTTGAGGGGGAAAGCGAGCATCCCCGGTGGGGATACTTCAGCTGACTTCTTTGGGGGGGAACAAAATGTGATTGAGGGGGGAAATCCCCCTCTCCCCCCCGGTAATTCGCACCCTGGTCACTTCTATCTCGGAAATATTTTAATTGATGTTTGTTTATATTAACACTAGCGTCAATTACTCGCTTCGCTAATAAGAAAATTAGTAATACGTTTAAATAAGAAAAATTAGTAGTATGTTCCGTTAGCCAGTCACTTTTTACTATTACTTAAGCGCTCTCTGATATCGGTCATTTTCGATCACACACACACACACACACACACACACACACATATATATATATATATATATATATATATATATATGCGCGGGTCCAAGGAGGGCTATAGGGGCTATAGCCTCCCCCCCCTTGATGCTTAAGTATACACTAGATAAAATGGGCTTCAATCTTGCTTTACACTAGATAAAGCGGCACACTATGGTTTAGCCCCTCCCTTGACCATATCCTGGATCCGCTACTGTATGTATATATATTGTAAAGATCCCCACATCACAACATGCGCACATGTTTACAGACGACACGTGCTAACATTTATAAACAAATAAATGATACGTTAAACAGGAAACACGAAGATTAACACGATGGAAACCGAAAGAGGATGAGCCCCCCTGAAGAGAACCTATAAAAGAAAAAACTAAAGACCGTGGTATTAGTTGACCACTTAACAGCTCTGGAGGTTGCACTGGACGAAGGGGCTGTTCCTATCCTAAAATCCCTGGAGGTTACTTTGCAGCGAAAGGGATTCCTCAACACAAACCATACCTCACGAGGCTGCCATGAGGTGGTCACCTAGAACTGTAACCTAAAGTTGCTACAAGACACCGCGGTAGCTGCCGTGAGCGAAGGGATTTCCGTATGAAACGTTATTTCCTTCACTCTTGATCATAAGGGAAATACATCAAACTTTGTAAACACAAAAACTATTTTGTATTTTTATAAAATAAATCGGTGAAGGGCTAAATTCCTAAACCATCATTATCTCTACCTACACAAAATATTGCATGTACAGTCACGAACATTAATAAATGGAGGTTGGAGCCATAAGAAATAATGGCTTCAGCCTCCATTTATTAATGTTCGTGACTGTACAAGTTTGTAGGGCTATGATAGAATCGGTGCGTTTATTTGAGGAATAGTTTGCAATATGTAGACTTGAGACTCTGGCTATAGAATAAGGCTGCGTTTCTCTATTTTCAATGGGGAGCCACTTTTATTATTAAGAATGTTCTACGGAGAACATCCCTTCAGAAGCAAATACGTCATTTTAAAAAATGTTTTGAGCATATTTCAGTACTCATATTTTGTTGCTTTCTCCTTACTTTGTATAATTGATTTATGAATTCAGTCATTTCCAACTGAGTGTTCCATGAAGCCACAGTTTGCTGCTCGGATTCTCAGGAAACTTGTCACATAGAGCAAGGAAAAGGAAACTTAGCGTTGATAGAAGACAGTGGTGATAAGCAAACAAGGCTTGGTCGATAGTTTTGCACTCGTGGATTCATGCATGACCTTTGGAATCCTTCCAAACACTTGTTTCATTCCATTCCACCCACTTCGTTCCCACTCCTTTTTTGGTCATATTTTCTTTCTCCTCGCCCTGATCATAAAAGCCTGTTTCCTATGTCATACGCTGGCGAGTTAGAAATGATTTGTCTAAATAGAGTTTTCATTGGAATCACAGCGATTATCTTGTTAATTATGCTTTCTCATTAAATTTGTTTGCATATAAACTGTTGTCAAATTTTTATGGTGCAGACTTAATTATTCCTTATAAGAGTTGCGAACAAGATGTAAAATCCAGAACAGCTGAGGCGAAAAAGTCATTCAAAGAAAAACAAAAGTTTCTAGTCGAAAACATCGACAATAAAGTGAAGAAAGAAAACAAGCATTAATGAAAGCATATATATAGAATGTCCCGTTATATAATGTATGGCATAGACTCGAGGGGCCGAGGAAAAGTGAGAAACGGAAATCTTTGGAACTTAGGGCTATGGACGAAAATTATATGAGTGGGTAAGGTACCAAATGAGAAACTGATGGAAATGATAGGGGGAAAAAGGAGTATACTGAAGACTGTTTCGAAAAAATAAAGGATATAGGATTATTGGGGAAAATACCAGACATGAAGAAACCACATTCTCAAAAGGAATGGCAGAGAGAAAGTTACGAAGGCCCAATTAAACTATATAGACCAAATAATTCAAGATGCAGAAAAGAAAAGGTACAATAATGTTCAAAATATCGCTGTATGTATTTTAAATAGCTCTATGTTAAAAATAATGATACCCATTAACGGACAGTTATCAATAACGGATACCTCCATAATACATACTTTTTTTTTCTACAAAATACATGTATTATTACGGGATAGATTCCTGTATTTCACGGACACTCAGATATGAACACCGACAGTCTTCTTTCCCTTGAACCAAAATCTCGCGAAATGAACTAGCCAACAGAAAATCTCTCGAAAATTGTTCATTCAGTGCAGAATATAGTAACATTGTGAGTAAGAAATACACGCATGGTTGAGGATGAAATGCCAGTGAAGACGAAAGAGGGTTTAGAATGTTGACGGATAAATTCGAACACTTTTCAGTGCTATATATGATATACCCATAAAGATTGTTAAACATTTATAGGAAAACTTGAAATGGAGGAGTTATATTTCAGCCCGTAATTCTGTTGATATTTGTTTTGAACGCAGCTCGAATGTTGTAAGAAAATTTGTCTCGCCGCGTCAACCTCATCTATTGTGTTCCGTTTATTAACCTGAAATGATAGGATACATGGGATAAACGTCGTAGAGACGGTTTTATATGCACTTTTGGCACCCAACATTTTTGTTAAACTACGAATTACACACCAAAAATACGCACAGTTTTCAATTTTCTAGTTATATATATATTTCTGTTAGTTTTCAACACAATTCCCATCTATCTTTCTCACAACATACAGACAAAATTATATTAGAGATCTCTATGGTTAAATCTGTCATTTCAAGTCAATATCAAAAAAGGCTTTCTGTCATAAGGAGTATATACAAAAGGAACATAGAAGTTTCAAATTAAACACAGGTAAGCTGTAACACCTATTAGCTTTGAATTACAGCAAAATGGCGCATACTTTGGTGAGCACCTTGTATCACTTTGTGTAAATAAAAACAAACCTTTAAGAATGAGTTTCTAGGGTAAAATTAATGACAATAATAATGACTTACCGAACTTGGGTCCAGAAGTGCTTGTAATAAACATTAAATCAACATTATCGTAAGTATTCTGTCATTATTGCAGGGTACTAGCCGCAAACTGAGGTTCCATGGATCATCATCCTTAGCTAATCTCTTCATCTTGACATGTCAACTTTCTGTTTTAATGTTGTCCATCAACTGTAGTCGCTTTCGCCTTCTCTTTTTCTTTTCTGCTACCGTCGTACTTTTTATTATGTTCCTCCTGATGCAATTCCTTCTCAGCCAATATCCCAAACACTTCTCTGTCTTCTTTTTATTTCATCTGAAGGTGTCGTTTTCCCCTGTAACATATTCTCATTCATTTTTCGTTCGACTCAGCTAATTTTCTCCATTCTTCGTCACGCTCACATTTTGAAATATTTTATGAGCCTTATTCATTATTCTTCCAAAATGATTGTTTTGCCGCTCCTGTCAGTTTCATTTCACTTTTGCACTTCTTGTTCGACAGTGAGGGGGCGCGGTGGCTCAGTGGTAGAGCGTTCACCTCTGGTGCTTGGGGTCCCGGGTTCGATCCCAGCCCCCGCCAAGTGAACTTTGTGGTGGACAAACACCGTGCTCGTGGGTTTTCTCGGGGTTCTCCCGTTTCCTCCCACTTTCTTCATTCCACCATTTCACTCATCTCTCATTATCACCGTCTCCTTTAGCCTAACCGGCATAATCGTGGGACGTAAAACTTAAAGATTTCATTTCATTTCATTTTTTGTTCGACAGTGGAGATGGTTAAAGAGGTGAAAGGAAGGTAGGCAGGACATTATTTATAATAAATAAATAAATGAGTGTTCTGAGTGTGTTAAAAGGTATTATAGAAGATACAGGGGAGAGGGAAACATTCGGTTGTTGGACAATTAAGAGGCTAGGTCTGAACGTCAAAACTTAAAGAATTGGGGAGAGCCAAAGTGCATGGAATCTTTCAGAATACATATGATTTATTATATTATTGTCATGATCGTTTTATCGGATTTCGTTACTTATAAAAATATTAAATGATTATATGATGTATTATTTGCTGTGCTTGTCGTATTAATACACAAATTAAGTTTTATGTTGTCTGTGTTGGTTTTGTACAGCGGTGGACACTTCTAAATGGTACAGCCATATGGAGATTTACGGCTAAGGTGTACCATTTAGAAGTGTCCACCGCTGTACATATGAACGAAAATTCATTAAGAAGCTTAACTGATATTGTATTTGCCTCGAATACCTTAATTTTGTTTCTGAATATTAAAAGAACTAAAACAATAAGGGATATGCAATGAATTAATATAATTGTTGAGCGAAGGACTGAGCCATTTGTGTTTGTGCTCCTTTGCGACTAAGTGTTTAGTAGCATTTTCACCTTCGGTGCATAGTCTCAATTTATGAGTGCCAGGTCTTGTTTTCGGATCATCTCACCTTTTTTTAGTTTAACGTCCCACGTTTATGCTCCGAGGCTAAGGGAGACGATGATAATCATAATGAAGGAGATAGTGGACTCAAGAAAGTGGGAGGAAACGGAAAAGCTCCGAAGAAGCCCGCACACACAGTGTTTGTTCACCGCAAAGCGAGCTTGGCGCAGTAATGACTCCACACACAAAAAATGTACGCTCTGTGACCTGAGGATCTCACGTTCGACTTGGATGCTGAAAAGGATTGTAAACTACTGCCACTTTTATTTGTAAACTGAACTTAATGTTTTGTAGAACAAAAGGTACAGAATGCGGTAAGTCAATTTGGTAATAACAAATTTAGTTCTTTTCAGAGTCGGGCCGCGGTGGCTCAGTGGTAGAGCGTTCACCTCTGGTGCTTGGGGTCCGGGTTCGATCCCAGCCCCCGCCAAGTGAACTTTGTGGGGGATGAACACCGTGTGCGTGGGTTTTCTCGGGGTTCTCCCGTTTCCTCCCACTTTCTTCATTCATTTCTCATCTTCACCGTCTCCTTTAGCCTAACCGGCATAACCGTGGGACGTAAAACTCAAAGATTTCATTTTTTCTTTTGAGAGCCATGTTTGTTGCAGTACTGATAATCGGTTGCGCAAACAATCAAAAGCTTGAAAGATGACTGCAGTATGCAACGAATTAATTACATATTTTATTTTGGAAGCACGGTGGTTCAGTGGTAGAGCGCTTACATCTAGTGCGTGGGGTCCCTGATTCGATCCCCGGCCAAGTAAGTTCTTGGTGGGCAATATCGTGCCCGTGGATTTTCTCGGGGCTCTCCCGCTTTCTCTTTCCACTTATTCTTCCATCATCAATCACTTGCTTTAATCATCGTCTCCTTGAGCTTAAAGCGTATAACCGTGAGACTTTAAACTCAAAGGTTTCATTTTGTTTTTACATGCTTATTTTAACATCTCACACGTTATTGGTATAAGTTAAAGATGATGGATGATAAATGCACGTAATTGCTGTGGGATGAGGAAATGAGATGGGAGAATCCGAAAAAACATACCAAAACATTTTTGTATGCCACAAACTTTTTGGTCTGGATTGAACCAAAGTTCTCTTGCACCACAAATGAGTGCCCTTACCACTGGCCCATCCCGCTTAAAAATAAAAAAGCGTATTGTATGACTTCATATAATTTTTTAAATTTACAGAAAGATGCAAGATTTTATAGCGAGTTGTTATACTTGATAATATAGCTCTTCATTTTTATTTAAAAATGGAAGTCGGTCGTTCTTTTCTTTGAATTGTTTACTTTGTCTTCAGAACTGAACCACGAGTTTTTTATGTTTAAGTAACGTTTATATTGTGCAGTCGAAATTTCGTTTTTCTTTTTTATTAAACGAAAATCTATCATATGTTCATAAATCCAACTCAATATGCAACGCCAGAACTTGTAATTGTATAATTAGATAAACTATAATATTTGTTTTTGCCATGCATTTGATATTCTATTCCATTGCTCATAAGCACACGTTAATGATTGAATTGCGATGCTTTGTTATTTGCTTCTCTTGTTGGCATGGGTAATGAATAGTAATTAGGTTGAAATGGCAAATGATTATAATTGGTAATCTGTAACTAAAGGTAAAGTGTGCATGTATTTTGTGTTGCGGTTGCCCTCAGTCAGACTGTTCTAAATACCATGACATCGGACATGAAATTCTGATTATCTTTTTGTCGTCATTGGTATGTGTTTGGGAGGGATTGATCAGCTTGTCATGATTTTAATAACAAAGACAGATTTATTTTGAAACGCTGTGAGGGGCCTTAGATTAGGAAGGTGGATAAATATGATATGTATGTCTCTCTGTCTCTCTCTGTGTATATATATGAATGTTTTCTTGTGCGCGCGCTTTTGCCGATCGATCGGATGACGCTGTGTAAACTGCGGCCGGCGCTCCCTTCACTCACTCACCTCAGAGTGTTGGGAGAGTCAAGTTTCAGCGAGTGTTCTTGTGTTCTGTGTGTTCTGTGGTTGGTGTCTGTTCGGTGCGAGAGCCTTGGAACCTCCAGGAGGAACTCTGAGGGCCGCCGTGACTGCCGCCTGCGTGAGCGTGTGTGAGTGCGTGTGGGATGTGGTGACATCGGCGACCAAAATGCGGAAAGTCTGGCTCAACTCTCCCAAACGGCTGCACAGTGCCAGTGCTAGTCAGCTCAATTGTCAGATGAACAAGAGGGAATCAAGAAATGGCACAGCATCGGCGGGCTCTGGCCGCAGCGCAAGTCTTACCTGTGTACCTGCGGCCACCTCGCATGGAGCGGCCAGCTATCTCTACAGTTGTCACCCGACCTACAGGTAAATATAATAAATAAAACCTATTCAGACTAATAATTATGCCTTAAGTGTAAAGAAAATACAAGAAATAATTCACAAGTGATACCTAAACAAACCTATTTTTTTTTAATTGGTGGCATCTTTGTTGTACAGTCGTGTCCAAAATAGGAACCACTAATTTTACTTAACTGATAAGGACAAGGAAGGTATATGGATGAAATTGCATCTTTCTGAAAATGAAAGATAATTTTCCTTTTAAGTCAATGAATGACAGGTAAGATTATTTTCTTAGGTAATATTACATGAAACAAAAAGATGTAGGTCTCTCAAGTGTAGCTCTTTTGTTAAGCATGTATACATCAAATGTACAACGTACGGATAGAGTGATGAGCTTTAAAAAGGCAGGTGGATATTATTAATTATTTAAATAGTTTTGTGTTGTTTTGGGTCGGAATTTTAGTATGGACAGTTCAGCAAAAACTGTTGTGACTCAGTGGTTGAGTTTAATATCTATGAAGCAGGCTATTGTAGGCTGTAGTATTTGCAGTTGATAGTGAACTGATTTCCTCTCATTTACTTTGTTTTTTGTATGCGAACTATTTAATCATTCTGTAGTATTTGCCGTAATTGGTAAGAAAAAGTAAATAGTATTAATGCCGTGGTATCTTATCGCTCATCTTCTCTTTGAAAGATCATGTAACTGCGTTTTGAGTCTACCATCTAATGACTCAAACGTTATTGGATGTTGTTTTTGCTGCATCAAGTGGATGTTGAGTAGTTTCTGTACGGATCTATCTCTTTCTGTATCAATAAAAATGAAAGTGGTTATGACTTAATAACTCTTGAACCACCTGACCAATCTTGATGAAATTTTCAGCACAGATGAGGTTCAGATCCTGGATGTCTTTTATAATTTCACTTTGACGGTGCAACTTAGGAGAGGGATATATATATAGTGGCGGATCCAGGATATGATCAAGGGAGGGGCTAAACTATAGTTTGCTGCTTTATACAGTGTAAAGCAGGATTGAAGCGCATTTTATCCAGTATACCTTTGCGTCAAGAGGGGGCTATAGACCCCTATAACCCCCTTGGATAAGCGCCTATATATGATTGAAAATAACCAATAGTAGTGTCGAATCCATAGATTTCTGGATTGCTGAGATGAACAGTGACGTTTCCGATGCCCTGAAATTCAAATTCAGCCCACAATAGTTATATTTATTTTTTAAGACAAAAACGTAATATATTAGAAAGCGCTTCAGTAATAGTAAAAAGCAGGGTTGGCAGGTTTAAACCATGGTTTAAACCAGAAAACGAAAAATATTCGTAAAGTGTAAGTGTTTGTAAAATCTTGAACACACATTTGTGGGTTATCACGTTTCACTCCCGTATATTATTCGTATTATATTCAGACCTAAATTCCCCTTTCATTACTCAAAAAGATTATACTACAAAAGCAATTTTTTTTTTTTATAAGTTTACTAGCTGAACCTGCGCTCTCTACACAGCGCATCATTCGCGTATGTGCATAAATCTCCTTCTCATTCCTCACAACATATGTACATGTCCCTTTACAGACACAAGTGAAAGACATCTTGATTTTAAAAAATCGGCAAGGGGTATCATAAAGGGGAGATTTTTTCGATTATTTTTTCTCAATATCTCGCACCGTTTGCAAGATTGAACCTACTTCCGGTTGGAGTTTCTAATTCATGTATGACCAGTGTTTTCTTTCCTCTTGCATGCAGTATGTAATAAGCAAATACATTACATATACAATTAATTATAATGTCAGTTATATATGGTGTTCATTGGGCAAAACACTCAGAAAATAAAGATTTATCTTAGACTCGAGAAATTGTTATCCTTCCTTTTTCACTATTATTTGGCCATGGAACAAACGCCCGAGACATATACAACCCCAATATACAACATTGTGGTGTTGGAATGTATAATGCATAGGGTCTGATGTTTTAGTTTTTTTAAATTTCAACGCTTCCAGTGTACCCTAAAAATGTAATAAAAAAATAATGCCCATGTTTTTTTAAAATATTCAATTAAAACTGGACAATCTACTCAAAATTTCCAATCGATCAGTGAAAACGTCATCTTTTTAGAGCCTGTAGTTTCCGAGATCTCATTGTCGAAAAGATTGACCACAAACATAGAAACATAGTTTAAAAGAACTCGGAAGATGGAAGCACAATTCACATGCATTGATTTTAGAGAAGGCTTATGAAAATACAAAGGCTTCGAACAATAATTTTATATCATAAACTTTATGAAAAAGATATAGTTAACTAATTTAGACTATTTAAAGTACAAATATTCAAAATGTCTGTCTCTGTTAAACGTGAAATCACACATAACCGTAAATGAAAGGTTTGAAAGCCAAAGTTATAGGTTGGAGCTCAGGCGCTTTTAATTGCTATTGTAGCATTTTAATAGATAGATAAATGTTTGTTTTGTGATTTTTTTGTAGTTGTTATTATTGTTATGTAACTGCAATCAAAGAAAAATTCTAAATATTGTTTCGTTTTAATAATGTTTACTATTGATAAAATACATCGAAATGCCGTACTTTTTGTGTGTGGAGGGGGGTCATACAAACCCCACGAGAAGCATTTAGTGAAATGAGAATTATCTTTCGTATATATTTATGTATAAATGAGTCTGAGCCAAAGTGGACTCAAATGACTCTTGAAAATTATATTAAGAAGCATGTAAAGATCAGTACAACGTATTTTTATCAGGAGTACTTCGTGAGTGAGTCGGCAGACGTATCGCATTTGTGGATAATTAGTCCTGGTTCCGAGTTCAAATGGAGGACAATTTCTCTCGGATGTATCTCGAGAAGCGGTTTTTATTTCGCTTTAACCTTATGTGACCCCTTCCAGCATAACTCGGTTGTTGCATAATAACAAACAAACAAACTTATTTCTGTCCATATATGATATGAATACGTAGAGCAAATTATTTAAACAAAAAAAAACTGATTTAAAGCCAAAAAACAGTTTTTTTGGTTGTTTTTTTTTCAATAAAAACCATGGTTTTTGCCAACCCTGGTAAAAAGTGACTGACATGGAATATCCGTAAAGTGTTGCACGCCGATTTCAACGAAATATTGCAGGTAGTTACTAGACACAAAATAAAATGACCCATATTTTTTTGTTTCTGCGGGAAAACGGTTTGAAGGGGCCTAAGCCCCTCCCGAAGTATTTTCAAAAAAGCTGGAAATCTCCAAAAGAACATGAGCAATTTGCAGAAAAAGGTGTATACACACACTAGATAGAAAATTAAGGAATACGGATTTTTTCTTTTGTGTGAGAAAATGGTTGCAGGTATAACAACTGCCCTCACTTAAATATCTCCAAAAACAATGGCAAAGGTCAAAATCGACAAAATAGTACAAGGGATTCTGAGAAAATTAATCATGCAGATACTAGACTTAAAAGTAAGAAATATATATTTTTTCGTTTCTGCGGAAAAACGGTTTGAAGGGGCGTAAGCCCTTCCGAAATATTTTCAGAAAGGCTTGAAATCTCCAAAAGAACACGAACCATTTTACAGGAAAAGGCATATACACATACTAGGTAGAAAATTACGGAGTACGGGTTTTTCCTTTTGTGTGAGTAAATGGTTTCAAGGGGAGCAACGGCCCCTATTCAAATATCTCCAAAAATAATGACAAAGGCCAAAATCGAAAAAGGGCACAAGCGATTCCAAGGAAACTATGCATGCAGATACTAGACTTAAAAGTAAGAAATACGTATTTTTCATTTCTACGGAAAAACGGTTTGATAGGGCCTAAGCCCCTCCCGGAATATTTTCAAAAAAAGCTCGAAATCTGCAAAAGAAAAGGAATAATTTGCAGAAAAAGGCCTATGTACATACTAGATATGCAAGTAAAATATACGTATTTGCTATTTCCTGCGGAAAAACTGTTGCAAGGAGAATCATATCCCTACCAAATTCATCCAAATAGTTTAGAAAGGTCACAATCCACAAATGATCATAAACAATTCGGATAAAAGTATAAATGCATATGCTAGACGTGCAATGAAGAAATACATATTGCAAGTACTATCCGCCACTTTATAACACAGACCAACATTTTTTTAAAAGCACAATATCTTACGCAACAAATGTGTCACAATAATGATATTCCACACAAAAAAAAAAAAAAAAGCTGTAAACAAAGGGATCTCTTACACCAAATGTGGATCTCTTTTTTGGGTAAGTTTCCAGAATAACAGTATCCATCTTCTAGATTGATGACATTAAAGCAGATAACGGAAAGCAAAGAAAGTAACAAGTGAAGGAAGCACCCTATTCATTAGTTATTGTAGAGTATAAAACAGTTTGTTTGGAATATTTATCTCGGAATCTTTCTGTTAAAATATTAGAGAATTCTACATGTTGTTCTCAACATTGTAATTAATACTCTTGAGGATAACATGGCGGCTCAGATTAGAGTGCTTTTCTATGGTGCGAGCTACTATCTTGTTAGCTTAGTATATGATGGACAGCATCATCTCAGTGTGTTTCATCGGGGATTTTTCCGTTTCTCTCTGCTGTAGTTGGTCCACCAATTCGTTCACAGTCACTCCCTTGCATTTATTATCCACCTCAATTCGCCTTAAGACATAACTGCGGAATGTTAAAAGATTTGAAGCCGTTGATCAACCCTAGAAATCGTTGAGGGCATTCAGGCCAGGAATGATATGCAAAATATGCGGTGGTATCAAACTAATTACATGAAGCTGAATTTCTCAGAATCAGTATTTCAGATCACTCCTTACATGATACTAAAAGTCCTGATCGATCCCATGCTGGCTTTACTTTCAAATTGGCCACGCCAAAAATATCCTACATTCGTAAACAGAAAGCGCGCTCCATTGCAATAGGATAACATAAAACTATACTTGGCTTGAAAAACATAACAAAACAATGTGGGAACTTGATGGTATCGAACTGGTGCCACACCCAGCGTATAGTTCCGACTTTTCCTTTTTGAGTTTTGAGTTACTTTTTGAGTTACTATTTCATCCATGCGAACTTACTGAAATCACAATGCTTCACCAACCAACAATAGGTGGAAAGAGCAGTGACTGATTTCTTTGCCTTTAAGGACAAGATGTGGTATCGACGTAGAATCGAGGAACTGGCAGGAAGGTGGCTACAAGCAATCGCCTGCTCTCATTGTATTGTAATAAATACATGTATGATGCATACCAGAATATAGCGCAACTTGATTTTATGACTCTACCTTATAATTAGTTCAATACGAAAGCCTATCTTTCCTAGGATAATTAAACGTATCCATATCTTTTGCGACGCGCCCGTTAGAATTCTAGTTACTGAAGAAAATCCCTGGGTTAAAACAACTGTAACGTTATTAACAGGAAATGCAAATTATTTTCCTGAAAGTTGCTTTGATTGTAGGCATTAGAACGCTTGCTTATAATAGCAGTTGCTCATTATGATTTACAGTGCCGCAACTCGTTGCCGCATCGTTTCTGTTTATTTTAAAACATTCATTTTGGTTTAATTTTATCTGTGTGTGGTGTTTGTCTTTCAGATGTATTTTATGGCCATATGTTTTTGGCATTTTTCCATCAACGAAAGCTTGTTTTTCAAACGGACATTGAATTTCCATTTTCCTTCTTTCTTGCATTCAGTACAGACGTCAGATGTTCTGTCTTCGATAAACTTTCCGCTTAACATATAGATATAATGCCGTCGATATAGACTAACAATTCTTATCTTCTGTAAAGTATTTACAGTTGAATTGACGTAGATTCCTTATCAATAACTAAACGGGAAATAATTAATTCTCAATCGTTACTGTGTAGGTAGGACAATGATCAGTCTCAGAGCTTTTATTTTTGATGATTTGAGCCCATCACAGTTATTTCTGACTTCCTTGACGGAGTGTTGTACCTCTTATTACATACAGGTAGTTCACTAATTTATTTACACTGCTGCATCAATATTCTGCGACTTGAACTCAGAACCACGTGTGTCAAAGATACTCGTGATAACTACTGGATTAGTCGAGAGTATCTTCACCAGGAATGCCAAACAATGTATATTCTAATAAACGTGAGGGAAAGTAGTTTAGATTTGGCTAGAAGTAAACTTTACATTTTTGTTGATTAGTGGTAAGGTGTTTTATTGGTTGGTTTGAAATTTAGCATCTCTTTTTAGCATCGACTCTATATGAGACTTGGACATACAATTTAACGTGGAATTTGAACCACACGAGCTTCCACCAGGAATCGAAAAGGCGAGTACGCTGTTGTATAACAGGTCTAGCGTATAATGAAAAAAAAAAAAAAATCCTTGAACTCGGTCCGCTCGTTGAATTGAGGGATCATGTTTGTATAAAGCATTTAGAATAATGATGTAAACTTTACGTTTTGTCCTTCATTTAATTTTTCTTCCAGAAAAAAATAACAAGTAAATGTCTTGTCCTATGCGATCTACAGAACTTGTCTGCTCTCGACCAAACTTAGTATGAGGGTAGAACTTGACTTCCTTAGTACAAATGAAATGAAATCTGTAAATTTTACGTCCCACGTTTATGCCGGTTAGGCTAAAGGAAACGGTGATGATGAGAGATGAGTGAAATGGTGGAATTAAGAAAGTGGGAGGAAACGGGAGAATCCCGAGAAAACCCACGAGCACCACAAAGTCCACATGGCGCGAGCTGGGATGGAACCAGGGACCCCAAGCACGGGAGGTGAACGCTCTACCACTGAGCCACCGCGCGCCCCTTGCTTAGTACATTATGTGAAATGTTTTTCTTGTAAACTTTCGGTTTCAGTTATTGACCAACACAATTGGGGTTTGTCCTTTCACAAAATGTTCGCTAGTTGCCATTTAAAACAAGAATTAGCATTAATGTGTAGTAGAATATTTTCCCCATGAAGTTCTTTGAATCTGCTACTACTTACCCTTGAGAACAATCTCTCTCGCTCATTTCAATGTGATAACGAATCACGGAGACATAAGTTTTTTTTTGTATATATATATATATATATATATATATATATCTACCGTAAAACGGGGCTACTTTGACAGGTTTTGGACTAGTTTAGATGTGTACATGGAATTTATGTAAAGTATATAAAACACGGTTTTGGTCATGTGTAAAGTACGGTATGCTGTATTCTTGATAAGCACGAAATCTTTATTTTGTTGTGGTACATCTTTATACACCACTATACAAGTTTTTCTAAAGCTTTACTTTTAACATCTTTTACTTTGAACACCACGGTGCTTTACCTTACATTCTTACTTTATTTTTTACTCTACTTTTCTTTTAACATAAATACATATGTACCGGTATGTTATCTTTACATGTAACAATGGAAAGAAAAACCTTAGTCGTCAACATTACAGTCGTAACAAGCATACTGAGGATTTTTTGATCCACGAAAACCCATACACCCATTTTTTGCACAGGACACATTGAATCCACTCTTTTCCACCCTTCCACAACACGTTGATATATATCGTCAGAGTGCGAATTAGATTATTCATTTTGGGGGGAATAAACAGTGGCGGATCTAGAAGTCCTTATATTATATATTGAGGGACAGGAAGGATATTGAGAGGGTGTAGAAATACAATGGGAGAAATCTCTCATCCCCTCCGGCAATTCGCACCGTGGACACCATATCAGCCTTTATCTATGAAAGTATATGCAACAATTCTCACAGGAAGCATGAATTGCTCATCTGTCAAAGTAGCCCTACTCTATGTCAAAGTAACCCTAAATGTCAAAGTAGCCCCGTTTTACGGTATATATAATAAATTCTCGTTAATGGTTTTGAAGATGATTTCGAGTTTAGCGTCTCTTTCAACAGCGAGGCTATATGAGGCGTGGGCCTACTGATTAACGTAGAATCCAAACCACATGAGCTTCCGGGAATCGAACCCGGGCCTCCCACGCTAAAGGTGCGTACACTAGCCGCTTAGACATGAAGGATCTCTAAACTCTCGTTAATTTGTATATTTACATGCAATTCATTTCACATAAAATCAAACAAATCAAGTTCTTAGCGCTGCCCGGAGCATACAGATTGGATTGGATACTTCTGAGCGTCCAGGGCGCTACTCAAATCTACGTCTTCATTCTGATAATGCATTTGTTTATGCGATTTTATACAGTAAATTATTCATCGTGTATTCTTCACAGCAGGCGAGACCATGATGAACTCGGGACATTAATTTTCCGAAATAAGGTAAATAAATTAAAAACTTTATTAGAAGTATTCATGATTGATAAACAGCCAAGGACTTCTTATCTTCAATTAGAACGCTCGTCTCGATTCCTTATAAAGATCAGAACTGATATTGTATTGGTGTGGCGTATGAAATGGAGCAATCCAATATTGTACTAAATGGCTTTTATTCTGTATAACTTGTTTCCATTCTTATTTTAAATATGGAATCACTGATAAGAACGAGTGTGATAGGTGAAATTCTCTTTGTTGGTTCCAAATAAAGATAAGTCAATAAAAGGTGCGGGCAACTGCACTAATTTTTTTGCTCTCCGTTTTCAAAATTCAGTGTCACTTCAAAATAGTTCTGAAATATTCGCAAGTAGTATGTGCGTAAAGAATATATATGTCACCATTATTAGGAAAAAATAAAACAACAGTCTTGTGGTTAACAGTGTTTTTTGCTCTATGTACAGTACTTAAATAAATAAGAACCTTTCTCAGAAAAAAAAAACTGTGATTGTTATTGACAACGTGCAGCATGCTTTCTAGCGCCACAAAAGTTTTTTTTTTATTTTCTCGAAAACTACACATGAGAATTTACTCTTAAACATGTTATTTTCCTCAGCTCGATGTTGCCTTTTGTCTAAAAAGTATTGAACCTTTGGAGATTGGGAATATATTTATTGTTATTTGAAAATCACACGTGTACACCATTTTGTTTGATGATCTTCTGTCTTGGGGGGAGGATAAGACTATAATCCCATCACTATTGACCACCTTCTATGTTTCTGCGTAAGAAATTGTGACTCGTCGTCTTTATAGGCCTCATTTGAAACTAATTTACGAGCATTCCAGGAGATCTACAGAGACAAAACGAATGATAATATTACGGTTCTAGGTCCGTAGTATGCGGTGGATGCATTAAAACTTCCTTCCCAAATTCTCTCGATTTCCGACAGGTCGTCAGATACATGCGGTCTAATGTTATCAGCGTTGTATACGATATCTTTTCTGTATAGCATGTAATGCACCAGTCTTCGTGATGTCGTTACAAATTTTATATATTATTTCCTGGTATTTGGTTCTTGTTACTTTGCATTTTTCTAATTATGTGTGGTTCATTTAGTCTAGTTTATATTATTTGGCCGACTCCATTAATCTGCGATGAATGTTACGTTGTTTTGTTTTGTTAGTTAGTATGTTATTATGGGATTTTTCGCGAATTGGAGAATTGCCTTCAGTTTTGGCGTCTAGAAGGAAACATGTTGCGCTATATCTATTCAAGAAATTTGAGATCTTAGACAGCTTAAAGAAATGATCTCAGCACGTAAGTGATAACATGTAATGTAACATAAATACAATAATAATAATAATAATTCTGCACCTTATGTACAAGAATGGCCGCATTAGAAAGAGTGTAATATACTATAATTAATTATTAAAGGTTTTCTCGTATATACAGATAAGAAATATAAACAAAATCATTATAACCCTTTCCTAAAAATGTTAGTCTTGGACATTATATTTTATTTTTCACATAAACACATTCCACAATTATTTATTTAGTCAATTTTTATCTGAGTTTCCTTGACAAAAAACAGTAGTGCGAGTGGATGTTCTGATCACACACATCAGCTCAACTAAAGGCTTTCTGGGTATCCAGGTTCAATGAATTGTAACGCTAGCGAATTTGGTAAACGTGGTAAAATAATTGTAAGCCTATCAAGAGCTGCACTGCTTTTCTAAAATAGCAAGTAGAGTGTTACGTGCACATTACGTGAAGGTATTTGGTTTGTGTGGCGTCCTATTTTCTCAGTTAATATTGAAATCCTCCTCCAGCCTTGGTGCTTATACATAAGATGTTGAAACTTAAAAAAAAGTATTGAAATTTTAAGTGGTGGTAGATTTCTGTCACTTCCAGCTTAAGTAGAGAGGTGAGAATGGATACGAAATATCTTAGGATGCTTAATCGATTGCAGGGAATAGCTTTTCGTTACCTGCCATTTTTGTTCTATAATGATCAACGTTGAAACCGAAAATCGTTTATTTATAAAACTTTTGATTTGATTATCAGCATCAGCGAAGTTAATTCCTAACTTTTGAGCTTCTATATCCTGGCCAAAATTGATGTTTGTCTTCCGGACGGACGGACGTAAATTTGTTATCTCACGGACGGGTAGGGTAGACAAACAGTAAACATAGAACAAACTGCTTTAAGGGGGCAGACTACTAAATATTTTTGAAAAACTAATAATTTTTCTTTAGCCCGTTTTTCGTAAGTGGAAAGAGGTAATAAAATGTAACTTACCACAATAATAGATAATGTTATTCTACACCCAAAAATACGAATCGGAAGAATTTCCAGTGTTCCCAACCATAGAAATTACAGTATGACCAGAATTTGAATTACTTAAAAATCTAGGTAAAGTCAGCGACTAAAAAAATGAATTCAACGGTAATCGATTACTTATCATGCTGTCTATGTTCCTTGTTTACTACTTTTTAAATAATGTCTTTATTTATTTTGTAATGACTTATTTATTTTGTAATAATTTATGTAAAGTTTATAAAATAAATAGAAATATTATTTAAAAAGTAGTAAACAAGGAACATAGACAGCATGATAAGTCATCAATTACCGTTGAGTTCATTTTTTTAGTCGCTGCCTTTACCTAGATTTTTGAGTAATTCAAATTCTGATCACACTGTAATTTCTATGGATAGCAACACTGAAAATTCTTCCGATTCGTATTTTAGGGTGTAGAATAACATTATCTATTATTGTGGTAAGTTACATTTTATTACCTCTTTTCACTTACGAAAAACGGGCAAAAGAAAAATTATTAGTTTTTCAAAAATATTTAGTAGTCTGCAGCCTTAAAATGGTATTATTAAAATGCATTTTCTCAATTATGATATTATTAGCTAAAACTAATATACTTCTTCAAGGATTTTAAAATTCATAGATATTTACAGAAATAGTTAATTTGGAGTTAGTTTCTAAGTGCATCCCTTCATTACACCTCTGGTTATACTTACAGTCCTGTGTTTGAGTAACATTACGTAGGTATGTTTGCGTCATCCTGGGGCAACTTTTGCCATTTTATAAATCACTGGCGACAGAAGAACTGTAATATTCTGAACGTGAGCTAGCTATAAAACTCAAAACTCTTCTTCCCACGGTAAGCGAAACTTTTCGCAAACGATAAAACTTCATTTCCCCCCCTCAAACTTTTCTGTTAAGTATTGAAGGTGCGGGATAGATAAGAGGGGCTTTTCTACATATGAGAAGCATTACTTGCACTGCATCGATTTGCGTGGGAAAGAAGGTGATGCTGGAACTACTTACGACAGAACTTTCACATTAGTTCTAATCGAAATTATGGCGCTAAGGTTTCCCACGTTAGAATAGAAATAGATTAGCATATAAGACCTTTTAAATTCGTTCATTTCATTACCTTCAACACAGCAGCAACGGTAAAATATTTGTTTTCGTGTTTGTTTAAAGGCAGCAGTCGATGGTATGATCATCTCGTAATTTTTTTCTTTGAATAATATTTGAATATTACAGGTAATAATGCATGAGTTCATTGAATGCCTGTAGTATTCACTGATGCTCATATCGAATCTACAAGGGGCATTCAGAAAGTTTTTACAGCACGCACTGTGATATGATGTTCTTACGTAGCTATGCGCCAGGTGTAAAAGAAGCATGTAAATAGAATGGTAAATGCTTCCCTGTCATATACACGTACAGTCCTAATATGAATGCATACGATTTCGTAATATTCCGTTTTAGATGTAAATTGAGTACTTTACCAATAATTAAGATTCTTGACGTATCCCGAATGAATGAACAGTGCCGTTTAGTGGAAAAGCGCTGGAATTTAGCGCAAAGAATTCCTTTTTATGATCTCAGGTATGATTTGTGTTGGAGAAGTTTATTCTAAGACTTTTTTAAGGTTCTTCCGTTATCTCCTAATGTCTTTATTGCCAAGCCATGTGTTACCAACCATGTATTGCCAACTTGCACAAGCGATAAACGGATAATGCAAATATCTAACTTAAATTTTACTTTTGGATCTTTGTTACTGTTGTCCAGTGGTTCCTAACCAGGAGGCGTGAATTGTGACCAAGTAGGGCGCAAGCTGCTGACAAAAAGAAACTAAAAATCGTAATTACAATTACGCACTACGAATATTATAATAACTAACTCTATGGCCTATGGAACCCGACGGTTCAATGCCGGGTTCACAAAAGCTCTCAACTGACTTCTATCCTTAGCTAATTGGATCCAGTTTCTATTTTGGATTCCTATCTCTGCAAGATCCATCTTAATATTGTCCTTCCATCTGCGCCTAGGTCTTCCTAATGGTCGTTTTCCGATTGGTCTTCCAGTCAAAACTTTGAAAGCGCTTCTACTTTCTTCCATTCTAGCTACATGACCTGCCCACCTAAGCCTCCTAGACTTGATGACCCTAACAATGTTTGGTAAACCGTATAAATTATGTAGTTCCTCGTTGTGAAGTTTCCGCCATTCCCCATTCCCGTTCCTCTTGGGTCCGAATATTCGTCCGAGGATCTTGTTCTCAGATACTTTCAGTCTATGTTCTTCCCTCAGAGTAAGTGACCATGTTTCGCAACAATACAGAACAACAGGCATGATTATCGTTTTATAAATTTTAAGCTTCAAATTCCTCGACATAATTCGCGACGACAAGAAATTTTGAACCGAATAATAACACGAATTCCCTGCTTTTAGTCGACGACGTTTAATTTCTTCGTGAATATGATTTTCGTCTGTTAATACTGATCCTAGATATTTGAAAGTATCCACTTTATCAAAAGTATTATTTAATATTCTAACGTATCCATAATTTACTGTATTACGGTCCCGATGCACTTCCATGTATGCAATTTTCTGTGCATTTATTTCTAAACCCATGTTCCTGCAAGCGTTTAATAAAATATCTGCTTTTCTTTCTATTCTCCTATCATCCGCTATTAAATTTACATCATCAGCATATGCCATAACCTGGTGAATACCGTTCAACTCTAGGCCCTGGTTGCTATCTTTGATTTTCCTTATACCGTATTCCAGAACAGAGTTGAATAACAATGGCGATAACGCATCTCCTTGTTTCAGGCCATTTGCGACGTGAAAGCTCGTGGACAAAAATTTTCCTACCCGAACTTTACTTTGGGATTCATTTAAACATATTTTAATTAATCTAATTAGCTTTCTCGGTATTCTAAGTTCTGTAAGGACGTTGTATAATGTAGGCCTTCCTAAAAACAATAAATAGTTGATGTACGGGGTATTATATTCCCACTTCTTTCCGAGTATTTGTCGAATGGTAAATATTTGGTCGATAGTTGATCGATTTCGTCTAAATCCGCACTGATAATCTCCAATAATTTCATCTGCGTATGAGGTCAATCTTGCTAATAGAATATTTGAAAGGATTTTATAGGATGTCGACAGAAGAGAAATGCCTCGATAATTATTACAGTCAGTTTTGTCGCCTTTCTTGATTGAGTAAGCACTATGGTTCCATTAAGAACAGAGCTGGCTAATATACTACATGTATATACAGGGTGGGCCATTTTAATTAATCCACGGAAATATCTAAAAAATGATAAAACATAGAAGAAATGTTTGAAGTAAACGTTATATATTGCTAAGGGGGAAAACCATTTCCGCCAAAAGTACCCCTCCCCACACCCCGGAAATGGGGGTAACGGGGGGTAACTTTAAAATGTAAAATGGGAACATGGGTCGAGTAATACCTCGTTCGAAAGGCCTTGGAAAACTAAGTAACGCTGTACCGAAATTTGTTTCATATGGAGCACCAGTTTCAAAATGGACGCCATGATATAGTTCGGAAACTCCAGTAGCCGTAGTATGAAAACCATGGGAGGTAAATGAACGGAACAAAATTGAAATACGTAAATATCATAGGGCATATCGAATAGTGTGGTCCCTGTGATCCCAGTGGCCTCCCTGAAGGGGTCTTGGGGGCTAACTTCAAGATTTCAAATAGTAACTTGAGTCGAGTGGTACCTCGTTCGATAAATCTTGCAAAATCAAACATCTTGCAGGAGGAAACGATTGAGATGAAGTGGCAGTGTTCTCAAAAGGCCGCCGAAACATAGTATCAGTATCAGAGAAAAGGTTTAGTATCCGTAGTATGAAAGCGATTGGAGATAAATCAACAGAAGAAAAACTGGAGTAGGTAACTGACGTAAGGCACATCGAGAGGTGTTGTCAGGGGTGACTCCACTGAAAGATATCCAGGGGCCAACTTAAAAATTTCAAATAGCAACTTGAAGCGAGTAACATCATGTTACATAGACAAATGAATATCAAAACAGTTTCTGTAAGAATATTTTCGACATGAGACACCGTTTTCAAAATGATCGCAAAGACATGGTGACTGTGTCTATGAAAACGTCTAGTGCCCATAGTATGAATACGGTTAGACATAAATGTAAATAACGAAAATTAAATAGAAAACACGGAGGCGTTCCAAGGCTCGAGAATAATACAACAGAGATAAAAATATTAGAGTAAAATTGCCATAATGTATAGAGAGATATCCAAGTCCTGCAAAATAATCTTTTCCTGTGCTCTGTATGTGAGCGGAGTGGAAAGTAACAGTGAAAGTTCAAATGAGAACTCTACTTTAATTCGCAAATTAAGGCTACCTTACAAATAGGTAGGGTATGGTTGAAACATTTGTTTGTAAGGATGACGCTGTAGTAACTATAAAAAGGTGAAATTTTATTGGAATGGTAACGCACATCTGTATGGCTAAGTATGATTTGATGCGAAAACAGAACGAACGTTATACGAAAGAAGTTGTCGAATAATGCTGTTGCTGGAACTTACAAACGTATGAATTTGCTAATCTCCGTCGCCACAGAAACTTTTATGCAATAAGTGCTGGTTATTCGGAAAGCATTTCGGGGATATACGTACACACTGTTTCGTACCTCAAGCTCACAATATGACATGGGTGCTAATAGTTAATCAAAATGTAACTGTGGCCAAGGGCGCCCAGGGTAAGGGGGGTCAAGGGGGCTCTCGCCCCCCTAGAGGAAATTGTGCTTCGGAATATCGAAAACGCTATTCTAAAAATTCTATTGAGTTTTCGATATTCCGAAGCACAATTTCCTCTAGGGGGGCGAGAGCCCCCTTTGCCCCCCTTATGGGCGAACTTGACTGTGGCAATCCGCATTAACTGAGTGCACTAATTCTCTATCCCTGAAGCCTGCCTTCCAAACAGCATTGGGTAGGTCAAGCGTACGCCCGAACCGTTGTCCGGTCGGACATTGAAATTTTGAAGTTAGCTCACAAGATCCCTTCGGGAAAGACGCTGGGATTGCAG